>NC_028458.1:44642540-44745114 GCF_000263155.2 Setaria italica
GTAGGTATGGCCCTATTGATCGATAAGCATGCAGGCCCAATCATAGTAATCGAGGACCACCCACGCACATGTACAGCGGCGGCGGCGGATGCATGCGGCAAGAGGAAGCTAGAGAGGAGAGTGGGGGAGGGGGCCGAGGCGTGCGGGGAAGAGGAAAGTGGGGAGGGGGCCGGGTGGGGGGGGCGATATTTGTTTTGTGGTGCCCTCTGTTTGCCGAGTGTCCTACGTGGACACTCAGTAAAGAGTTTCTTTGCCGAGTGTCCAACGTAGGACACTCGGCAAAATTTTTTTGAAAAAAATTTAAAAAATATCCAACAGTTTCAAAAAAATACCAAATTTTCACACGAACCAATATAGGTTCTCTACTGACTATACAAAAAGTTTGAGTCAAACCAAACTCGACCGTCACTTCGACTCTAAATTTTTTCGAATCCTTCTCAAAGTTACTATTCTTCTTCTGAGATGCTTCGGTTTGTAATCATCGTACATGATAAATTATGCAAAATCTTCTCAATTTTTTTCCACAGCCTCCACGTATTATATCATCACATCATGGCAAATCTCATAATTTTCAGACTTTGATTGTTTTTTTTACAATTTAAAAATACTACTGCCACACGTTCATGGTCGTGTTTCCTGAACAAGATGTTCGAAATTTCTTTTCATTTTATGGGTCATGTCTCAAATTGGTCCAAATAACATGAATATCATTTTTCTACTCATTTTATTCCGTAATTTGAATCACTTGCAGTTCAAATTTGACTTATACCAAAAATTCCCTTGAAATGCAATTAATTAAATAAATATAGCAAATAAATTCAAAAATATACCAAATTTTAACATGGAGTACCACATGTTGTATGTAGGGAGTAGAAAAAATTTCATGGTGAAAAGAGAAAAAAAAATTATTTTTTTGCCGAGTGTCAAAAAAAACACTAGGCAAACCCCCCTATTTGCCGAGTGTTTTTTTTGACACTCGGGCAAACCCCCCTCTTTGCCGAGTGTTTTTTTTGACACTCGGCAAACAAGGAGCTTTGCCGAGTGTTTTTCATTTGACACTCGGCAAAGCCCCTATTTGCCGAGTGTTTTTTTTGCCGAGTGTTTTTGGCTTGGCACTCGGCAAAGAGCTTGTTTGCCGAGTGTCCGAAAAAAAACACTCGGCAAAAAGAAAACACTCGGCGAATTTAAGGTTTCCCGTAGTGGTAGGGTGTTATGTGTACGCGTGCCCGCCCCTTGGAAGGGCTTGGCAGTGTGGCTTTGGAGGACGGGGTGTTACAAGTGGTATCAGAGCTGACCCTCGCGGTTGCACGTACGGGTCAGTGTGCGGGCATATGGCGCATAGTGCATGTAGGCTCTGGATAGGACACATGACATGGCATATGGCACCGGCACTGGACGTATGGTCGTGTGCTAAGAGGGAATGTTCCTGGACATTTACCCAAGTGTGGGTGAGTTGGACCGACGAGGACGTCGGGTTCTTTGAGGGGGTGTATGCGACACCCGACCCAATTTGGTTGGCTTAGTAGTGGCCATGAGTGCAGGTGTGCATGTCTAGAACCACCTTGCTAGTTGAGCAAGGCTGGAGCCAACATATAAGTCTTTGTCCACCAGCTATAGCACATTCGGGTTAACGCTTTTACACAAAGTGAGATTGAAAGTGTAAAAATGATGCTATGTGTACGCGTGCCCGCTCCTTGGAAGGGCTGGGCGGTGCGGCTTTGGAGGATGGGGTGTTACATAAATTAACCTCTAAGCGGTTTTGTATCCTATTTAATTTGCTGATGTGGACACGGTTTTGACGGGAGCCAATCCGATGTGGAAGCTAACTTAAGCGGCCGGTTTACGTGGACGCTAACTTAATTAAGCCGGTTGGCGTGGACTGCAAAAGGCAAGCTACCAAAGTGAGCCAAGCCTCCTGTCTCTAAACGCCGCATGCGCCGGCGCCCATCCATCCACTGTTGCGCACAGCTGGGCATGTGCAAGGCATGAATTTTAAATGTAGAAATCAATGTGTATGAAATATCCTATGTTAGAATTAACTCACATTATATTTATATTTTGAAAACATGAAGTAAAGCTTAGTTAAATTTTAGTTACAAATGTTCATGTATAGTTTATACCACTTTAAACATTTAATTTGGAAAAGATATCATATATGGGAATATCTAAGCGCATAGCTTTATGATTCGGGTTGAAATAACCAAATTATAATTCAAAAACATATGTATATTTATATTAGTCAAATTAACATTTAATTATGAAAACTCGAGACATAACCTATGTAGTTTTTATTTATAAAATAAATTAAAAACACAAACCTTTGTAGTTTTTATTTATAAAATAAATTAAAAACACATTAATTGATGAAAAGCTGAGGTATATCTCTTTTAGTTGGAAGAGTTGTTTAAATAAGTATTAGTCAAATTAATATTAGTTATGAAAACGCGGGGTCGAACTCTAATTAGATTTTAATTAGAAAAGCAAGTATATAAGTATTTAATCATGTTATTATTTTGAATAAATTACAAAATGGAGAATATGATCAACACTGCTTCTAAGGAGTAATTTAAGTTGATATGAATGTAACACAACAAGAACAAGGTTAAACGGAGGTAAAACGTGTAATCTATGGATTAAACAAGGTTCTAAGGACCTAAATAGGATTAATTATAGATCTCAGGGGCTAGCAGAGAAAATTCACTAGACACATGGAACAGTGTTCTTTAATAGATCTAAGGTCTGGGTTAAATCTACAAAAGATCATGGTAAGGGCTCGGTTGTGGGCATGTACTCTTTCCAGGGGGTTTTCTGCTAAAGACGCAAGACACAAGGAAACTTCTAAACATTAGAGGATCTTCCGGGGGCCAAAACTCAAAAGGGGGGGATCGGGTCTTCTTCCTCTTGACTCACGGTGGCTCTGGCCGACCAAATTGCTGGCACTCTAGCGGCTTAGGGTCTCGAGCGGGTGGCACAAAGGGAAGAGGAGGTCTATGGAAGCACGAGGAGGTTCTCACCGACGACGAAGAGAGACGGAGGCAGCCAGATTTTGGAGGATGGTGTCGGCGGCCGGCAATAGAAGGCAGCGCGGCTCGGGGCTCCACGCGGCGGCGACGCTCCGGCATCGAGGAGGCGACGACAAGCGGCGGTGGGTGTCCGGCTTGGCCTTGCGGAGCTCGTGGTGGCGTCGGCTAGTCTGGAGGCGAAATGGTCGGGCCGGCGACGGTACCCTGCTTTGGCGGTCCTCGCAGCCGGCGGCGGTCGGCGAAGACAGCAGGGGTATGCGTGGGGTCAGGGGGTCCGCATTTTTTAGGGTGTATTGGCGGTGCGGCCGCCTTAGTGCGGAAGCGCAGGATGTCCAGCGACGGCGCACCGGCCGAGTTCGCCTTGGGAGTGGCGGCGGCGGGCCCAGTTGTGCCTTGCCTGGGCCGGAGCAGGTCGGGCCCATGGGCTCGGCTTGACAGGAAAGAGAAGTTTTCTTTTTCTTAGAATTAATTTCCCGTGTAAATAAAAAAATCCATAAAATCTAGATAATTCATTAAGCCATGAAAAATACTTTGAAAATTCAAAAACCTCCAGGAAAATTCCTCGAGATAGAGTTGGACACGATCAATCCAAATAAATTATTTGGAGCTCATGAAAAGGATTTTAGAACCTTCCAAAAATTGGATTAATCTCTAAAAAATGAGAATGAATTCTAGAAAAAGCTGAAAAATTCTCAGAAGGAACTGGTTGTCGAGTCAACGCATATTAAAACCTTTTTCTACTCAAGAAACAGCAAAATGCATTGGCATGAATGCAACACACAGAAAACAACACTATTTAATTTAGAAAAACAACCAATTGTTTTCCTATACTAAATTTCCTGTCAAGAAAATAGATTTTTGAAAAATTTAAAAATTGTGAGAAAATCATTATTTGATTGTTCTTTTTGAATCACATCCAGAAATCAAAATCAGGGTGTGACATCAGGTTTCTCAACTAATTAGACTGTAGCTTCCATCATGTGTCAATGGACAAGAAAATGTTACAATTGTGGGCCATCTCTCTAAGCTCTGCATTCTAGCAAGTGCACGAGCAGTCTTGAGAGTGCACACAACCGGACGAATGATTTCGATCTTTATGTTTGAATGTTGGTCATCTTGGGTGAGTTGGTAGATGGCTGTTTTGTGCTGAAATTCTGTCTAGCATGCTCTTTATAGTATTCTATTTACAACACTGCTATGTGGGCCTCAATGGGTGCAAATCAATATACACTAAATAATAATGAGTTTTAAATGTTTGTAATAATAGTATTATTTGTGCTATCAAATCTATTTATTTATGGCAAAGTGCATCATAATTTATTATAAAAGAAGTACAATGTATACATGGTCTTTTTGGACCCACGAGTTAATTGATTGGTAGATAATTTTAGGAGGTGGATCCAAACGAGACTAGCTAAAGCTCTTCTACCTAGCTAGTGGTCCAAGCCAGCTAATTCCAGCTAGCAGCTGGGTGGACCCAAATAGGGCCATAGTATGATTCTATTGGAGGAACAGAGATACTGGCACCTACTATATATCCATCGGTAGCATGAGTGATGAGTGACAAAAGGTACTAGCTTGTGCACGGTTCCTCTCTTTATATATATACATTCCTCCATTGCAGATTCATGTCCCAGTGTCCCACGCTGTTCGGAACATACTCAACGACTATGCATGAGCAAAATAAGCACAATACAACTGGTACAAGATGGTAACAGCTCGGAAGCTGAGGTTCATAACTAAGTGACATAGGAGTTGGAGACATTGGGAGCATAATAGATGTCGGGGACAAAGAAGGTACGATGAAGTCGTGTCACTTGGCTTATAGACGAGCCATGCCAACCTTTTCTTGCATGGCAGCGAAAGAAAAGAGGAGAGAAAAGGTGTTTATTTGTCCCGTGCGGACTCGATCGGCTACAGCACATCTTGCACCTGCTTGAAGCTGAGCTTGTCTGCTGCTCTTCTCTCAACGCCATGTATCGAACCCGATCACTCGACGGTGCTACAAGACAGAGAAGTGGTTTCATTGGCACCAGGCGATGCGGTGACATCAGGTTGTGACTGGTAGTGAACTCACCGCCAGTCCGCCATGATGTGTATAGAACACTAAATGATGATAAACCATTGATAGAACACAACTGCAGATTCATTCATTTGCTGCACTTCTACGTAACTGGCACTAGCCGCATTAATAGTATAGCACACAAGTTCTTTATTTATATATAAAAAAAGAATCCCTCATTCGTACAACTTCTGTTTGTCTTGTTCACAGTCTTGTGTGACACAAGTATTCAAATATATGAGGTGGAAGAGTGGGATTGTAGGACCGATCGCTCATGCATGTTTATTTCTCTTTTTATTGAACGATTTGTTCAATTTAATGAAGAGTTCCGTCAAAATTTGAAGTATTCAAGAGTTAACAAAATTTAAAGCCACATCTAATCCATAGTCAATCGTATATCTCCATTTTAGAACTCATGCATTTGGTCAAGATGGAGGATGTCTTTTTTTGTTCCTTTTACTTGGAGCTGAGGATTATGGTTTTCCTTTCTATTATTTTGTCCCTCGATAAACGACGCAGAAAAGGATGAACAATTTTGCAGGTCACAGTGCACAGATATCCATGGTGTTGAGCACAGTTGAGCAGTACTGGAAGTGAGCTGTGAGCGTCATCGTTGAGGTTCCTACTCATATGTATATATATGCACATCGAATCTCAGTTTGGCTCTCCATAAGCTTCCACTAGTGATCATCTATTCATCCATGGCCCCCCGTTACAAAGCTAGATGTCTGATAAAATAGGAGCAGGGGGCATTAGGAACACCAAAGATGTTCTCAAGTTAGGCAACCGCTAAGACTAAGATATCAGCGACAAGTGCTGTACCACAACATGTGCAATGTATGGTTTGTATGGTGCCTCATTTCTGGTGCAAGACCTTCCACGGAAACAGGAGGTAGCAGCATCTTTCTGAAGGACAGCTTCATCTTGTGGCTCGCTACTTGGTCGTCATTATTGGCTCCTAAGGGTTGAAATCTTATTGAGAAGTAATGAAATGGTACTTTGTAGCACAGGAGGTGCATAGTCAAATATAAAATGAGATTGCAATAATCAACTGGTATATACATGTCATTATGTGAGTTCTTAATTATATGATTGACAGCTGCGAGAGAGGTAAAATCAAAAGCCATTGATCCAGTAGAGTACTTCCCCATGACAGTGTTCTCATCATTAATATATTGATTCGTGGTAACGTGGAACAATAATTTATTATAGACGTACAGTGTATACACTGTATATATGATTGCATTGGAGAAATAGAGAGTGTATACACTATATATATGATTGCATTGGAGAAATAGAGATCTGGCGCCAACTATCCATAATTACACCCATTGCATTAGCTAGTACTTGCATGAGTGACAAACAGTACTGGCTTATGCACTCTAGTTCGTCCCGTTATATCCCTCTCATTTCAGCTTCAGTCTTATCATTCAGACAAACTCAAGGATTATGTATGCATGAGCAAAACGAGCACCATGCAACTGGTACTAGACAATAATAGTTCATAAGAGGAGGCTCATAATTGAGTGTTCCATAGGAGTTAGAGGCATTGGGAGTGTAATAGACGCAGGTGTTAGGCAAGGTGTCTTGTCACTTGGCTTAGAGGCAAGCCTTCGAACTTCCTGCTGCACTAAAGAAAGAGGGAGAAAAGAGGGGGTCTAGCGTTTGCAGTGCTGCACCACTCACGTCAGAAAAATAAAAATGCCATATCCTATCCTCTTGAACCATGCATGTCTTGCTCTCTAGTATTTTTTTACAAAGTAACTACAAAATAAAGAGAGATATGTAGCACTATAAATCTGCAAATATATTAGTTTGCAACAATTATACTTAGAACTATCAAGTACTAGCTGCATGTGGTACAAGCACAACACATGAGATACGTGTTCCATATTTGCATGTATATGCACCCTAAACCTCTTCCCCCGGCTCAACTATGTTCTTGCGCTGCATAAGGTATATATTTGAATAAAATATGTGCGTGCGCGGTGCGTGGGATTCAAACCCACAACCTCAAGCCTTGCGCGTAGCTTTCTTACCATCTCACCTACACAACACATCTGACTAAGTAGGGGGTGCAATCCTTTTGTAGTAACTCGTGAGGGACCCTTTAATCCAACCGGGACTAAAACCTCTTTAGTCCTAGCTCCAAAAATAACCGGGACTTTTGTAGCTGGATGGCATATCGTTTTTCTACTAATGCCGGCAGCTACTTTTCTGGACTAGAGATTTTTTGGCGTGCTACAATTGACACTGATTAAAGGCGGAGCTCTGTTGCTGAAAACATATTAGTCCAAGATTGAGGTTTCCTATTATTCTAGTTCTTTTTGTTGGCCTTGTGATGCGGACTATATGCCAATCCTTCAAAAAAAATAGAAGGAAGATTCAATGCTGCATATGCATTGCATTCATTTTTTTAGGGAGCATCACACTCAGATTTATCGCACAGGTTCTACATTGACACATTACGATAGAGTAAAGAAACAATTTATGTGTATACAACACTAAATGATGATGAATCATTTATAGAACACAACTGCAGATTCATTTACTGTACTTGTATGGAACTGGCACTAACTGCATGTAACAGTACAGCACAAAAGTTCTTTATTTATAAAAAAAATCCTCATTCATATGCACAGTGAACTTTTCTTTGTATTGTCCACAGTCTTGGGTGACACAAGAAATCAAATATATGAGGTGGAAGAGTACTAGGACTGTAGGAGTGCTGGAGTGTAGAGGTTATCCGGGTCATGGTACCCTGTGGCGAGGCTAGCTAGCTGCTAAAGACAATAGGAGCTGGAGGCATCAGGAACTCTAACGATGTTCAAGGGATGGAATTTAACTGCTAAAATCTCACCAAGCCATGAAGGCAAGTTGCATTCCACTCGCTTTCAATGAATTGCTGTATGGTTCCTCTCTCTCTCTATGAAAAAAAGTCTGCCCCGATGACGGTAGTTCCTGCTGCCTGTTGATCGAGACCAGGTTAGCTCTTCAATAGGTTTCATTCGTGGCAGAAGCTTTGTGGATATTTTGCCTAGAAACAAGTCAAATTGTTAGTATGCTACCATATCCAAGTGATGCGAAACTCAATCCCAACAGAGGATCCTGTTTTGTTTCTTGCGTTCTTGTACGTTTACACTAGGGGATAAACAACGACGGTTGACGTTGTGACGGCTGGTAGCTTGTGCTGCTTATACCCAATAGTACACGGAAGCCTGTGCAGTGAAGGCACCACAACATGTGGTATATAGTCAGATCACTGCCCCATTTTGCAAGACTTCCATTGATCATGCACGTCTCCAACATAGATACATGGGCCTGGGATGCACCAGGACTTAGATGGGCGGTGTTGCGTACGTCGTCCATATGACCTGGCCATTGGAACGAAATGAGCGCTCTGATCTGCTGCCGTGGGGAATGCCCACACTACCAGGAATAGCCGATGGCAGCTCATTGTCGCATGGTGTAGGATCTATCCGGTGTGGAAAGTACCCTCTGTTTACGATCCCGTTCTAGAACTCGACCAAAAGGTCCTAGAAACATTGCTGCTGCAGCTCCCTTGCAGACAGAACATTTTCTTAGGAATATGTTAACACAAAAAGTAATTTTGTATGTATATTAATATCCATGATTTTGCAGAGATTTTGATGATTTGCATACGTGCCAACAAGCTGATAATTCCTCGTAGGTCAGTTTTCTGATCATCCAAGCTGAGTATATCGCCAGTCGTCAGCAAAGATGCAGTAGAACCATAGCTAAATCAGACTACTGGCATTAAATGACCAAATTAAAATGATTGTTTCTAGGCACTTAAAATCGATAAATGAAATAATAAAAAAACACCAATCCATACGTATGATAAATTTGGACTATCCTACCCGGCTCTGTAATCAAATATGTTTTTTGTTTAGTGTAGACTTTAAATCGCATCCATCTAAATGATATGTACGGTGAGCACACATCATAAGAATTTACATTCTTTTATTTTGCACAAATAGTCATACACAAAAATGAGATTCAGATGCTTGTAACTATGATGTTTTTTCCCCTTTAGCTTAGTATCTACCACCATCGTCCAGCAATCAACTTGGAGCTGGAAGACAGCTAAAATCAGAAGCCATTAATCCAGTACTTCTGTGCATGACAGTATTGTCTCGTTTATTAACCTATTGATTTGTGGCAAATTTGAACCATAATTTATTACAGAAGAAGTACAACGTACAGTATATGCTTTTCTTGGACAACATGACAAAAGTGACACCAACAATCCATTAATTACTATCGCATTAGTGACTAAATTAAGGTAATGGCTTGTGCACTTTCATTCCTCTCTTTATAAGATTATATTTCACCCATGGCAGCCTAAGTCTCACCATCCACGACAAACTCATAGAACAGTTCTACTGGTGCTAGGTGGCAACTGTCGTAAGAGGAGGCTCATATAATTAACTGTGGCGTAGGAGTTAGTGGCATTGGCAGCGTAATAGATGCCGCTAGCACTGGTCGCCTAGTACTAGCTAGGCTAGTAGCTACATGTTAGCCTTCAGCAAATAACCTTTTCTTCACTCACATGCATGGGGGCATTTGAAGGCCTTGATATTAGCTACTGTACAATATTGAAACAGTGGAGCTACACAAGCAGGATCATGCATAACCTTTTAATTCTTACAAGGTCATATACATGCAGCAGGGCCGGAGAAATTCATTCAAATTTACGGATAATCCAACGGGCATTATGTAGCTACCTAGGAGGTATGAACGTATTATTACCTTCTATTCAACACTATGAAACTAGGAAAAATTCTATGATGCATATGTATCACATGGTGATTGAATCAAAGTTTTTTTTTGATAAAACAGGAGGGTTTTAGCCCTGCTGGATATATATTAAAGGAAACAAGATACAAAGAAATTACAAAGAGCAAACCAGTTTGTATCTAAGAAACAAAGAAGGTTAAAAAGAAAATCATGAAGATTACAACATAAGCTCTAGCCATTCAACCATTGATTGTTTGGAGGCCTCTTTAACTCTATGCAGGACTAAGGCAAAAGTAGACTTAAACCGCATGATGGCCCCTTGTGTTGTTGGTGGTATACCACGGAAGATTAAATCATTTCTTGTCATCCATATGGACCAGCTCATGATTATGATTATTTCCATGAAGAAAGGAACCTGAAGCTGAGTTTTGAAGGAGGTCATAATGGAATAAGGATCCAGTTGTAAGTCTGCATAAAGGCCTAAATGTATCCAACATTCTTGAGCAAAAGAGCATTCAAGCAGGAGATGGAAGAGTGTCTCAATTTTGTTGTGGGAGCAGAGGACACAGTTATATGAGGGCACAACCATATGTTTTCGCCGCATGATATCTCTTGTACTAAGTCTATCTTTCAAAACCAACCAAAAGAAGACTTTGTGTTTCTTTTGACACCGAGACTTCCATAGCCAATCATATACTAGATGAGTGTTTCTATGCCCAATGAGAGACTTATATGCCTTTGATGAAGAGAAATTTTCATTACCCCAGATATATACCCAAGAGTCTGGATCAGGCGAGAGGTCTAAACTTTCTAGGTCTTCAGCAAGATGAACCAATTGATTGTATGCTTGTGACGTCAAGGGCAAAAAGAAGAGATGCTGCAAGTCCGTGATCGAGTAAGCTCGCTTCAAAGATAGGTGTTTATCCCGAGTAAAAGAAAACAGATGTGGGTACACTTGTGTTGGCACCTGATTATTCCATAGATCATGCCATAAAAGGCAGGTACTGCCATCCTGCATAGACACTGAGGCTATTCCTTTGAATTTGTCCAAGAGTTTAATGATGTCCCACCACCAGAAGGAGCCTTTAGATATAGTGCCTGGCAGTTTACCATTCCCATAGTATTTTTCCCATACTAGATGAACCCACGGGATATCTGCTTTATTATAGAATTTATGTAAGAATTTAAGCAACAGAGCTTCATTTTGTGTCTGCAGATTCAGTACACCTAGACCACCTTCCTTTTTTGGTAAAGTCACCATGTCCCATGCTGCTTTAGGCGGTTTTTTGTTATTGATATCCGAGCCTCTCCAAAAACAGTGCTTTCTATATTTATCCACTTGTTTATATACTGACTTAGGTAGCAGTAAGGTACTCATATGAAACATCGGCAAGGCAGAGAAAATTGAATTTGTTAATTGTAATCTCCCCGCTTCAGAAAGTAGATTTGAGGTGGACAATAATCTTCTTTCACACCGACTCACCATAGGGAGAAATTCCTCAAATCTTGGCTTTGTCAATCCCAGTGGTAGTCCCAAGTATGTGAAGGGCATTTTCCCTATTGAGCAGCCAAAAGTCTGAGCTAACTGTTGTATCCTTTCCTCTGAGATATTGATTGGCACCATCATGGATTTGTTGAAGTTTACCTTAAGCCCAGTTGAGGTGGCAAAGGACTGTAAAAGGTTTTTCAGGTGAAGCAGTTGCAAAGGGCATCCTTCCATAATAATAAGAGTGTCATCAGCATATTGTATGATTGGAAAGTCCTGATTATGATTAATCTGAATTGGTAGTTGCAGGTGTCTCTGTTCCTTCGCATTGTTGAGAACTGACTGTAGCAGATCTTCCCCAAGAACAAAAAGAAGTGGAGATAGAGGATCTCCCTGTCTAACTCCCCTTTTACAAGAAAATCTTTTTCCTGGAACTCCATTCAGTAAGATAGAAGAAGTCCCTGAATTGAAGATTTGTTTCATCCATGTGATCCATCGTGATCCAAAACCTTTATGCTTCATAATGTCTAGCATTGCATTGTGCTCAATGTGATCAAAAGCCTTCTCAAAATCCAATTTCAGAATAACAATTTCTTTTTTTGACTTATGACATAAGTGAATGTATTCAAAGGCCCAAGCAAGGCAATCCTGGATGGTTCTTGTTTTGATAAAGCCATATTGATTGGTATGCACTAGCCTTGTTATGACCCCTTGTAGCCTATTAGCAAGTAATTTGGTGATCAACTTGACTGAATTATTCAACAGAGATATGGGCCTATAGTCTGAAACAGAAGCAGCTCCCTCTACTTTAGCAATTAAGGTAATGTAGGAACCATTAATACTTTGCAGGCATAAATTTGCTTCATGGAAAGCTTGGCAAAGAGCATAAAAGTCTTGCTTGATGACTGGCCATGCCTTTTTGATAAAGTCAGTATTGAATCCATCAGGCCCTGGTGACTTGTCACCTGGCAGAGAGTTAATGACTGCATCAATTTCTTCTGTGGAGAAAGGTACTTCCAGATTGGATAAGTCATCATCCGTGTGCATTAGCTGAGGTAAATCAAACTCCATTGGTTGAGGATTAGAAGATCCCAATCTTTCTTTGTAAGCCGCCCAGAGAATGGATTCCTTATTCTTGTGGCTGGTTTGAGGAATACCATTAGAATCTTCAATGGACCTGATAAAGTTCTTTTTGTGCTTAATTGTTGCATTGACATGAAAAAACTTTGTGGATTCATCTCCAAATTTTACCCACTTAATTGCTCCACGTTGTTTCCAATATGTGTTTTGCTGCTTTAGGAGAGATTGCAAATGTTGCTGTAGAATGTCTTTGAAATTCCATTCAATTAATAGCAGATCCATGCACTCCTCTATTCGTTCCAAGAAGGATAAAATAAGCTTCACATTGGAGATGACTGTTTTCAGGCTGGATAGTTGGGCCTGCCAAGCTTTGAGCACCCTTCTGAGGTTTTTGAATTTGGCAGCAATAATCTTAGCTTTATCTGTTTCCTGTACAGGGACCGACCATCCATGTTTGATAATATCCATAACTTGGTCATGCTGAAGCCAATGATTCTCAAAACGAAAAACTTTCCCTTTCGGTATATCTGTACCAAAGGTTATAATGCATGGTGTGTGGTCCGAAGTCTCCATCACAAGAGGGTAAGCAAAGGTATTAGGGTAGGATGCAGCCCAGGATGGGGTGACAAAAAATCAGTCTAGCCTCTCCAGCAGGGGTGATTGTTGCTTATTTGACCAGGTGAATTTTTTCGATTTGAAAGGTATCTCAACAAGATCGAGACAGCTAATAGCTTCATTGAACAAGAGCATATCTGTAACATTGCCTCCTGGTTTATTTCTATGCGCTGGACTTCTCATAAGATTAAAGTCCCCTAAGACCAACCAATCAACATTATCAGGCATCTGAATATGTTTGAGCCAATTAATAAAGTCTCGTTTCCTTTCAGTCAAACAAGGATTGGTGAGTACCCATTCATTATCAGACATAGTGGACAGAAATTTCACTGACAAAGCGTACTCATTAGCAAAAACTAATTCCCCATCAAAAAGTTTTGATTTCCATATGATTGCTATACCCCCTGAAGCACCCACAGAAGACCGGTATTCAAACTTATCGAAAGCTCAGGGGCAGAATTTTCTAATATAATTATTGTCAAGATGTTCTCTCTTAGTTTCTTGCAAACATATAACATCACAATTGCTGTCAATAATTTTGTCCCTAATTGAATTCCATTTCTTGTCAGAGTTAATACCCCTGACATTCCAACACATGACATTCCATACTCTTGTATTAGCAGTATGATTCATAATAGATTATGTAAAGAGGGCAGCCATAGAGCAGGCAAACATTGCCTGAACCAGTTCTGAGTGAACAGAGGTAGGAGAAGTATCTGAGGGCAGACACAAGTTCCAAACATAACCAATATAAAGAAGACATATAACAAAATAAAGTTTCTGGCATAAAAGATCAGGTGCAGAAGAGAATGCCACCAAGCCCCGCCAGAACTACTGCTTCTTAGGCTTCTTCTTATTGCTTCTTGGCGGCTCTTGTGCATCATCAGCATCTGCAGCAGATTGAATCAAAGTTGATCAGTTTATGTATATACAACACAAGATAATGATGAATCATTCAATATAATACGTTATGGTAGCCTAGTCCTTTAGAACACATAACAAATCCATTATGTTGTGCTGATGGAGCATAAATGCAAGTTTGTTGCGGGACTAATTCTGATCCTCCAGATAGATGTATCTCATTCAATTTATATGCACACTGCTCATCTCTTCGGCTCGCACACTGTCTTGTGTGAAACAAGTAGTTATATACGAGATAGAAGTGTATGACTGTGTCGGAGTTCAAGAGTGGAGTGGTATTCCCCATAGCGTGGTAACCCATGACGAGTTTAACTGTCAGAGAAAAATAGGAGCTGGAGGCAACAGGAACACCAACGGAACTGAAAAAAAAAGCTCCTACAACTACAATTTTTACTTGCTCTACAGTACTTCGTTTCCCCTCTATGTAATGTCATCCTGTACGACTAGTTGAGTAATGAAGCTATCCTGTACAGTAAGCAACAAAATTAAGGTAAGCGTGAGGTTGATAGTGTAGGCAACAAATTAAGAAACATTCAAAATATGAATAGTTTGTATATGGCTCTCGTTTTTTGCAATAGTTTTTGCATGCTCGCCGGCAACCGCTTGCTCTGGGTACACACTTTCTAACCTGAGTTACTACTTCCGTACCACTTCTTCTACCAAGTGAACAAAAGGAGAAAATCTTACAGCTTACCCGGATTTATAATTGTAGATAACAAACAAACTCCGCTAGGACTACCCCCTTACCTGCACCGTTTCTGCTCGATCAGACCAGTTGCACGCATGGGCAGCGCACGGCAGCTGACCGCGCGTCCACCAATGGAAATTAGTGACGTGAACTATGGTAATTCTACAACAACGAGAATAGACTGAAAAATAGTGCTCCGTATGTATCGCATCGATGGTATCACACATCATGTTCATTATTTTGACAGATTACTACTGGGTGCATATTAAATTCATATGTGTAAACAACACTAGTAAATAACGATGAATATGATAGTCTAGCCTAGTAGGACGCATAATGCATGCATCCATAATGTAGTGCTAATTGAGCAGAATGGCACAGGTTAGCTCGAGAACTAAATCCGGTCTTCTCAATAGTTTCGTCTCTTTTTTTGATGGAAATAGTTTCGTCTCTTGTTCTATACAACTGCATATTATTAATTTTTTCTCGATACTTACATAAGTGGCACAAACTGCATGTAATACTACACAAAAGGATTCATTTTTCAAAAATAAAAATAAAACCGCTCATTCTAAATGCACACTGAAGACTTCAAACTGCGCACATTCAATTCTTGTGTCACACAAGTATACTAATATATACACGATATGGAAAAGTAGGAGCATAGGACTCCTGGAGCAGAGAGGTAGTCTCCATGGCCTTGTATTCGGTGGGTTGCTATCAGAGAACATAGGAGCTGGAGGCGTCAGGGATGCAACGGCTACCACCATGACTGATGTCCCGTTCCAACCGCTTGCAACGAATGGTTGTAGGGTGCCTCTCTTTACTGCTGCTGCTGCACAGGTTCCACCTTCAAGTGGAGCGAAAATTGATTAGAAGATGTTCAGTTTTATTATTGGCTCCTAAGTGTTGAAATCTTATTGAGAAGTAATGAAATGGTACTTTGTAGCACAGGAGGTCCATAGTCAAATATAAAATGAGATTGCAATAATCAACTGGTATATAAATGTCATTATGTGAGTTCTTAATTAATGAACAGCATACTATAATAATATATTTGAATGTTGGTCAAAATTTGGGTGATTTGGTAAATGTCTGTTTTGTGCTGAAATTCTGTCTACTATGTTCATTAAAGTACCCTATTTACAACATTGTTATTTTGGCCTCGACAGACATGCTCGGTTCTTTACATGTGTCTCATGTACAAAGCAAAGACTACAGGTATGAAGAGTTAGGCAGCGAATCACCGATTTTTCTACATTCGTTTCTACTAGTTTGTAATTAGGCGCATGTTTTTTTAGATGTTAGAGAATTAAAATGCCATCTCAATCTAATAAATATGCTGGGTCCTTGGCCAGTATTATTTTGTTTGGCGCAAATCAATATACACTGAATAATGAGATTCAAATGTTTGCAACTATGTTGTTGTTTTTATCCCTTCAGCTTAGTAGCTACGCTCAACTTCCAGCTGCGAGAGAGGTAAAATCAAAAGCCATTGATCCAGTAGAGTACTTCTCCATGACAGTGTTCTCATCATTAACATATTGATTCGTGGTAAAGTGGAACAATAATTTACTATAGACGTAGAGTGTATACACTATATATATGATTGCATTGGAGAAATAGAGATCTGGCGCCAACTATCCATCGTTACACCATTGCATTAGCTAGTACTTGCATGAGTGACAAACAGTACTGGCTTATGCACTCTAGTTCGTCCCGTTATATCCCTCTCATTTCAGCTTCAGTCTAATCATTTAGAACAAACTCAAGGATTATGTATGCATGAGCAAAACAAGCACCATGCAACTGGTACTAGACAATAATAGTTCATAAGAGGAGGCTTATAACTGAGTGTTCCATAGGAGTTAGGCATTGGGAGTGTAATAGACGCAGGTGTTAGGCAAGGTGTCTTGTCACTTAGCTTAGAGGCAAGCCTTTCAACCTCTTGCTGCACTAAAGAAAGAGGGAGAAAAGAGGGGGTCTAGCGTTTGCAGTGCTGCACCACTCACGTTAGAAAAATAAAATGCCAAATCCTATCCTCTTGAACCATGCATGTCTTGCTCTCTAGTATTTTTTACAAAGTAACTATAAAATAAAGAGAGATATGTAGCACGTACTATACATCTGCAAATATATTAGTTTGCAACAATTATACTTAGAACTATCAAGTACTAACTGCATGTGGTACAAGTACAACTTAACACATGAGAGACGTGTTCCATATTGGCATGTATATGCACACTAAACCTCTCTTCCCGGCTCAACTATGTTCTTGCGCTGCATAAAGTATTCGAATAAAAGATTTTAGAGGAAGAGCACTGTGAAGGTAATAAGATGTTAGAGAAGATAGGAGCCGGAGGCATCATCAGAGACACCAATTAGAGAGATACGTAACACTATACATATGAAGCCTTTATGTTATGTGTGTGACAAGTAGTAGTACGAAGTTTCCATAATACAACAATTATATATGTAATACTGATTTGTGTGTTTACGACATTATCTTTTATTTTCAAGAAGAACCGGGAGATATCTTTTATTTTCAAGAAGAACCGGGAGTTGGAGCCCTTCCAAATGGAGCATGAGAATAGATATATTAGATAATGAACTAATCGACACAAAATACCGAATAATAAAAACAACAAACACTCACACCTGGTTTTAAAATAAAACCAAGTGCTACCTATATGTATACCAAGATCTAGTTTTATACATATAGTGACATCATTAGTGAATAACACAGTATCACGTAAAGGAATAAATATTGACTTACTAGTCTATCATAGATATACAGCTTAATCCTGGAAACGGAGGCTCGGAACTTCACAAGCAATCGACTGGGGGTCTCGTACGCTTAGAACTCAGCATCATCTTCAGCAAACTTCATAGCAACATCTTCTTCTGAGCAGTAGTTAGTAAGGGTGAGTACATTTATGGTTGGTATTCAGCAAGGTCACAAGAAATAACCAGAATAACGAATTAAATCCATCTTCAAGTTTATTAATCATGTGAGGGTCTAGGCCGCTCTTGACCGTGAGCACGACTGATGTACCAGTTTTACACTTTGCAGAAGTTGTACACTTTCACCATAAGTCGCGTAAAAGTTCAGAAGAACTTTGCTATGCAAAAGTAAGCACTTATCACATTGCCGATGTGTGAATGCATAGGGACGCTACAAGGACTTTACAAAGATTTCCTAATAAGTGATAACCCGCTAAGTTTTCCCAACAAGGGGATGAACCCTCCCCCAAGTGGTACGTACACCCCTTGGCTGGACAAGCCATCGCACAACCTATGAGCCCATCTTGCCCTTTCGGTAAGACTATCATAAATTAGAGTTTCTAATTAATTAGCCAAGATCAGAGCCCATTGGTCTTATAGTTATACTTATACTGTTCTCCTAGGTGGTCGCTCCATGTTCCAATTAATACATGGTATTCTTATAAAATAAGCATAGATAGAAGGATGGTTAGGGATACTTGCCTTTCTCCAACGAAAAGTTACTCTTACTGCTCTTCATTTCTTGCTCTCTTGAAACTCTTAATCTTTAAATCTTTCGAACAGCGATCCTTCTACTGGAAGAAATCACCAGCACAAACAATACAAGCAAACAAACAAGTACAACTAAGAACAATACACCAAACAAAAGAAAAGATTTAAAAGTGTATACTAAAGGATAAGGCTCGAATCTAAGGTCACGCGAACACAAGAAATGCTGGTAAAGAAACTATGGTTGAAAAGACAAAGCTATCAAGATATTTGAATTATAAAAGAAAGAGAAAAGCCTATGTGTTTCATATATTTTTAAAAAGAAAACAATGTAAAGATATTTTTAGAGAAACATCCTTAACAAGTTATATTTATATATGAAAAGATGACGTAGACCTTAGTCAAATTTTATTTATAAACATTTAAGTACAATTTATAAAAATTAAACATTTAATTTAAAAATAAAATATATGTAAACATCTAAGCATAACTTTATGATTGGGGTGGAACTAACCAAATATAACTAAAAAACACATTTATATTTATATTAGTCAAATTAATATTTAACAAATAAAAATCGAGATATAACCAATGTAACTTTTATTCATAAAAAAAATTAAATAACATCTTACTATTACTAATTGGAGGCTCCTTTTGAAGGTCCAGGTGAAGCCACCTAAGATTCCTAGATGGACACTCTAGACAAAGAGAGAAATCTTAGAAATTCTCACAAAAAGCAAAATATCCAACCATCGATAGATAGATTCAAATCATTATGGCCATTGAATCTATTATGTTTTAAAAAAAATTACCCACCTATGCCATTATAAAAATAGCCTAAAGTAACCCCCTAAATCTATATAAATTACCCACCTCTACCATTATATAAATTTAATTAAAGTAATCCCCTAATCTTCATCAAAATTACCCACTTATGCCATTAAATAATATTGAAAATAATACCCTAATTTGCAACTGAATTGCCTACCATTATTACTTAAAAAAATTTAAATAACCCATTAAATTTGCATCTATATTACCCACATATGCTATTATTAAAAATAACATGAGGTAACCCTACATTTTTTTCCATTGGAAACTCCACATTAGTTCCCACGAGACAAGTTAGAAAAAAGAAAGAAATTCTCAAAAATTAAAAACATCAAACACCAATCATGTAAACTCTAATAATTATAGCCATTGATCTATTATATTTTCTAAAAAGTTACCTGCTACTATCATGGTGAAAGTATTAAAAAATAAGCTCTAAATCTATATCTAAATTACCGAGCTTAGCTATTATAAAATATAATATAAAGTAACCTCATAATCTTCATCCAATTTACTAATACACATCGTTTTAAAGCATAATTTAAAATGTCATTCTAAAATTTATCTATATTACCCACATATGTCGATATTAAAAATAACCTAAAGTAAACACCTAAATCTTAATCTAATTAGCTTCATGTGCATCATACAGAAATATCAAAAAGCAAATTAATACATGATTCTAAATTACCTATTTATGTCATTGTTAATATAAAAATACTAAGTTAAAGTATATACACATGATGAGTGCCACCATTTAGACCATCTATACATGTATGTGAGAAATTGATGAAAAATATTGATTTGTATGCTAAACATAATGTATGAAGGATTGGAAGTGTGATACAAAATGGAAAAAGTATGAATATGGATGAAAAAGTGCATAGAGTAATTATTGATTAAAAACCAATCATAACTGGACAAAGATAGGTACATATCTATATAATTATTATGTTGAAGTATTGGAAAAATAAGAGAGTAGTAGGTAAACAATTTTGATTATTAGCTAAGAGTTTAATTTTTAAATAATTTTTATATACAATAGCTTCTAAAAATATTAGCCCGTGCGGGAGCACGGGTTGATGGACTAGTTAATCAAATTGAGTTTAATTTATTAAAAGTCGAGGTGCATCTCTAATTGGCTTTAATCGGAAAAATATTTAAGAGTAAGCCTTAATCAAATTAACACTTATTAGCTCATCATCGAAGTTTTTTAGACAGTGCAGGCGAGCGCGAGGGAGATGTTACTACGTCTATTTGGCACCGCTCAAGCTTCTCTTGTTTCTGCAGATGTCATAGCCCTCGTTCCACGCTCTCCGTCAGTCCGAGCAGTATATGAGTTTCTGAGAGTTATCCCAATGATGGTAACCTGATAAGTGTTTGCTGTATGAGGCGCGTGTTATATTGGGCAATCTCGTTTCTCCCCATGTTCTTCCGTCAAACAATGACAAACTGCAGTCCTCAAAACATAAAAAATGTAACAGCTTCGGAGTCTCAATGAAATACGACGTTCCTTGTATTGAGCAGCAGTAGCCTTAATTAAGATCAACTGGGAAGCGCAGTGTCATTCGCAAGGGTAATATGATTTTGGTTCACTATATGTTAAAGCTTTTTGATTATTCAAAGCAGGTTATATCAAACAATGGTATGCATGTTACTGTTTTTTGTTTGCTTTCCTTCACGACTTGTGTTTGTCATAGATGTTATGCTACCCTGCAGGAAAAAAAAATCCATGGCATTAAAACATCATCATCAGAGATTGAAGGCTGTTGAGATTTGCGACAATACATTGATGAGTCCTGTTGTGGTCTGAATGTTGGCATATGACTGAATGTGAATGGCTGCTTCGGCTTTGCAGAGAGCAAGCAGCTGCAGCACGGCTCTCTGCAACAGGACTAATTAATCAGATTAATTAGCTTGTCAGAATATTTCTCATAACTCTTTGCATCTTCTTATGTTATTTAAGCAACCTGGGTAACAAGTTTTAAAGAACAGAAAATGGATATTAATATTAAGTGACCTACATGATAATGAAATGGAACATATGGTGGAAGCCAATTAGGTAAGATTACAAGAAAGAAAGAAAATGGTACAGGAGAAGAAGCTAAGGACGGGAGGTAAAAAAATGCAATGTAAGGTCTTGCACAGACCTATAGGCCTCAACTTCTTTACATGATAATGCAATGTACAAGAAATAAGTATATATAGTATACTTATGAATGTGTTAAGTCCTTTGATGAATAAATGTCTTATGATGGCTGTAGAAATAAGGTGCGAAAGGGTAGTTCATAGCAGTTCACAATAAAGAAACCACGACACAGGTGACAGAGCATGAATACTAACTAGGCTGGTGAGTGTGGACTCAGTGGAGCCCGGGACATATAGTTGCTCAATGTAGCATATTTCCAGATTTATTTGTGTTCTCCTTTCCTTTTTGAAAATAAATATCAAGACAGCTCTGCTATCATATATGATTAAATATTGTTCATGGAAGTAGAAGCTTAATTAGGAGCTGGAGGTATCGGGAGAGAAAAGGATACAAATCTCTCCAATCTCTTTAGAGTGTACAGCCGCGGGACATGGATGGGACACATGAATAGAGGTCTTGGCAAGTTTCTGAGTATGGGAGGAGCTAGATTGATTTGATTTTTTTTATGCAATGTGTTTGACTGTTGGTAGTTTTTAGTGATTCTAAGCCTGTTTTGTCTCAAAACTCTGTCTATCATGTTCTCTATGTTACTCCTTTCGCAGCACGGATACGCTTAGTTCTTTTCATGAGTTTTTTTATTTCAGTTTGTGTGAGGCATTTCTCTTTTTGCCTAACAAATAATATATGAAAAGTCATAATTACTTCCTCTCAAGTATAGCCAAAGTCCGGATAACCCTCTAATTTATGTCATCTTGTTCAATTTAGTACAAATACAATTTATCTTTTTTTTTCTTCGTACACAAATTGAATTTTAATCTAAATATACGTCAAAAATATATATTATGATTTTTTCAATATTTTTTGTAGAATTTTTATCCCATGCATTAATTTATTAATAAATATCCTACCCCTTCAAAAGAATGAGAAAAAATTATGATTGGTTTTCTAACATGTGTTATGTTGCCTTCTATCATCTTGCAATATTTTAACTTATAACTCCACTTGTGTATGGAGAAAAAAGGCAAATTGTATTCTTGCAATATTTTAACTTATAACTCCACTTGTGTATGGAGAAAAAAAAGGCAAATTGTATTATAGGGTAAACTGAACCAAATGACATAGTTTAAGGGTACATTGAATCATGAAATAGTTTAGTGGGTCATCTAGGGGAGTAATTTTGACTTTTTCCAATAATATAAAGTTCAAAGCTGTGTGTCTGTTAGTTTGGTTTTATTTCATTGGTGTTGTTTTGTAATTGGATATATGGTTTCAGTTTAGAGCTTACTAGATGCTTTAAGGCTCTGTTTTGTTCCCGCTGATGTTTACCATGCTGTAGCTTCAGCTCGCCACATGTGTGTTGGACAAATTCAGCGCCAAGCTTTCGGCGAGAAATGGCGCAGGAAACAACTGAAGAGATGCCACCAATTTTTCTCAGTCGTGCAGCAGTTGAGGTCTGGAACCAAACAACAGCAAACTTCAGGCATTGCAAGGTGTGGCAAGGTTGGGTCATGAACCAAACAGAGCGTGCATAAAACCCATTCATTCAAAGGATGTGTCGAGTGCTTGGCCAGTGAGATAGGATCTTCGTAACATAAACATATCATGAAATTTTACATTCTTTTCTTTAGCACAAATAGTATCCACAGGCAATATTGCGGTTCAGTGCATGTAACTATTGCGTTACTTTTTCTCCCGTTAGATTAGTAGTAAACTCAAAAGCTATTAATCATCTACTTGTATGCATAATAGTTTTGTCTCGTTGATTGACGTTTTGATTTCTTGAAAACTGGAACCATAAATTATTGAGAAGCATAGTGTATATATAGTATTCTACTGGAGAAACAGAGATTCTAGCACCAGTAGTTTTCCATCACTATATCATTGCATAGTACTCGCATGAGTGACAACACGGTACTGCTGGCTTGTGCATTCTGAATCTCTGATTCCTCTCTGTATTTATACTCTCCCTCTGCAGATTCAATCCCATCATTCAGAACAAATCAAGGATTATGTAGCCTGAGAGCAAGATGCAACGGTTGTAAGAGGAGGCTCGTAATTAAGTATGTAGCATTGGACTGAGAGGCATCGGGAACGTAATAGATGCTACTCTCTCTGGTACGCAAACTGTGTAGTGGCATCAAATATCCTGTCTTCACTCACCATTCACGCAGAACAAACGGAAGGAGCAGAATAGGCACTCGCTTGTGCACTTTAGTTCATCCCACCTCTTTGCACTTTCAGTCTCACCATTCAGAACAAACAGAAGGATTATGTTTTCATGTGGTACTTAATTAAGTTCCTATGTGGTAGAGGAATTGGAGGCATTGGGAGGCTACGGGTATTGTTGTTACTGGTTAGATGCAGCCACACGTACAAGTTCTGATGTTAACTATGTTAGCTCTGAAACAGAGCATCTGATGTTAACTCGAGCAGGGGAAATGAAACAGAGGTACTGTACTAGATTGAAACAGAGGAGCTACAAAGAGCAGGGATATGCATAAGCTTTCATTCGTACAAGTTCGGGTACATGAGAGAGGAGTCCATTCAAATTGGAGGATACAACTGGTATTCTGTTTCAACCGACATCAACTACCTCAGTGCTACGATCGACATTGAACCAACTCTGTTGCTGCTGTTGCACAAACATATTTGTCAATTATTTTGTAGTTCTGGTTGGACTTGTGATGTGGACTCTGGCAATTTTCTGTACTAGAAACTAGGAGGTATAAACCTCCATTATTTCCTTTTCACCAAGAAAATAAAATGAAAAATTCAATGCTGCATGTGCACCGCATCTGATTTATCACGATTGAATGAAAATTCAGTTTATGTATATACAGCACTAAATAACGATGAGTACCTTAATAGAACGCGTTATGAGAGACCAAGTCCCTTATATATTGTCGCGCTGATCGAGCGTAAAGGTGCGTAAACGGAATTGGCAATAACAACTGCATGTAATGATATAGAGCCCACGAGCCATTTCTTTTTTTCAAAACAAAAGTTTTTTAATTTACTGCACTTCTTTTAGACTTGTCCACATTCTTGTGAGACGAGTATTGGTATGCAAGATGGAAGAGTAGGACTTAGGAGTCATGGCACCCTGTGATTAGGCTTGCCGTCAGAGAAATATAGGAGCCGGAGGCGTCAGGAACTCCAACGATGTTCAAGGGATGCAACTGCTACGGACACAAGTCCGACTCCAACGGGTTGCAACGGATGGCTGTAGGTATGTTGAGCAATCTTGCTGCCAGATATTGAGGAATAGGTTACTCTTGAACAGTTATCTCTCCCTGTGACTGGCAGCTTGGTTGCGGCCATAATCCCTAGGAACAAGCTCTTTGGAAGTCTGAACATGTAGCCTGTGATTCAGTTTCGTCAAAATATTCAGTTAGTCCGACAAGAATCGGTCGGTATTGGTTGAAGTTCACAGGGTTTGTTTTCATGCGTCCGGCTATCTCCAATTTTTTTTTCTCCCATTAGATTAGTAGCTAAACTCAAAAGCCGTTAATCAACTACTTCTATGAATGACAGTTTTATGTTGTTGTTGATTAACCTATTGATTTCTTGAAAACTTGAAGCATAATTTATTATAGAAGTATAGTATATAATTCTGTGGGAGAAACAGAGATATTGGCACCAGTTATCCAACACTAGATCATTAGCAACTGGCATTATGCAAACATATTTGTCTATTATTTTGTCTGAACTTTTGATGTGAACTATGGCAGTTTTCAGTAACGGCAACTAGGATATATGAACCTACATTATAACATTTCTCTTCGGAAATAGAAGGAACAATTTAATGCACCATACATATGCACCGCACTCAATTTATAATGTTTGAATCGAAATTCAGTTAATGTATATTCAACACTAAATGGAGATGAATCACTTAATTGAACGTGTTATCATAGCTAGTTGAACACGTAACGAATCCATTATTCAGTTAATGTTTGCTACTTTGCTGTGGGACTAATTTGGTCCACAAGATAAATGCATCTTCTTCTACTAGACGACTGCATATTTATTCGTTTGCTCCATTCATACTTAGAACTGGCATTGGCAATAACTGCATGTCATAAGAAAGCACATGAGTCATTTTTTTTAAATAGGAAAAGAAACTCATTTAACTTATAATAAGCACACTGCAATTCTCTTATGCTGCCCCACATCCTTGTGCATCACACCAGAGTGTAGTCATATATAAGATGGAACCATTGCACAGTTGGAGTGCTAGGGTGTAGAGGTCGCGCATGGCACCCGGTGACGAGGCCTGCTGTCATAGAAAAATAGGCACCGGAGGCGTCCGGAACACTAACGATGTTCGAGATATGCAACTACTATGGCCCTGTTTGGCATGGCTTCAGTTCTGGGTGGAGCTGCTTTACTTCAAAACTCCACGTAGAGTCAGCTCCACTTCAGAATTTCAGAAATAAAATGGGATGTTTGGCTAGATGGGTACTCTCAGCTCAAAAAAAAATCGATTTCAGTGTTAATTGTCATTGTTACCCCCAATTCAGGCCCCACTTGTCATCCTCTCCCCCTCCTTTCTTCCTCCTTTCTTTTTCCTCTCTCTGCCGTTGCCCACGAGTGATACACCAATGCTGGCAACTGACAACAAAACATTTCTGAGCAGAGATTGCAATTTAATCCAAACTACATTCAGAGAGCATGGGATGGACAGAGATTCAGATTAGCATTTAGCACTCATCGAAATTACTGAGTAAGTACCGGGCTACAAAAACTGAGGAACTGTTCAATCCTAGACACTACCACTCTGATCCTTGCAACACGGATA
Organism: Setaria italica; assembly: GCF_000263155.2. Classification (NCBI taxonomy): domain Eukaryota; kingdom Viridiplantae; phylum Streptophyta; class Magnoliopsida; order Poales; family Poaceae; genus Setaria; species Setaria italica. Next base: position 44,668,450 of record NC_028458.1, read on the forward strand.
TCAGAAGAACAGATCCTGAAGAACTGCAGGAAGCAATTACAGAACAGCAGCTCACCATTCACGAGCGCCGCCGCCGACGAGAGCTCCTCCACCCGCGCCGCCTTCGCCTCCGCCCCCCCCTCCTCCCTCCATCTCCCTCCGACCGAAGCGGTCGGCGGCGGGGCTCGGGCGGGCTGCGGGGGGTGCGGCCGGCGGTGAGGCGAGGGCGGGCGGCGGTGGGGGCGGCCGGCGGCGGGGCTCCAAGGCCGGAGCGCGCGGGACGGAGGGGCCACGGCGGCCGGCGGTGGGAGCGACGGGCGGCGCTAGCGCGGTGGAGACGAGCGCGTGGAGTCTCGGAGGAAAATAGAACGAACCGTTTTTTCTATGTAACCAGTGGCATTGGTGGGTAATTATCCACCAACTCCACAAGGAGGTTCAAAAGAGTGATTTCTGGAGCAGCAAAAGAGGTGCTCCAAAACTCCACCTCCATTTGCACTACAGCTCCATGGAGTTGGCAATTCCATGGAGTTTTGGAGTTGGGGTGTTTGGCTGAATTTTTTGATGGAGTTGCTAGAGTTTAGGAGTGGAGCTGTGCCAAACAGGACCTATATATGGAGATAAGTCCCGTTCCAACAGCTTTCAAGGGATTCTCATACATAGAGGGACACTCTCGTTTGTATGTTACAATTAGTTGCTCCAGATTGTTGAACATCATCGGGTGCATCAAGAACAGTTATCTCTTGTGACCGGCAGCTTGGTGGTGACCATGCATTATGCGTGGAAATGATGAGCTGTTATGAACTCTGAGCCTGGAGATGCGAGTGCCTTCAACTGCAAGGGCCCGATTTGGCTATTCCGCGAGGTGTCGAAGAAGAAGAACCATAAGATCCGATCTCGCTGTTAATCTTTGTTTGATGACACGAGTAGGAGTAAGATTATTCTTGTGCTTCCTCATGAGAGGTGATAGAGAGATAATATACAACTGTTGACAGCGTGTTTTACCACAATTAGGAAGTATGAACCTCCATTATTACCTTTCTCCAAGAAAAGGGCATGAAAAATTAATTCTCCATATGTATCGCATTTGATGGTATCACACATGTTCATTATTTTGACATGTTACTATTGAATCCAAATTAAATTTATGTGTATATATACACTACTAAATAATGTTGAATCGCTTAATAGAATGGATTACACATAAATGCATCCATTATTTGTGCTAATCGAGCAGAAAGGCACAAGTTAGGCCATGTTTAGTTACCCCCAACTCCCAACTTTGACACTATGCAAAAAGAAGATTCCCCATCACATCAAACTTGCGGTACATGCATGGAGTACTAAATGTAGATGAAATTTAAAACTAATTGCACAGTTTTGTTGTACTTTGCGAGACGAATCTTTTGAGCCTAATTAGTCAATATTTGGACAATAATTTACAAATACAAACGAAACGCTACAGTGTGCTACAGTGTTGTAACAGTAATTTGGCACCTCCCAAATTAGCCAACTAAACAAGGCCTTAGCTCTGCGATTAAATCCGGTCTTCTCGATAGATGCATCTTATCTATTCAACTGCATATTTATTCATTTGCTCCATTCGTACCTAACTGGCACTCACTGCTAGAATATCGACTTTTATTACCGGTCGGAGTACTGGGCGCCGGAGAGTCCGACCGGTATCGCTTGGTTGGTAGTAAATACCAACCGGTACTAAATGCGCCATTTAGCACCAGTCGGTAATACCAATCGTACTAAATTGTGAGCCACGTTGCGCTGTTTCGGACGGCAATTTAAGTACCGGTTGGTTTTACTGACCGGTACTAAAATTTATTCTTTTTTACCCTTTTGTTATAATTCATATTTGTATCCGATGGAGCTTTTACTAATAATATTACATTAATATATCAAGCTATTCAAATCCAAGTATGACAAGTATCAACCCATTCAAATCATTAACACTCAATATTGAGTTCGTACATTAATACTTATGGTATTAGAGAGAACAAGTTCAAATCCGTAAGAAAAAGGGTACGTAGGAGGACATCCATGCATGCTACATATTTAATAATACGCTTCGCTTATGTAGATATGGCACATAGCTTAAATCTCCAATCATAAATCCTAGAACTTCATCAATATAAGCTAGAGCATGAATTAGTGCACTCTCTAGCTCTTCACAAGGACAGTCACATGCACTACCATAAATCTCGAACAATGGAGACGACGTCAACTGAAATGGCCTGTAGTGAGATGAGCTTGGAGCTTGAAATCTCTGGTGCATATTGGGTTTCCATCAGTGTAACTATAATTCAACACATCCAAGACTTGAGCCAGAATCGCATGAAAGCTCATTGCCACCAAAGTTTAACAAAATATCCTAAAAAAAGAGAATAACGTGATGAAATTTTAAAGATGTAATATAATTAAATATAAAAGGATGATTAGATATGTTCCATACCATGTCATGTTGATTCAGCTGACAAAGCCGCTCGGTAGTCCTAGTCACATTCCTTTCTCCCTCCTCGAGCGCCTTTTATTCGAAAATATGAGAAGTCTGGCACAAAGTACCCATGATTCTTGAGCTGTTGTAGGCAGACCTCTACAACGGTCCTTTCAAAAGTTGTCCTACTTGATGCTAATTGACCCCATGCGATAATTGAAACCATCGGGATGGGCTGTCCTGGTATCTCAACTAGTTGGCCTATGGGCTGTCCTGGTATCTCAACTAGTTAACCTATGTTTCTCGAATAGGTACTTGAAAAGAGATTTTTACTCTTTTAAAATTCCGTGGACCAACTGTATTGGATTACACTAAAGGAGGAGTACCACCTAGAGTTTCGACAACATCTTTCAGCCATCTAATATTATCGATAAGTTACATTGTATGTAAGTAAATTTAGTAATTATTCATGTGTAGTTAAAAAATCAGTTACAAAAAGGAAAGAATATTACTATATTGGGAATTGCTCCTTTGCTTCGATTGTCTTTTGGCAAGTTAATGATGTGATTAGGAGAGTGAATTCCAGGAGGACGAGCCAACGGTGACTTCTCAAAAATATAGTGTCCACGGCCGCCACCACCACAGCGGCCAACTCCACGGCTGCCACCACCACGGCGAGAAGAACTTCCACTTGCCTAGTTAGCCCAAACTGTCCAAATAAAATTATGATGAGATAATTTGCCACCATTTTTCTTAACTAGTCAACTTTGCCACCAATAATACATTGTCATATACGCACATCATATACATTGAAATAAATAGACCATCATTTCATAGCCATCCACAATTCTATCACAATGCTACCCGTGAATATCTACATGTCCTCTAAGAGATATACATAATTGTATCATAAAAAATCACTACTTAGCATCCAATACAAATTGGTATCCAATTAAAGCAAAATCATAGCCATTTTAATCCAATACGGGTAGCAAAATTATTTTAATACATCAAAATAAAAATTATCAAAAAAAGAAAAACTAACCGGGGAAGGCATGGGGGGGAGGCAGGGGAGGGAGAGGCGTGGCGGCAGCCTGCGGGAGAGGTGGGGAAGGGAGAGACGTGACGACGGAGACGGCGGGCGGGGACAGGGTGGCGGTGGTCGAGGATGGGGTGACGGCGACGGGGATAGGGTGGCGGCGATCGGGGATAGAGCGATGGCGATGGGCGACGGAGCTGGGGATGGGGCAACAGCAATGGAGCCGGTGACGAGGAGATGGAACTGGGGACGGGGTGATGGCGATGGGAGCGGTGGCTAGGGACGGGGTGGCGGTGGTCGGGGACGGGGCGACGGCGACGGCGACGGGGATGGAGGGAGGAATAACTGCGGCTTGTTGAAAACTGCTAAGTGTTTGGAGAAGATGAAGTATTTGTAGGTAGGACATTTAATATCGGTTATAGCCCTTGCCCGGTACTAAATTGCTCCATTTAGTACCGGGTAGGGCTTCTAACCGGTACTAAATGGACTAAAATGGCAGGAGCAGAAAATTGGGGAATTTAGTACGGGTTAGAGCCCTTGCCCGGTACTAAATTGCTCCAGTAGTTTCCTTTCACGTGCGCAATGTCTTTTGTTTTATTATTTTTGTGACTATAAAATGTTGTCATCATGAAATTAACTAAATACATTACATATGAAAATCTTTAATTGTAATAAAATGTTCTGATAATTATAACAAGGTTGTCACATATATATATATGAAGAAGTAGAGATAAAATTCAAACATCGATCGTCCGCATCATGACCGTTAATCCTCATGACATATGTAAAGTATTAACTAGATTAAATTATAAATATAAAATAGTAGAGACAAAAATTCATCATACATATTAAGTCTTACATAAATGAGATATTTAGAACATAGGATTGTCGACATCACGATCGTTAATTTGGGAGACAAAAAGATACACCAATCCTAAAATAATGGTACAGCATGAGATCTATGAGTCCACCTACTCTGGCTGAATATCATAAAGGAATCTTGAAATAATTGTCCAAATATTTTTTGGAGCAAGTGTCATATTTTCATAATAGATGTATGGTGGCCCGACCTGTTCACGAAGCATGGCTCATTTTAGCAATCCAAAATAAACCATAAGTCGATAGGTCAAGATTAGTCAACAAATCTCTGCCTGAACCGGCTATTGGCCACCATACTTCTATTATGAAAATCTGGCTCCAAGAGGTGTTTGGAAAACTATTTCAAGATTCTTTTATGATGTTCAGCTAGAGTTTGTGAACTCGAAGTTCTTCTGTTCTCTGGTATTGGAGCAGGGGAGGTGTCACATCCATTACTGTTCCATCTGTATCGTATTGCATGAAAATAGACATAGAGTTTCGTATTAGATAAAAAATTTGATCAATATTAGGTAGGGGAAAGATAGAGTAAGTGTGTTTATAATATTTAGTTGTCACTCTAAAAAATCTCCATTCTTCTCGTTCTGAAAGATCAACGAGTACTCCATTTGTAACATAAAACTCATTCTAAAAAACTGCACGTTCACCTTACTCTAAAAAACTCTCTATTCTCCTCGTTGTAAAAGATTAACAAGCTAGTACTCCATTTATAATATAAAACTCATTCTAAAAAACTCCCCATTCACCTCACTCTAAAAACTCTTCATTCTCCTCGTTCTAAAAGATCAACAAGCTAGTACTCCATTTGTAACATAAAACTCACTCTACAAAACTCCCAATTCACCTCACTCTAAAAAACTCTCCATTCTCCTCGTTCTAAAGATCAACAAGTACTCCATTTGTAACATAAAACTCATTTTAAAAGACTCTTCATTCTCCTCACTCTAAAATATCAACAAGCTAGGACTACATTTGTAATATAAAACTCATTTTAAAGAACTTCTCATTCACCTCACTCTAAAAAACTCTCCATTCTCCTCACTCTAAAAGATCAACAAGCTAGTACTCCATGTGTAACATAAACTCATTCTAAAAAAACTCCCCATTCACCTCACTTTAAAAAACTCTCCATTCTCCTTATTCTAAAAGATCAACAAGTATTCCATTTGTAACACAAAACTCATTCTAAAAAACTCTCCATTCTCCTCACTCTAAAAGATCAACAAGCTAGTTCTCCATCTGTAACATAAAACTCATTCTATAAAACTCACCATTCACCTCACTCTAAAAAACTCTCCATTCTTGTTGGTCTAAAAGATTAAAAAGTACTCCATTTGTAATATAAAACTCACTCTAAAAAACTCTATATTCTCCTCTAACAAGTACTCCATTTATAACATAAAACTAGCTCATTCAAAAAAAACCTAGAATACTATCACCAGAGGACCAGAGGAGCGAGAATGAAGTTGCTAACCCGTCTAGTGAAGAAGTTGATCGAGTGAAGAAAAACGAAACCCAAGCGAATGGTTGAGCTTGCTCAGGGGAGGAAGCTAAGGAAGCAGCTCATTTATAGAGAAAATGGTTGAAATCAGTACTGGCTGGTAGGTTCAACCGGTACTAAATAGTTTCAATTAGTACCGATTGATGCTACCAGCCAATACTAAATGCATTCTCATTATTTAGTACCGGCTAAAGCCAACAGCCGGTACTAAATGGCTTCCTGGGAATCTAGCTGTCGGCCACGCGGTCCACGTGTTGCCATTTAGTACTAGCTGAGGCTCCAAACCGGTACTATAGGGGCTCCGGTGGCACTGTGCGTGACGACTAGTACTATGAAAAGGCGTCCGATACTAACGCGTCGGACGAATGCTCAATTTTCCAGTAGTGACTAACTGCATGTAATAGTACACCGCATGACTTGTTTAAAATAAAAAAAATCAAAACCATCATTTTATATACAGATTGAAGTCTTCGGCATGCCCACATTCTTGTATCACACAAGTATTCATATACAAGATGGAAAAGTAGGATTGTATAGGAGGGCCGGAGCTGAGAGGAAGTCCCATGCTGTGTCACCGTGTGATGTGAGGCTAGCTCAAGGGGAGCTTAGAGGGTTCGGATGGGCTTGTATTCTCTTGCTAGCTATAAGAGAACATATAGGAGCTGGAGGTGTCAGGAACACCGGTGATGTTCAACGGGATACAACGGCTACCACCGTAAATGATATCAGGTTCCATCCACTTGCAGCAAATGGTTGTAGGGTGCCGCCTGTCTATTTGTACAGCCACCTTCTGTAGGTGCTGCTGCTGTTGAAGAGGAACCTCTTCAACAGCGGTTCTCTCCTATGACCAGGAACTTGGTGCGGTGGCCATTATCCAACGTACTGGTGTCGTGATACCTAAGAACGTTGTTGTTGCATGCATCCTTTCCTGATGCCTTACATTGTCATCCTCTATTCCTCTTCATCTTGTTATGTAATAATAGTACAAAAAAAATACTTTCTGTTTCCATCGGACACTATATATGGTTATGAATGTGCATTGATAATTCCTTGAGCCTGCACAACAAGAAATAAAAATAAATAAGGCAAGTAGTTTTTCCAAGTGGTGTGAAATGCAGTGCATTGACAGCTACGCCTTCCATCTCTGTGAATTTAAATTCTTTTATTTGGCACTAATAGTCACACACAACAATGAGATTCAAAGCTTGTAAATATATATGATGTTATTTTTTGTCGCTTTGTCTTAGTAGCTGCCACTACCAGTCCACCAGATCAACTTGGAGCTGCCAGACAACTAAAATGAAAAGCCACTAAACCGTTACTTCTGAGCAAGATAGTGTTGTCTCATTTTTTAACCTATTGATGTGTGGCATATTGGAACCATAATTTATTATAGAAGAAGTAAATGTATAGTATATGATTCTATTGGATAAACAGAGATCCTCAGTGAAACCAATTAACTATCCCATTACTATCGCATTAGTGACAAACGGTACTGACTTGTATTCATCACTTAATTTGTTCCTCTCTTTATATTATTATATTTTTCCCATTGCAGCTTCAGTCTTACCATCCAGAACAAACTCAAGGATTTTCTATGATTGAGCAAGATGAGCACAATGCTACTGGCGCATTGGCACTTTGGTAGCGTAATAGATGCAGCTAGTGTAGGTGTCTTTTTATGCCGATAGCATAGTAGTAGACACATCTAAGAGAGCATTTGAAGGACAGGAAACTAATGTAATGTACTAGATATTGAAACAGAGGCTTCTTAAAAAAAAAGATTGAAACAGAGGAGCTACAAACAGGGACATGTGCATAACCTTTTCATTGATTCAAGGGCACGTAAACGCGGGAGGAATTGATCCCAATTATGTTTCAACGTACATAGAGTACCTATGTGCTAGACTTTTCTAGACTAGAGACTTTTTGTCTTGCTACTATCAACATTGATTAATGACAGAAGCTCTGCTGCTGTTTCTGCAAACATATTGATCCAAGATTAAGGTTGCCTATTATTTTGTAGTTCTAATTGGACTCTTGATTTGGAGCATGGAAATTCTTCAGTAATAAAAACTAAGAGGTATGAGCCTCCATTATTACCTTCTTCCCAAGAAAATAAAAGGACAAACTCAACGCTTCATATGAATTGCGTTCCGATTGAATCAAAAATCAGTTTATGTATATACACAACACTAAATAACGATGCGCCACTTAATAGAACAAGTTATCATAACCTAGTCTACTAGAATCGCATAATAATTCCATTATGTTGTGCTAATCAAGCATGAAAGCTTGTTGTGGGACAAATTTTGGTCCTCTAGATAGATGCATCTTGTTCAATACGACTGCATACTTATTCATTTTCTCTATTCGTACTTACAACTGGCATAACCAATAAATGCATGTAATAGTATTGTACACGAGTCATTCATTTTATAAAAAAACACTCGTCTAATTAATACGACCACTACTGGAAACTCAGCATTCATTCCGAGACTCAGTATCGGGTCTAATGGCTAGTCCCCGAGGAGCTCCTGTACTAAATGTCACAAATTAGTACCAGTCGAAGCCTCCAATCAATACTAACGTGCTTGAGGGCCTTTAGTACCGGCTGGAGGCTTCACTTACTAAATCACAACCTCTCCTCACGCATCAGCCCTCCCCCTCTTCTCTCTCACCCACGCTCACCCCCCTCCTCGCACTTATCCGCTCATCCCATCATCCTCTCACCCGTGCCTCTTTCTCTTCTTCTCCCCGCCGAATCCCCTCTCTCCCCAGCTAAATCCCCTCCCTCTCCCCCACACAGATTCCATCACTGCCCCTCTCCTTCCCCCTCCACTTTCCCCTCACCTTATACATGTGGCGAGGAGCGGCGGAGGCAAGAAGGGAGGGTGCGGCGAGGCGGCAGAGCGTCGACAGGGCGTTGCGGAGCAAGGAGCGGCGGCGGGGTGTGGCTGGGGCTCCGGCGCTCGGGTGGATGGCGACAGGGTACGGCCGGGGCTCCGGCGCTCGGGCGGAAGGCGGTGGGGGCTCCGGCGCTCGGGCGGACGGCGGCAGGGTGCGGCCGGGGCTACAGTCGGCGGATTTTTTTATTTTTTAATACCCCTTTAGTACCGGTTACTTGACCCAGTACTAAGGGCCTGTTTGGATACACACTCATAATCTTTAGGACTTCACTTTTAGTCCACTTTTAGGATTTGTGCATCCAAACATATGTCATAAAAGTGCATTCATAATGTTTAGGAGTGTTGTTTTCATTAGGAGGACCAAACCATCATAATGGGTCATTTTTCTCCTAAAAGTGGTCCCTAACCCATCCTTTACTCCTGTTGCCCCTCCCCTTCTCTCTCCACGGCGCTAGAAATTGAGCAGGGGTGGAGTAATTAGGGGTACAAAAGTCATTTCCCCTCTAACATCCTAAAGATTATGATTCCATCCAAACAGCCAACTCATAAATTTTAGGACTACCAATTTCTAACTCCTAAACTTTATGAGTATCCTAAAGTTTATGAGGGTGTATCCAAACAGGCCCTAAAGGGGCCTTTAGTACCGAAATAACAATATACCTATTGCACAACCAGTACTAAATGGGAGTTTGAATCCGGTACTGAATGCGCATTCCTGAGGGAAGTGTAGGATTGTAGGAGTGCTAGAGGGGAAAGGTTGTCCCATGGCATGGCGCCAAGTTAGAGGCTAGCGGTCATATATGGAAAATAGGAGCTAGAGGTGTCAGGAACAGTAACGATGTTCAAGAGATGCAACTTCAATCGCAACCGTTTTAACGGATCCTTGTACGTAGAGTGGAACTCTTGTTATATTGCAATTAGCTGATGCAGATTGTTGAAGATCAGGTGCATCAAGAACGGACCGGCAGCTTGGTGGCGGCCATTATGCGTGGGATCGAGCTGTTACGAAATCTAAACATGGAGACGTGTGCATATTGTAAGGGTCCGATCTAGGCACCCCGAGAGGTAAGGGCCCGATCTGGCTACTCCGAGAGGTGTCGAAGAAGAAGAAACATAACATTCGATCTTGCTGTTCTTCTTTGTTTGATAACACTAGTTTGAGTAAGAGTATGAGTGTCCATTGATGATGCCTTATGAGCCTGCACAATAAGCAGTAAAAAAAAATAGGTGGAGGAAGACAAGCATCTTCCGAGAAACACACCCAGAAAATACTAGGACGAGGAAACATAGAAAAGTGAAAGGAAAAGTGTGGTGGGAAGGATTTAAACCTGCGCGGGCAAAGCCCACATGATTTCTAGTCATTCCCGATAACTACTCCGGCATGACCACCTGTTTCAAAGCTGTTTGTAGTCCGTTAGTTTGGTTTTATCTAATTTATATTGTTTTGTAATCAGATATTGTTTCAGTTTAGAGGTTACTAGATACTTTAAGGTTCTCTTTGGTTCCCGCCAATGTTTTCCATGCTGTAGCTTCGGCTCGCCACATGTGCGCTGGACAAATTCAGCGCCAAGCTTTCAGTAAGAAATGGCGCAGGAAACAATTAAAGACGCTGCATTTTTTTTCTCTGGCGTCCTCCAGTTGAGTTCTGAACCAAACAAACAGCGAAGTTAAGGCATGGTGAGATGTGGCGAGGTTGGGTCATGAACCAAACAGAGCATATATGCATAAACCCCATCCATCCAAATTAAAGGATGTGTCGGATGCTTGACTGTGAGCTAGAATCCACGTAATATAAACGTATCATAATGATTTACATTATTTTATTTAGCACAAATAGTATCCACACGCAATATTGTGATTCAGATGCTTGGAACAATGGTGTTATTTTATCTCCCATTAGCTGAGTAGCTAAACTCACAAGCTATTAATCTACTACTTTTGTGAATGGCAGTGTTATCTCATTGATTTAAGCTATTTATTTTTAGCAAAATGAAACCATAATTTATTATCGAAGTACTGTGGATAAATATATAATTCTATTGAAGAAACAGAGGTACGGGCACCAGTTATCCATCACAGACCATTGCATTAGTACTCGAACGAGAGACAAAACGGAGCTCGCTTGTGCATTTTGGTTCCTCTTTGTATCCCTCCCTCTGCAGCTTTTGTTTCATAATTCAGAACAAAATCAAGGATTATGTAGCGTTGGAGTTGGAGTTGGAGGCATTGGGAACAAAACAGATGATGCTAATGTAGGTGTCTCTGGAATGCAAACAGCGTACTAGCAGCACGTAGAGGCAGATAGAGGCATTGGGAGCATAATAGGTACTGTCTTGTGCACTCTGGTTCCTCCCTTTTCAGTTTCAGTCTCTTAATTCAGAACAAACTGAACGATTATGCATGGATGAGCAAGATGGGCACAATGCTACTGGTACTAGATGTTAACGTCCTAAGAGGTGGCCCCTAATTAATTAAGTTCCTATGTATGTGGCATAGGAATTAGAGGCATTGGGAGCCTACTGGTACTATTGTTACTGGGTTAACAGGGGACATGAAACAGAGGTACTGTACTAGATTGAAACAGAGGAGCTTCAAGAAGAAGGGACATGCATAAGCTTTCATTCGTCAAGTTCACATACACGCGGCCACGTTTGAGGAGTCCGTTGAAATTGGATGATACATCCTGTATTCTGTTTCATCCAACAACCAGTACCTAAGTGCTACGATCGACATTGGTTAAAGACAAACTCATTGTTATTTGTCGGTTATTTTTGTAGTTTTGTTGGACTTGTGATGTGGACTGTAGCAAATTTCTGTAATGAAAAAAGAGGTGTAAACCTCCATTGTTACCTTTTCTCCAAGAAAATAAAAAGGAAAAATTCAAAGCTCCATATGCATCGCAATTTTATCACCATTGAATAAAAATTCAGTTTATGTACGTACAACACTAAATAACGATGAATAACTTTATAGAACGCGTTATGACACCATAGTCTAGTAACTTCAATTCGCAATACTAACTGCATGTAATCATACACAGCACACGAGCCATTTCTATTTTGTAAAACAAAAGTTGTTTAATTTATATACACACTGCACTTCTTTTACACCTGTCCACTTTCTTGTGGAATGAGTATTCATATGCAAGATGGAAGAGTAGGACTTTAGGAGTCATTACACCTTGCGACCAGGCTAGCTGTCAGAGGAAAATAGGAGCGGGAGGCGTCAGGGAACACCAACGAAGTTCAGGGGATGAAACTCCTACCGATACAAGACCCACATTTCAACGGCTTGGATCAGATGGCTGTAGGTATGGTGGCCAATCTCGTTTGTATGCTGCCATTTGTTGCTGCCGGGTATTGAGGAACATGTTCGACAATCTCCCTTCACTAGCAGCTTGATCGTGATCATAATGCCTACAAACAAGCTGTTTTGAATTCTGAACATGGATCCCATCATTCAGTTTTGTCAAAGCATTCAGTTCGTCAGACAAGAGTCGTTGAGTATTGGTTTATGTTCACAGGCCTTGTTTTCAAGCATTCGGCTACCTGCAAATTTTGGTTCAATTAGCTCTAAATTACGCCATTTTCAATTGCTAAACAGTACTTCCTTTTGCCCTCTATATATGTAATGTGTGCCTTCAACTATGAGGGCCCAATCTGGCTAAACAGTACACCCTACAATGATTTACTCGCTCCGTCCCAAAATGCTATTAGCTGTTCGTTTTTATTTTTCTAGATATATAATGCTGTGTATATATATGTGCATATTAAAAAACTATGAATCCCCTCTTACCTGCAGCGTTTCTGCTCGGAGTCTCGGACCAGTTGCACACACATCACGGCAGCTGACCACGCGTCTTCCAATGGAAATAAGTGCTGTGGGCTACGATAATTCTTCGATAATGGAAATTAGGATGTATGAACCTCCATTGACCAGTAACTTTGCTAGTGCTACTGTTGCTACTGGAGCTAGGTGAAAACATAAGAGTTAGCGGTAACTATCAATCGACATTGATTAATGACAGAAGCTCTCTTGCTGCTTCAGCAAACATATTGGTCCAGGATTAAGGTTGCCTATTATTTTGTAGTTTTAGTTTGACTTTTAATGCAGAGTATGGCAGTTCTTCAATCATAAGAAACTAGGAGGTACGAACTTGAATTATTACCTTCTTCCAAGCAAATCGAAGGACAAATTCAGTGCTCCATACGCATCACGTTCGGATTGAACGAAAATTCAGTTCCTGTGTATACTCCACGAAATAATGATGAATCACATAATAACAGAACACGTTATAATATCCAACAGTCTACTAGAACCCATAACAAATCCATCATGTCATGCTGGCCGAGCATAATCAAAGTTTGCTATGGGACTAATTCCGGTCCTCCACATAGATGCATCTTGTTCTATGAGTTTTTATGTGTATTCGTTTGGCCCATTCGTACGTAACTTTTACTGGCAATAACTTCATGTAATAGTACAGCACACGAGTCATTTCTTTTATATAAAAAAGAAACTAATTGAGCTTAAATATGCACACTGCACATCTCTTTTGCTCACCTACATTCTTGTGCGTGACACCAGTCATACACGAGTTGGAAGCGTAGGGCTGTTGGAGTGCTGTAGTGGAGAGGTCGTCCCATCGCTAGCTGTCATTGAAAAATAGGAGCTGGAGGCGTCAGGAACACTAACGATGTTCAAGAGATTCAACCGCTATTGAGACAGGTCCAGTTCCAACCGCTTTGAAGGTAGAGTCGTACGTAGAGTGACACTCTTGTTAGCAAGCTGCCACTAGTTGCTGCGGATTGCTGAGGAACATGTGCCTCTTGAATAGTTTTCTCTAGTAAACAACATATTCCAAGCGTAGGAACAAGCTGTTAGGAATTCTGAACCTGGAGGTGTGTATTGTGTGCGCATGAAACTGTAAAGGGCCCGATCTGGCTGAAAATGCCCATTGATGATGCCGTATAATTATGATTATGAAGAAACCGCAACATCCTCTCCATCTTGTTACAGGACTGTAGTAGGAGTATAATTATGATTACGAATGCCCATTGATGATGCCGTATGAGCCTAAGCAATAAAAAATAGACGGAGGAAAACAAGCACACTACAAGAGAAAATACAGCCCACTACTGCTAGTTTTCGACGAGGTGCCGTATTTTTATTAAAACCGACGGACCTAAAATTACTATAAACTTCAATATTAACTTAGCCTCGCGTACGGAAACCACCACCCTCTCCCGTGCCTCCCACACGTTACAGAAGTGGTGATAATAGCTGTTGCCATCACCGCCAGCCTTTCGCTGCCGAACCCCCAAACGTCGGTGATGTGGGTTTAGGGGCCAGCGGTGATAGGCATATGTGTAGTACGTAGTGGCAGTTTTCGGAAGAAACACAGAAAACACAACGACAAGGAAATGAAAAAAAACTGAAAGAAAAAAACATGGTCGGCAGAATTAGAACCTGTGAGGGCAAAGTCCACATGATTACCTTTTTAAAAAAAAACAGAATGAAAAATCAATTATGTGAACCTTCGAGGCCTAGTGATGCCTCGGAGATGCGTCGTCCGACCTGAGGCATCAGGCAACAAAGGACATCCTCTTTTCTTCACCGGGTGCTGTGGTGCGCCACCCAGTACAGCATAGTGTTCACCGAGCCTTCAGATGGAGGTGACACGTCATGTTGACTGAGCATAGTGTTACCAGACATGGCTGGTGGGGTGCCACCTATTCATGCCTTGCTAGACATCGCATGGTGTTGTGCACATTCTTGCAACTCGACGATGAGTGGCGTTCGCTCTTCAGATGCCGCGCCGCTGACCACGGCAGATCGGAGGACGAGACAGCAAGGGCACAATACACACGGGAGTACGGGGCTTTCGCTGCGCCCTCTAGAGGGTAGAGGAGCCATGGTTGGGTGACGCTCCTTCATCCGGTTCCGGAGGCACCGCATCCGCCTACGGTCGGCTAGCTGGTTTCGACGAGGATGCTAACAAGCTACCGGGCGCCACTTATTAGGATATACTGGTCCATCAACCCGTACTCCCACACGGGCTAATATTTTTAGAAGCTATTGTATATAAAAATTATTTAAAAATTAAACTCTTAGCTAATAATTAAAATTGTTTACCTACTACTCTCTTATTTTTCAATAATTCAACATAATACTTATATAGATATGTACCTATCTTTATCCAGTTGTGATTGCTTTTTAATCAATAATTACTTTATGTATTTTTTCATCCATATTCATACTTTTTCCATTTTGTATCACACCTCCAATCCTTCATGCATTATGTTTAGCATACAAATCAATATTTTTCATCGATTCCTCATATACATGTATAAATGGTCTAAATGGTGGCACTCGTCATGAGTATATACTTGGTCTATATGGTGGCACTCGTCATGAGTATATACTTTAACTTAGTATTTTTATATTAACAATGACATAAATAGGTAATTCAGAATCATATATTAATTTGCTTTTTGATATTTCTGTATGACGCGCATGAAGACAATTAGATTAATATTTAGGTGTTTACTTTAGGTTATTTTTAATATCGACATACGTGGGTAACATAGATAAAATTTTAGAATGACATTTTAAGTTATGCTTTATAATGATGTGTATTAGTAAATTGGATAAGATTATGAGGTTGCTTTATATTATATTTTATAATAGCTGAGCTCGATAATTTAGATATAGATTTAGAGCTTATTTTTTAATATTATCATAATGATAGTAGCAGGTAACTTTTTAGAAAATATAATAGATCAATGGCTATGATTATTAGAGTTTACAGGATTGGTGTTTGACGTTTTTAATTTTTATAATAATTTGTCTCTTTTTCTGGCTTATCTTGTGGGAACTAATGGGGAGCCTCCGATGAAAAAAAATGAGACTACATTGCTAAAAAACTATTACCATAAGCTAGCTCTCGTTCGTTAAATATTCGAACACACAATTTATGTAGATATATACTTCATATCTTCATCCAATTGTGATAGATTTTAGTTAGTAATTACTCTATAATATTTTCATCCACATTTATAATCTTTAACTTTTCACTTTGCATCGCAGGTATGTGCTTGAATTTGTTTAATCCTTATGTTTGAGATACAATTTTAGCATAGAAATTTGTATTCTCATCACTTTATATCGTTATAAATGGTGATAACATCATGCGTATAGACCTTAATTATTATATCATATACCAATAGTGCAAGATATAGACGATTTAGAATCATATATTGCTATGTATTTTTAATTAAGGTTATTTGATTCAAACGTAGAGTTACCTCATGTTATTTTTAATAATGGCATGTGTGGTTAATATAGATGCAAATTTAAAGGGTTTTTTTAAGTAATAGTGGTAGGTAATTCAGCTGGAAATTAGGATGTTATTTTAAATATTGTTAATAATGGTATAAGTGTGTAATTTTGATGAAGATTAGGGGGTTACTTCAGTTTATTTTATATAATGATATAGGTGGGTAATTTATATATAGATTTAGGAGGTTACTTTAGGCTATTTTCATAATGGAATAGGTGGGTAATTTTTTGAAACATAATAGATCCAATGACCATGAGGATTTGAATCTATCGATTGATGGTCCGATGTTTTGCTTTTTTATAAGAATTTTTCTCCTTTTCTAGAGTGTTCACCTATGAATTCTAGGTGGCTTCACCTAGAGGCTTCAAAAGAGTCTCCAGTTAGTAACAGGAAGATAAGATGGTGTTACGCCCTCAGGCGGCCAGATCTCCAAAAGGGTCTCCACCGAATTCCGGCTCGTTGTATTCGACCACCGTTAGTAGGTGCATAACTGCACTAACAGCAAGTAATAGTACACTAATGAGTTTTTTATTTAATTAAAAAAATAAAAATCCTCATTTTATATGCACAATGGAGTCTTTGGCTTGCCCACATTATTCTGTCACACAAGTACTCATACACAAGCTCAAGGGGAGCTTCTAGAGGGGCTCCATGGGCTTGTATTCTCTGGCTAGCTGTCAGAGAACATATAGGAACTGGAGGCTCCAGGAACACCAACGATGTTCAAGGGATGCAAGGACTACCAACACCTATTTGTACACCCTCCATCTGTAGTTGCTACTGCTGGTCTTGAAAAGGTCCCTCTTGTGATCTAGAACTTTGTGCGGGTGCTCCTCTTGTGATCTAGAACTTTGTGCGGGTGCTGAAATCATAATACCTTAGAACGCTGTTGCTACATGCGTCCTTCCTGGGCCATGTTTAGTTACTCCCAACTCCCAACTTTGACACTATGCAAAAAGAAGATTCCCCATCACATCAAACTTGCGGTACATGCATGGAGTACTAAATGTAGATGAAATTAAAAACTAATTGCACAGTTTTGTTGTACTTTGCGAGACGAATCTTTTGAGCCTAATTAGTCAATATTTGGACAATAATTCACAAATACAAACGAAACGCTACAGTGTGCTACAGTGCTGTAACAGTAATTTAGCACCCCCAAATTCGCCGAACTAAACACGGCCCTGATATCTTTCATTGTTATCCACTCATCTTCTGTTCCTCTTCATCTTGTTATGCTATAATAGTACAGCAGAGTACAATTTGTTTCCATCGGACACTACTATAAGTATAAATGTTCATTGCTAATGCCTTGAGCCTGCACAATATGAAATAAGAAAAATAAATGAGGAAGAAAAGCAGTTCTTCCAAGTGGTGAGAAATGCAGTCCTTTATGACAACTACGCCTTCCACCTCTGTGAATTTAGATTCTTTTTATTTGGCACAGATAGGCACACACAATAATGCGATTCAGAGCTTGATGTTTATTTTTTTTCTCCCTTTATCTTCGTAGCTATCACTAGCAGTCCACCAGATCAACTTGGAGCTGCAAGGCATCTAAAATAAAAAGCCACTAAACCACCACTTGTGAGCATGACAGTGTTGTCTCATTTCTTAACTCATCCCTGTGTGGCATATTGGAACCATAATTTACTATAGATCGAACAAGTACAATGTATAGTTCCTACTAGTGTAGGTGTCTTTTGTATGCCGATAGCATAGTAGTAGACACATGTATGAGACTACGAGAGCATTTGAAGGACTTGGGATTAGCTCGTGTAGGGAACAGGAAACAAGGGTACTGTACTAGATACTGAAACAGAGGCTTCTTCTTCTTCTTCTTCAAAATAAAAAGAAGAAGATTGAAACAGAGGAGCTAGAAGCAGGGACATGCATTACCTTTTCATTGATTCAATGCCACATACACGCGTGAGGAATTCATACCAATTATGTTTCAACGAACATACAGTACCTATGTGCTAGACTTAAACATTGATTAATGACAGAAGCTCCGCTTCTGTTTCTGCAAACAAATTGGCCAAGATTAAGGTTGCCTATTATTTTGTAGTTGTGGAGCATGGAAATTCTTCTGTAATAGAAACCAGGAGGTATGAGCCTCCATTATTATCTTCGTTCGAAGAAAATAGAAGGACAAAATCCACGCTTCATATATATGCATCGCGTTCTGATTGAATCAAAATTCACTTTATGTATATGCAACACTATAACGATGAGCCACTTAATAGAACAAATTATCATATCCTAGTCTACTAGAATTGCGTAACAATTCCATTATGTCATGCTGATCCAGCATTAAGGCAAGCTTGTTGTGGGAGTAATTTTGGTCCTCTGGGTAGATGCATCTTGTTCTATACTACTGCATATTCGTTTGCTCTGATCGTACTTACAAGTTACAACTGGCATAGGCAATAAATGCATGTAATTAATAGTATTGTAGACCAGTCATTTATTTTATAAAAAACACTCATCTAATTTATATGCACACACCACGCTTCTCTTCGCGGCTGACCAACATTCTTGTGCTTGACAGAGTAAGACTGTTGGAGTCCTACAGATTGGAGAGGTTCCCATGGCATGGCACCCAGGCTAGCTGTCATTGAAAAATAGGAGGTGGAGGCATCAGGAACACTAACGATGTTCCAACCACTTTCGACGGATACTTGTGCACTCTCGTTTGTACGCTGCAATTAGTCGTTGCTGCTAATTGTCGGAGATCAGGTACGTTATGAGCTGTTATCACTTATGACCGGTGGCTTGGTAGTGGCTATCATGCTCGAAAATGAGCTGGTAGGAACTCTTGAAGTGGAGGTGCGCATTCAACGTATGCATTTCTAAGGTGAGTGTCGTCGGAGAAGAAGAAACAACATCCTCTCCATCTTGTGAAACAAGAATAGTAGTAGTAGTAAAATTATGATTATGATTATGAATGTCCATTGATGATGTGCCTTTGAGCCTGCACAATATAAAGCAATAAAACATAGATCGAGGAAGAAAATAGATGGATGAAGGCAAGAAGTTTTGTTTTCCCGAAGAAACACACAGAATAATAGATGAAGGAAAAAAAAAGCAGTTTCTGAAGAAATACAAGCACAAAGCTACAAAAGTACAAAATACAATACAGCGACAAGGAAAGAAAAAAGAGAAAAAGTAAAAAAACGTGGTCGGCAGGATTCGAACCTGCGCGGGCAAAGCCCACATGATTTCTAGTCATGCCCGATAACCACTCCGGCACGACCACTCTTGCTTTGAAATTCTTTTCGTATGTTGTGTTAAAGGTTATCAGCAATGCCACATAATCTCCGAGTCTGCATCCTTGAACGAGAGCCTCTGCGCCGCAATCCTGCAAATCCGTCGGCGTCGACGGGCATGGCGGAGGCGCAGTCTCCCCCCTCCGATTCGCTTGCTCCGCCCCACCGCCGCCGCTCGCGCCGCCTCGTCTTCGACCGCCGCTACGGCTGGATGTAAGGACCCCGGTCGCTTCCCCCCTTGTCGTTTTCTCTGTTCCTCTTCCGCCGCCAAGATCCAGTTTCCGTGCTCACACTCGCCGCCCGCGCTTCTTCTCCCCCACAGCTTCGACGAGTGGACGGACCCCGCCGACCAAGCCCTCTCCGGCGGCCGCGGAATGTTAGTGCTCTCCCATCGCTCGCTCTCTGCGGCCTTCCTCCCGATTTCGTTTTGTTCCCCAATCTTGTAGCCTGCACTCTGCAGAAACTCATGTACTGTGTGCTGCGTTTCAGGTTCTGTGCGGTGACGATGGCGGGGTCGCTGGTGAACGCCGCGGCTTCCTCGGTAATCTTCTTGCCGACGAGTTAGGATATGAGCTGAATTTGTTGTCTTTGCTTGATTGATTGCCTTGAGGGGGGTCGTGGTAGAATGAATTGGAGAAATCTAGTTATTGACATGGCATGTTTGTTAGCTATGATGTTCTTATTTTGGATTTGCAGTTACGATTTGTGTTTTGCCCAGCCAAATTCTGGTTTCTTGAATGGGTTCATGGTTACTTCCTGGCTGGATTTTGCGATTCATAGGGTATGCTAAAAGAGCTTGTGGTTGTACAATATCATGATTCGGGTTTATCTCCAAGAGATGGTTTCAGTCTGGGATTTGTTTGCTAGGTGGAGTTATGGGGGTTGGGAGTGTTATGAGGTCAGAAATTTCATATGTACTATGATGTACATGCTTTTTTCCTGAAAGCAGTAGTTTGTTTTGTTGTTGTTGTGTGCATCAGAAAATTTTATTTAAAATGCTGAATGTTAACCTTTTCATTCCATCACCCGAAGCTAAGAATGCTGCTGTATCATTCAAGAACCTGAATGTTAATGTAAATTTTATTAGGAAAGGTTGATAAAAATCAAATCCAGAGGTGACTCCATCTCTACTGGTATCGTGAATTAAAGCTCTATGCTAAAATGTTCATTGGACCATGCTATCATTAAAGTACTCTATTCATTTCTTCAGAAATATGATTTATGGGGCCACATTTTATCAAGGTCTTAACTGTATGTGAGAGTAACTTCTTTCCTACATACTATATCAATCATGTACGAGCAGCCTTATTTTTAGGGTGGTTAGCTTAGTGGTAGTACTGGTAGATATAAATGCATATGTATGAATTTTTCTTCATTCACCTGATGAACTGAATATGACCCTTTATGTGAACATTGCTCAAGTGTTCTTTTTTTATTTCCTTCTAATCAATAATTTCTTGAGATGTTGCAAAATCAATCACGTTGGAAGCATGCATTTCCTCATATCTTTCCTTTATGCCAATTTATGATAGTATTCACTGGATGTACTGTTATTATGGTTTCTTCAATGTCTATTGTCGAGGTTAACCTTAACTTAGAAAGAGTAAAAGGAGAAAAAAATCATTTTAGCTATGTTTTTACCATTCTCCCGGTTTCTAACTGCCCGTCTGTTCTTTCACAGATTAACTATGTTTCAAGTTCAGTCAGCAGTATTCTTGAATCCTCCAACAGTTTCTGTCTGCCAGCATATGTGCCTAACCTGTCATTTAACAAGAAGCAGCAAGCATGGTTACGTGAACTTGAAAACTCTGGAGTTGTTGCTGATCTAAAGGTAATAGACTGTAGTACTCATTCTGCGTTTGAAAGTACGACAACTGATTGCCCACGATTGACAAGGCAACATGATCTTCTGTAAGCAAAGTATCGAAAATTATATGTCACTTCTCCTTTAAAAGCATATTGTCTATGCCTTTTGTTCTTTAATGCAGCTTGATGACACAATTGTCTAGTGGTATGATTCAGTGCTATGTCTACATTGAAGTGAAAAACAAGTATGATTGTATCTTTAAGGCAAATCAATGTAGTAAATGAAAGTTTTAGTATCCAACTTACTCTGAGAATCTCGCGGCACTTCTTATATAAAATATTTAATTCTTGACGGTTTTACCTTGAGATTGAATCTCAAGGAAAAGCATTTCGCCAACTACCTAGCCTTGTTTAGAATTTATTTTCAAACATTATTTGAATTAATGAATTGTGCAATACATTATATAGTTTTTTGACTGATTGATAGATTAGTTTTCGTTCATTGACTAGTATATTTGAAAATGCATATTTAAAATCTTGCATTAGATATTTGGAACAGACAGTCTTCAAGAAGATGGCAATGCAAATGGGACATGCTCTTTGTTATTGTGTGAAGATGTGGAAGTTCATAATCGAAATTTCTGTATTATTTAGTTCCATACATCATAAATGGCATTTTTCGATCAAAACATTATTTTCTGTAACTAAACATCTTTTGATGAGTGGATTTATATATGACGGAGCCTCTGGAGAATTATTAATTTCTGTAATTGCCATGTTTTGTAGCATCATTTGTATCAGCGGTATTAAAACCAAACTGTAGACATGAAAAATTATATCAACTGACCTGGTTTCCCCGTTTCTCCAACTCCCTCGCTCACATCCAGTGTCCTGACAACTGGTGTCACATTGCGATCTTGGTTTAGGAAGCCTTGGGAATTTGACCATGACTTTGTCGCAATTGTGTACAACTCCAATGCTTTCTGATCCTTTCATGCTGCTCCACCACTGTATGCATTATCCGACATTGGTAATGGTGATGGAAAGGAAACCCGAACTCAGTGCTAATGAACGACGACGGGTTCTGTGCTAGAGATTGGATATTTGGATTGCTTTGCCCTTGCATTGTTGCGGTACGTGAGCCATGTTGATGTTGGAAAGTTGCTTCGTGTAGTTGTATCTGCTTGGAGTCGTGGTGTCCGAATGTTTAATGCGAGAGTTGTGCCTATATAAGAAAAGATCATGTAACTCCCGACAAAAAAAAAAAAGCTTTCTTCGATTCATTCTTCGTCCCTTACACCAAGGTTTTGCACTGTTTGTGTTTTTCTGTGAGCTGTGATCATGATTCTCTACACGTCACGCTGAGTTCGTCTTTCCGCTGCAATTTGCTAGCAATCGAACCTCTCGTCTACACAGCCACTGCTCGTGCGTGCGTTGGTTCCGCCGATCTCTGTTTCGATGACATGATAAGAGAAGGTCACAGATTTCGGGTGCTGCATCGTACGTGCCGTGACGGGGTGCAGTTATATAATACTTTTTCATTGCCTTCTCGAATAACAGACACATTAACATGGCCTGCTGGAAATATTGAAGTTATTTATCAATGTAGAAGCTCCTTGTCATGATAATATTAACAATATTAACAATTGTTGTGTAATATCAATTGTGCAGCCCATGTAGTAAATACCATTGTAATAATATTAAATATGAATAAATCATTAACGTCTTAATCTTGTATAGAACTCACTACTATTACAGCCCAATGACATTAAGAATTGCATTTTTTTTATGAACCAGTCATGTTGCCCGCAAATTGTACCAGCACTACATGTTTATTCTACCCTAAAAAATACATTATGTGGTGTTGAGTGTCATTTCGACCACCTATAATGAAATAAATGGCTTGTCTACTGTAAAATAGAAAATATCTTGTATGTTTAAAAAACTCTGTCTATATCAATATATAGTTAATTTAACTACCAAATCCCTTGGTGGACAAATAATTATTGTATGAAACATCTGGCCTTTTTCTAAGATGGTTATTTTTTCTAGAGGACTAATTTTTTTATTCCTAATGTAGTCCTATATTTTAATTTATTTGTTTTTCAAAAGGACTAATTATTTGCGATTTCTATTGTAGTCCTATCTTTTATTTTCTTGGTTTTTCCAAATTGGATGCCTAGTTGTTTGTGTAAATATGAAGATTATGATTGATTAACCATAATTGACAACCGCATAAGTTAAATCTGATATAATGCCTCTACACCAATAATTAAATTTTACTATCACAAAAATACATTATAAATGTTTTAATGTAAGGGTGCTAAATACCAAATTATGTACAATTAATGTTGTGACCTTTTCTTTAACAAAAGTCTGGGCAAATAATGTTCATAAAGTCTTGGCAGTCACGCCTTTATGACCTAATGTTAAAACTGTATATAATTGTGCGCTGAACCTTATTGCACAACGAAAATCAAATAGTTAAACCTGACAGGCTGGCTTAAACAACGAATACGCACAGGTGACTATGACAATATGGACCATTAGATTGGCCATCCCTGTAAAATGCTCATGTGACTCCGCATAATTATATTTGTCCACATGAAGCCATGATATATGAGCAGTGCTCAAGCGGTTGTGTTGCAAGCAATATATATAGCCGCTTTGTCTACAAAGCCAGATCGATTCTTCCGCAGCATATTCACCACAAGGCCTGTTTAATTTGCAGATGTGCACTAGAAGAGAATTACAGATGTTGGAGTTCGAGGCATTGGGAACAAAGCTGCTGCTACCACTCACTCTGAAGCCAAAAGAAACAGCACGTCATTGAGAATATTTGTCCTTTGGAGTATGAAATAATCACTACAATGCTGATCCAGCAACCCCGCCAGTTGGCGGACAAGACCATTTCTATATGGCGACAATGATGACGCATAGACATCAGAGAAAGCAGATAGAGTTTACAGCGGACGAGCGAATATCATGTATTTTTTTTCAGTTTACAGCGGATGAGCGGAGACCATAAGAGACGAACCTAAGAGTTGATGCAGTAACACAATGGATTGGGAAACATGAGTAAATAAAGCAGCCACTCTAGATCATTATAACATGAACAGATGCTTCTGCCACAATCCCAGAACGAAAGTGATATGGCAAGATTCACTGAGTGATCTGTACGTATTGCTTGAGAAGATGAAACAATTCTTTTACATGTGGTCTGAAAAATACTAGTGAAGCCTCACCTAGTCCAATGAAAATGAAAACATTTCACAGCGCCACGTGAAGAAGAACATATAGCTAAAAGTCAATTGCCTTGCAATGTTTTCTTGCAACGTTTTCTTCAGCTCTGTGAATAACAGATTTTCTAGTCTAATGATGGCACCTGTTGAGGTCAAGGTAAAGCTTTGTTAGGATTTGTGACCTAAGTTTTTTTGTGGAATTGGAAGATGCTTAATTTGCTGAGCTACAGGCCGTGGCGATTTGTATCTATTGCTTCGATAAACCTTTATTAGTCATTAATTATAAACACTACCGGATGACTCAGCATTCGTCTCGAGTCTTAGTACCTGTTGGTTTTTAACATTAGTACCGGGTCTAACGGCCATTAAGCCTCCAACCGGTACTAATGTGCCTGAGGTCTTTAGTACCGGGTGGAGGCTTCACCCAGTACTAATTGGCAACCTTAGTACCGGTTGAAGCCCCCAACCGGTACTAACTGCCCTCCTATAAATTAGGCATCTTCTTCCTCCTGCCTGAGCCATTCGTGTAGCTCAGGCTTCATCCATTCATGGCAATTTAGGGTAGGTGCTACCGAATTTTTGACCATTTCGTGGGGATTTTACTCATTCAAGTGTTCTAAAGGTTTGAAACTTCATCCTCCCTTGATACATGGTCAGTATACTAAGTTCTATGCTTTAGAGCTAGAGTAATTTGTGATTTTTAAAATGAGGTACAATGGAGAAAATTTTCATTTATATGCATGTGTTATCTATATTTGAGCTACAATTTTTTTTGGATGCTATGTTTCGTATTAGTCAAAGAAATTGATCAATATGAGGTTAGAGGAATAATTTCATAGTTTAGTCCTTTACAAATATGAGCTAAATAAATTATGGGGAAAAGTATAATTTGTTCATATTTTAGTCATTTGCAAATATGAGCATGATAAATTGTGGTACATAGAGATAATAAAATTAAATAGAGGTACGTAATTAGTTATTTTTAGAATGAGCTATGAGAAGTTTTTCATTTATATGTTATGCTTGAGCTAAATAAATTATGGAAAAAAATATAATTCGTTCATAGTTTAGTCATTTGCAAATATGAGCTAAATAAATTGTGGTACATAGAGATGGCTATTGGTGCTGGAGGTAGTGGCGATGGTGCGGGCAATCATCGTTCCTCTCGTGGCAAGGGGAAAACCATAGTTGGCCGCTCATGATAAGCTAAAGAAAATGAGCACGTGGAAGAGAGTAATGCTTTATTATTTGGAAAGATGTCATGAAGATGCTATTGCGGCGGGTTAGGAACCTCCTTTTGGTTGTCGTTATGCTCCACTGCCAGTCCTGAGGGTTTTAGGTCCACCGAGTACTACCATCACAGGAGGCACAAATAATCCACAGGATGAGGCTGGGTCAGCTAAACCTTCATCTTCGCCATCCAAGTATGCTTAAAGTCCTCCTAAAAAGTCCTCAGTGCATTGTTTGTCGTAGTGCATCATGTTGTTTGGGTTTGAAATTTAAAATTCTCCTTTGGGATTTAGCACCTCGTCCACCAGAAATCCTATGAGTGCTTCTTGGATTGCCAAAAGCCTTTCCTTCTCCAAGAGTTCTTCACGAATCTGCCACATCTATAATTTGGAAATATGTGAATGTTACACCAACAATTAAATAAAAGGAGCTAGAAAACAATTAATAATTACTAGGTTTATTTCATGTACAGTTATATCGTCCGATAGCACCTTGTCGCTCATGAAATGGTGTATGTGCTCACAGATGTAATATCCACATAAATTATTCCCTTGTTCCTATCTCATGCACTTTAGTGGAAAAAACAAGTTATGAAATATTGGTGTTATAGAATGTACAAAATGTGCAAACTTCATACGTACTGGAAAAGTTGTACTGAATGTAAGTTTTTATTTGAATTCACCACGGTGAGTCTTACGCAATTTTTTGTCGTCTATTAGAGTTATGAATGATACAGTGTTAGGTGAAAATTTAGGAAATAAACTTTTGCATAGATATAAAGGTCCAGAATGATTACAAGTTAAGCATGTCTTGAATGTCTTTGTACTCGTCCTTTGGTTTCCACAACGAATCAAACAAAATAATATTGCTTTCATCAATCATAATTATAAGGAGAATCCAGTGAAAACTGGGTACATAAATATTCATATTAGAACTAACCAAAATTAATTAGGTAAGGAAAGGAAAATGAAAATAGACGGTATCCACACTTACTTAAATTGGTATGGTAGTAGTATGTACTGTTTGTAATTCTATTCCTCCAAGAATTTGTATATTCAATCTAATGTATCCTTTGGGTGATCACGTATCTAATTTTGGTTAACAAGTGTTGGGTCCATGAAGCCGACGTTGAAGTACGATTCTCGGCGGCACTCTGAATTTGCATCCTACATAAAATGAAAGACAAAGTTAGTGGGACGACACACACAGATACAAAATAAGGATCTGAGGTA
This sequence comes from Setaria italica, assembly GCF_000263155.2. Classification (NCBI taxonomy): domain Eukaryota; kingdom Viridiplantae; phylum Streptophyta; class Magnoliopsida; order Poales; family Poaceae; genus Setaria; species Setaria italica. The sequence continues at coordinate 44,695,318 of NC_028458.1, forward strand.
AAATTAACATCTAATAAACACACACTTACAGAACCCAAGCGCTGATGAGAGAGACATTAAGGGCATCTTGATGGTACACTTCATAAATATCCTTGAATTCGAACCACAACAGTTTCTCACCTTCAGCAAAAAAATCAATCGGTTTAACAAGAAGAGCGAGCATGACCCTTTTATTGGTCGACTACTCCATGTGCCACTGAAGGAATTCATACATCTTAGTTGTGAGCTTCCATACCAATTCAGGCCTGACTAGAGGCTTGCCTGACTCAAAGGGCCATTTAGGTACCATCTTTTCTGGAGGTGGCGGTTCGTCTTGCCCTAGAACTTAAGCAAGCGAGAGACCTATCTCTACCATAAACTTAACGACCTTGATTTATTGTTCTAAAGCCAAAGCTGCTATTTGTTGAGCTTCTTGATCTGGTTGCTGATCTTGTTGCCTGAGCTATGGGACAATACGACTGGATGACGACTCTCCTCATTTTTTCTTCTGCCAAGACTTAACTAATGAATGATTGTAGTTCGATAGTAACGTCTTCTTGACTTCTTTTTTCATGCCAATAAAAAACTTTAATTTGGCTGGATCTACTGGCTTAGGCTCCATCTCCTTCACTTTTCTTTCTACAGCGATTTTTTAAACCGCTCCCTTACATGTGCTTGCAATGCCTCCTCGAATTACTCAGGAGTCATATCGCCTGCTAGCTTCTTAATAGGTTCAGACATCTTTTTTTTCTTCCTGGGTTCTTTCGCCTTTTGCGGCCTTGGCTTGAAAGGCGGTGGTCATGACTTCTTGAGAGGTGTTGCAGGTTCTTCCTTGCTCGCACTGGACTTTTGTCTCGGCGCTGCAGGATGTGGTCGAGGAGGGGTGTTTTGGTCATCATCGCTCCCGCCTACAAGATTCGATGGTGCTGGAGATGATGATTGAGTAGGATGCGATGGTCCCAGTGGTGACAACGGTGTTGGAGGTGGATATGCTAGAGATGATGGTCTTGAGTTTTGAGGAGATGGTGGCTATGGGAGACCTATGGGAAGAAATGATACCTCCTGGCTGAGGATGATGATGTAACGTTTGTGCCATAGAATGATACCGTGAATTGCATCTTCTAGTGTCCTTTCTCTGTCACCTCCTGGGAGGTCGAGCTCTAGGCCTTCATATTTACTATCACAATTCTGCTCCACCCGAACGCTGGAGTGGCCAGGTGGAATCACCATGCCATGGCTTGCCTACCCTGGAAGGATTGATAAAGCACTTTCGTACATATAGGAGAAACAAAGATGTTATTAAATTCCTGAGGCCTAGATCAATTGATATAATTGTATATATTATATATATGTATACCTTAATAGTGAGGTTGCCAAATGGCTTGTACAGCTCACATGAGGTGCGCTGAGTGATGTCATCCATAGAGTGCTGTTGGTTGTCCTGCACAACCACGGGTAAGCTTGGCATGTTCTCATCAGGGACCCCTGTGGAAGCACAGCTACTTCAGCGTTGAGATACAAATTTAGAGGTTCTGCCGAGAATCCTACTTCAACGTTGGCTTCATGGACACAACGCTTGTTAACCAAAGCAGATATGGGATCAACCAAAGTTTATATTGGACACAATATACAAATTCTTGGAGCAATAGAATTACAAGCAATACATACTATTGCCTTACAACTTTAAGTAACTCTGGGTACCGTCTATTTTCGTTTTCATTTCCTTACCTAATTAATGTTAGTTAGTTCTAACATGAACATTTATGTATACAGTTACCACTGGATTCTCCTTATAATTATGATTGATCAAAGCAACGTTATTGTGTTTGATTCACTAAGGAAACAAAAGGACGAGTACCAATACATTCAAGACATGCTTAACTTGTAAAAATTCTGGACCATTATCTCTATGCAAAAGTTTGTTTCGTAAATTTTCAGCAAACACTTATTTTAATTTGCAGTGCATGGAAACAATTTTGTAAGACTTACTGTGGTGATTTCAAAGAAAAACTTACATTCAGTACAAGTTTTTCCGTATGTATGAAGTTTGCACATTTTGTACATTCTATAGCACGAATATTTCATAAATTTTTTATTCCACTAAAGTGCTTGAGACAGGAACAAGGGAATAATTGATGTGGATACTACATCTGTGAGCACATGCACCATTTCATGAGGGACAAGGTGCTATCAGACCGTATAGCCTGTATGTAAAATAAACCTATTAATTATTAATTATTAATTATTTTCTAGCTCCTTTTATTTAATTGTTGGTGTAACATTCACATATTTCCAAATTACAGATGTGACAGATTCATGAAGAACTCTTAGAGAAGGAAAGGCTTTTGGCAATCCAAGAAGTACTGATAGGATTTTTGGTGGATGAGGTGATAAATCCCAAAGGAGAATCTTATTACGATGGACATTCAGTAGCCGAACCGAGCAACACCACGACGAGAGGATCCTAAGAATTACGAGGATAAATTATTGTATAAGTACTAATTGTATTAATACTAGTTTGATGTGTATAATATACTAAGGATTGTATATATAGTAGTTAAATTGCTATTATGCATATACTATTATGAAATATTTATACGACATGCATACAATACGAGCGTATACATGTAAGTAGTGTAGGCTAAGGATGTCTACGTATTGGTGTGTATATATAAGTGAAGCAACAATTAGCATTAATATGGAAAAGAATTTAGGATAAAAAGAAAAAGGAGGTCTTTAGTCCTAGGTGAATGAACCGGGACTAAAGGGGGAGCCTTTAGTCTCGAAAGATCAGTCCCGGTTGGATTTTTGAGATATATGAGACTATCCAACTAATGCCCGTTTTTCCACTGGTGAAAGAGCAGTCAAACTTGGATTCTAGCACGCCTGAAGTGGATCCAGATGCTACCGCCCACACTAATTTTGCTCGTACAGAGGAATTGATGGTGTTGCCATGCATCTAGAACCATGTCGCCGACAAGCTTGCTCATATGTGCTTGATAGGCACCAATGAAGCGCTTAGCAAGTGGTTTGTTCCATATTTTCAGTCAAAACCCTTATATATGGCTAGAAACACCAAATTGAACATGAGTTGCATCTTTCCGTAACTCCAAATTTATGTGCCTTCTCTTAACTACAACTGGATGCAATATACTTTGATACATTATAGTGTAATATATTGGTGGAGACATAAATTTGCATGTCTTTACACTAGTAGAGAACTGGCCTTTAGTCCCGGTTGGTAGGGTGCATATCTCCCGAAAATCCATCCGGGATAAACCAACCGGGACAAAAGAGAGGGGGGGTCTTTAGTCCCGGGTCTTTCAACTGGGAGTAAAGGTCACCCTTTAGTCCTGGTTGGTGTCACCAACCGGGACTAAAAGGCCTGCCACGCTAGGCGCGGGACAGGCCCTTTACTCCCGGTTGGTAAAAGCAACCGGGAGTAAAGGGTTACCCTTTAGTCCCGGTTGGATTTTCCAACTGGGACTAAATGGCGCCCTGCATGGCGCCTGAAATTTTTCATGCATCACGTACGTAGTACCGCGGCCCTTTTGTTAACCTTTAGTAGTTGAGATTTTTTTTATAATGAAATCAACTAGTATTTAAACGAATGAAATTTGTAATTATACAATTACTATATATATACACAATTCATATACACAATTCAACTAGTACAAATCGATCTTAATTAGCGCGTATTATATATACAAATAAATGAAACTATATATCTACAATCTTCCCGTCGAGGTGTTGCTCGGAGCATCTAATTGCCGTCCATCGTAATAAAATTCTCCTTTTGGATTTACCACCTCGTCCATTAGGAATCCAATGAGACCTTCACATATTGCCGCTACTCTTTCTTTTTTCAAGAGTCCTTGTTGAATATTTAACATCTATAATTTAGAAATTTGTGAATGTTACACAAACAATTAAATATAAGGAGCTAGAAAATAATTAACTAGTAATAGTTTTATTTTACGTACTTTAAAGTTGTGTGTACTTATGAATTGTTTCCATGCGCTACGGATAAGAATAATGAATGATATAGTGTAACAGGGATAAAATTTAGGAAACAAACTTTTGCATAGAGATAAAGGTCTAGAATTATTACAAGCCTAGTATGTCTTGCATATCTTGGTACTCCACCGGATCTTTCCTCAACGAATCGAAGACAATGACATGACTTCTTTCAGGCTCAATTATAATAAGGATCCAGTGGAAGCTGTGTACGTAAAATGTTCATGCATATTAGAGCTAACTAACATTAATCGGGTAAGGAAAAAGACAACGAAAGTAGACGGTATACACAAACTTACTTGAAGTTGTATGGAAGTAGTATGAAATCCTTGAATATTTGTTTGTCTAGGAAATTGTATACTTCCACCAAGGTTTTTTCTGGTGATAATTGTATCTATTTTTGGTTAACTAAGGATGGATCCATGAAGCAAATATGTAGGTAGGCCTCTCGTCGGCACGTTTAAATTAGCATCCTATATAAAATTGAAGACAAAGTTAGTACGGTGATGCACGCAAAAAAAATACTGATATGAACCAAAATTTACATGTAGAGATAAACGGACACATACAGAACCCAAGCGTTGATCAGAGAGATGTCCAGGGCATCATGATGATAGACTTCGTATATATCCTTGAAGTCTAGCCACAGAACTTTCTCACCTTCGCCATAAAAATCTATCGGTTTTACCTTAAGGCCGAACATCTCCCTCGAGTCGGCGGACACCATCATGTACCATTGATGGAATTCGTACATCTTTGTTGATAGCTTCCGTACCAACGAAGGCCTTACTAGAGGTTTGCCTAGCTCATAAGTCCATCTCGGCTCAGGGAGCGGTGCAGTTGGCGTCTCAACTTGCCCTAAACATTCATCAAGTCCCAGACCTATTTCTTGCATGAATTTCAATACTTCTGCTTGTTGATCCAAGGGCATTGCTGCTACCCTTTGAGCGTCTTTTTTTGATAAATGCCCAAGGTCGGGGACAACACCACTGGAAGATGACTTTCCTTTCCTTTTATCCTTTTCATCAGCCTTTACTAAAGCCCGTTCATAGTTTGATAAGAGTGGTATCCTTTTCTTGGCTCCTTCTTCCATCCTAATAAAAAAGTTTAAATCTCTTCGATTTACTGGCGGTGGCACCATCTCCCTTGCTTTTTTCTTCGGCTTGTTTTTTGAACCACTCACTGGCCGCTCGTTTGATTTCTCCCCACTGTTCCGCATGAGTCATTGCTTCCCAGCATTCCTTACGAGTCACTTCAGGCTCCTTTGTTTTCTTCTTTCTCTGCCTTTGCTTGGGAGGTGGTGCTCGTGACTTCTTTAGTGGTGCTGTAGGTTCCTTGATCGGGGCTGCTATTGATCCCGGCGACGGTGATTGGGGAGGGGTGTTGTTATTGTCGTCGTCGCTCCCACCACCAGGATGTGGTGGAGATGGAGACCTTGATATAGCAGGAAGCAACGGTCCTGGAGCAGGTTGTGCAGGAGATAATGATCTCGAGCTATGAGGAGAAGGTCGCTGCTGGGGATCTACTTGGAGCGGTCTTGAGCTCTAAGGAGATGGCTCTGTGCCACGAATAATGATGTAGAGTTTTCACCATAGAATGATCCCATGAAGCGCTTCTGCCTGTTTCCTTTCCCCGTTGCCTCCTGGGAGGTCGATCTCTAGGCGTTCATATTGGCTATCAACAATTTGTTCTACGCGGACGCTGGCATAGCCAGGTGGAATCTCCATGCCATGACTGCTCTGCCCCGCCAGGGTTGGTAACGCACTCCCGTACGCTACCTGTACATATAGCAGAAGTAAACAAGTTATTAAACTCCGATCATGAGGCATGGATCAATTGACAAGATTGCATAAATATTATGTATAAGTATACCTTAATAGTGAGGTTGCTAACCGGTGCATGCAGCTCACATGTGGTGCGTTGCGTGATGGCATCCACGGGGAACCGTTGCTCCTCCACGGGTAACCTGGGCCTCTGCGCATCAGGGACCCCTGTAGAAGCACAACTACTCAAGAGGCATTGAGAAGGGCTGGCATAGTTTGGATTCGGCAATGCTCCAGATTGGGCCAACTCCGCAACTGCATGGGCCACTCGACGATTGATTTCCTCCAACATTATTTCTTCTTGTGCCTGCACTTTGGATTCTAGCATCTGCCGCCAGCTCTCCTTGATCTGTTCCATTCTTCGCTTGCGGCTTCTGTACGATGCGCTATCGCCTCGGAAAGCAAACTTCCACGGAACGATCCCGAACTCTCGGCAACGTTTTGGGTACTCGGGATTACCAAGGGCCAATGTGAGCTCATCATTCTCTCGGTCCACCTTCAACCTCCTAGCGTTAGAATCTTCAATGTTCTTCATAACACGTTCGGCCTTCTCACGTATTGTGTCATTGAATATCAATGTCCCATCCTCTTGGCTCAGGGAGCCTCCATGAGCATAATACCAATTTTTTGATCGTTCGGGCCATTCAATAGTTGCAGGTACGATTCCCCATTCGATCAGATCTTGTTCCATCTTCCTTAATTTGGGAATTGCTGTGCCATAACCACCTCACCCTAGATGATGATGGTACCCCTTCTGACCAACATTTGTAGTGTTGGTCAGGATCTTTTTCACACCATCTTCACTCCTCTTATATTCAACAAATGCCTCCCAGTGGTCCCTCAACTTTGGCCACATATTGAAGTCTGGAGTTCGGCCCTTCTTAATGTAGTTGGCATCCAGCATCTTCTTGAATGTTTGGAATTATGTAGCCATCTTCTTCAGCGTCCAGGCTTTCATATCCTTTTCAATACATCCTTCGGGGAATGTGAAATCTCTCTTGACATCTTCCCACAACATATTCTTTTCTATCTCCAGGAGGGCGTACGGATTAGTGCTTCTGCCCTTCCATTCTCTGATGCTGATAGGCACGTTGTCCCTTACGATTGCCCCAATCTGACTCACGTACTTCTTTGCTACTTTCTCGGGAGCAACCAGCCTGCCCTCTTCTGTCACTTCCGTGATGACAAGCCTCCCTTCCATCACCTTTCTACGACCTTGGGTCTTCTGCCCTTGCGTCGATCCAGAGGGCTAACAGTTCAAGATTCGTTAATTAGTACGTAGTAGTAACGGTGGTGTGAAACAATACAATTTATATATACCTCACCGGAACCTTCTGCCACGGCAAGGTGTTGCTGGGGCTCATGCTCTTCATTCCCATCGACGGACATGTTGAGGAACATGTCCGCCTGGGTGCCCTCTTCATCGGTGTACGATATTGGAAGGTTGTCGCCACTACCATCACCAGCGATCATCTGCTCCATGAGATACCTTTCGGTCTCGTCATCTGCCATTTCAACTACTGATTGAAACATACATGGAATCATACATGACAGTCATAGAAATCGCCTTAGTTATATGTACGTAAGGGTATATACATGAAATCATAAAATAACATGAATCCCACAAAGTTCGGAATGTTTATACAAATTTCAACAAATTAGTAGTACTTTGTACGAAATTCTACCAAATTTCTACTAATTTATACATATTTATAGGAATTTCTAGCAAATTACAACTAATTCGTACTAATTTTACAATAACATGAATCCCACAAAGTTCGGAATGTTTATACAAATTTCAACAAATTAGTAGTACTTTGTAAGAATTTCTACCAAATTTCTACTAATTTATACATATTTATTGGAATTTCTAGCAAATTACTACTAATTCCTACTAATTTGAATGAATTTCTACAAAATTTCTAACTAATTACTACTAATTCCTACTAATTTGATTTTCTAACTAATATACAAATATCTATTGATTTTGTAACTAATTTGCTAATTTGTATTCATTTTTCTAACTAAAAAATAAAAAAGGCCCTTGCTGACGCAAGTCGGTGGGCTTGCGTCAGCAATAGCCCTTCGTTCCCGACGCCAGTGCCGGCAGACCTTGCGCGGTCGACGGTGCCTAGGTTGGGCGACGAGGTGGCCGGGGCGGCGGGACGGCGGCGGTCGGGGCGGTGGGACGGCGGAGGCGGGGACGGAGCGAGGTGGCCACGGCAACGACTAATTTCTAACCTAGGCGGAGCTCTTTGTAATGGCACGCAGGACTAACTAATTACTAGTAATTACTACTAATTTCTACTAATTTTATTTTCTAACTAATATACAAATATCTATTGATTTTCTAACTAATCTACTAATTTCTATTTATTTTCTAACTAAAAATAAAAAAGGTCCTTGCTGACGCAAGCCGGTGGCCTTGCGTCAGCAAGAGCCCTTCGTTCCCGATGCCAGTGCCGGCGGACCTCGCGCAGTCGACGGTGGCCGGGGCGACGAGGTGGCTGGGGTAGCGGGACGGCGGCGGCCGGGGTGGCGGAGGCGAGGACGGAGCGAAGCAATGCCGGGCGGAGGCGGCCGGCGATGAGGGATGATAACGGAAACGGCACGCGCGACAGAGGCGGCGACGAGGAGGCCCCGCGACGGATGAGGGCATGCCGGCGACAGAGGAGGTGGCGTTGACGGAGGCGGCGACGAGGACGGAGGCGGCAACGAGGCCCCGCGATGGAGGTGACCCGCGGCGACGAGGTCGAGGGGGCGCGACAGAGGAGGATCTAGGCGGGCCGAGGCGATTGAGGAGGAGGTGGTCTGGGTGCGGGCGAGGCGGTCGGGCGACGGGACAATGATGGCCGGGGCAATGGGGGATGACAACGGTGGCGGCCGGCGAGGGAGGCGGATGGGCGGTGGCGGAGCAGGCGAGAGGGCGCGGGATCTTGGCAATAATTTGGCTAAGTGTAACTGGCGTGGGGTGTAGAAGAGGCTACAATGCCTTTTATCCCCCCCTTTTTATCCCGGTTCGTAATGGTACCCAGGACTAAAGGCCCTTTTGTCCCGGGTCCCATCACCAACGGGGATAAAAGGCCCACCCTTTTATCCCGGTTGGTGATGGGACCTGGGATAAAACGGTACATCCACCCGGTGGGAATCGAAACCTACACTTTTATCTCGGGTGCCAACACCAACCGAGACAAAAGAGCCCCTCCTTTTGTCCCGGTTGCTAACTGTAACCGGGATAAAAGGGTACGTCCCCGACGGGAATCAAAAACTATCCTTTTTTCCCGGTTGCAGTTGTAAACCGGGATAAAAGGGGGGCCTTTTGTCCCGGTTTCAATTGGCACCCGGGATAAAAGGGCCTTTTCCCACACTTTCATCTCCCGCCTGTTTTTTGGAAAATGATTTTATTTATGTTTTCACTGCATTTTAGGATGCAAAAACAAAAAACTTCACATATTTTGTACATGCAAAAATGTATTTAATTAGCGAGTATATTGATAATAAGTGTGATTTAGTCATTAATTCTATACCAGTTTGTTTAGCCTCTAAAATAATTATTTTACTGCATCGCTGTGATCAAGTAATTATTCAATTAAATAATTTCAATGCGCAAAAAAATCCATGTATGTATGTGGTTAACATTGTTCATGTTTATCTAATAAATCTTCACCTAACAAATTTAAGAACACATGAAATCATACATAGGGTAAATTAAAAATTGTATCAAGTACTACACAAAGGTCATGTAAATTTAGCGCATTACAATACAATGTTGTAAAATTTCTTCTTCACGAATGTTCCTTGATCATGATCGCGGCGTAAGTATGGAGCCTCTTCTTTAGATAGCAGGATGCCTGGATCAACTTGAACTGCGAATGGAGGCATGCCATCAAACTGATCATAATCATTTGATTGGTCTGTTTTATCCTCGACTCCCACGATTTTTCTTTTACCTGGAAGAACTATGTGGCACTTTGGCTCCCATGTCTCTTCTGGATTTCTCTTGGGTTTGCTACACATGTCCTTCACATAGAACACTTGATGCACATCATTGGCAAGTACGAATGGGTCGTCATTGTATCTAGTCTTGCTCAGATCTACTATTGTCATTCCGTACTGATCTTTGGTTACGGCAGTTAGCTTCACCCAATTGCAAAGAAATAGAGGGATGTACAACGGTCCATATTCGAGTTTCCATATCTCCTGTATGAAATCATAATACGACTCCTTGGTATTATTTCTATCTATGGCATCTATGCGGACACCACTATTCTGGTTCGTGCTTTTCTGGTCCTAGGCTCCGTGTAAAATGTATAACCATTTATCTCATAGCCTTGGAATTTCACGATTGTGCTAGCAGGTCCCCTGGCTAACCAAGCGAGCTGTGGGTGAATCTCAGAGTTACACATAAGCTGTTGGCGCAACTAGGAGGGAAAAGTTTCCATGTGATGACGTGTAAGCCAAGCATCGGATTTGGTCGGGTTTTTGGAAACTACCATCTGCCTGTGCTGCTCGATATATGGAGACACAAAGGATGATTGTTGTAGAACAGTATAGTGTGACTTGTCGAACAAATCAATATCATTGCTCAAACTTGATTTCCTTCCAAGGATGCCCGTTCCCCGGAGCCTCCCCTCTTGGCGTGAAGTTGGAACCCCAATCGAGTCAATTGAATCAATAAAATCAACACAAAACTCGATCACCTCCTCTGTTCCATATCCCTTGGCGATGCTTCCTTCTAGATGGGCACGATTCAGAATATAGTTTTTTAGGACTGCCATGAACCTCTTGAAAGGCCACATATTGTGCAGGTATACAGATCTTAGAATACCAATCTCTTTTACCAGGTGAACCAGTAAGTGCGTCATAATATTGAAGAAGGATGGTGGAAATAACAACTCAAAATTGACAAGACATTGCACCACATCGTTCTATAGGTTTGATAGCTTGGATGGATCGATTGCCTTCTGTGAAATCGCATTGAGAAACGCGCATAGCTTTACGAGCGGCAACCGGACATTTTTTGGTAGAACACCTCTCAGTGCAACCGGAAGCAACTAGGTCATCAACATGTGGCAGTCATGGGCCTTGATATTTGTAAACTTCTTTTGTTTCATATTTATTATTCCCTTTATATTCGAGGAGTACCCAGACGGGATCTTCATACTATTCAAGCATTCAAACATGCTATCCTTCTCTTCCTTGCTGAGAGTGTAACTGGCAGGACGTAAGTAGTGCTGTCCATTATCTCTCTTTTCCGGATGTAGGTCATCTCGTTGCCCCATGACTTTCAGATCCTGTCGTGCTTCCAATGTATCTTTCGACATCCCATAAACACCCATGAAGCCTAGCACGTTCACGCAAAGATTCTTCGTCAGGTGCATCACGTCTATTGCATTGCGAACCTCTAGGATTTCCCAATAAGGTAGCTCGATATACGGAGACACAAAGGATGACTGTTGTAGAACAAATCAGTATCATTGCTCAAACTTGATTTCCTTCCAAGGGTGCCCATTCCTCAGAGCCTCCCCTCGTGGCGTGAGGTTGGAACCCCAATCGAGTCAATTGAATCAATAAAATCAACACAAAACTCGATCACCTCCTCTGTTCCATATCCCTTGGCGATGCTTCCTTCTGAACGGGCACGATTAAGAACATAGTTTTTTAGGACTGCCATGAACCTCTCGAAAGGCCACATATTGTGCAGGTATATAGGTCCGAGAATACCAATCTTTTTTACTAGTTGAACCAGTAAGTGCGTCATAATATTGAAGAAGGATGGTGGAAATACCTACTCAAAACTGACAAGACATTGCACCACATCGTTCTGTAGCTTTGATAGCTTGAAGGGATCGATTGCCTTCTGCGAAATCGCATTGAGAAACGCGCATAGCTTTACGAGTGGCAACCAGACATTTTCTGGTAGAACACCCCTCAGTGCAACCGGAAGCAACTGGGTCATCAACATGTGGCAGTCATGGGCCTTGAGATTTGTAAACTTCTTTTGTTTCATATTTATTATTCCCTTTATATTCGAGAAGTACCCAGACGGGACCTTCATACTATTCAAGCATTCAAACATGCTATCCTTCTCTTCCTTGCTGAGAGTGTAACTGGCAGGACATAAGTAGTACTGTCCATTATCTCTCTTTTCTGGATGTAGGTCATCTCGTTGCCCCATGGTTTTCAGGTCCTGTTGTGCTTCCAATGTATCTTTCGAGGTCCCATAAACACCCATGAAGCCTACCACGTTCACGCAAAGATTCTAGGATTTCCTAATAAGGTAGCTCCCAAAATATTGACCTTTTCTTCCACATGGGTGCACGTCCGTTATCGTCGTTCGGAACAGGTTGGCTACCATGACCCTTTTCAAAGACTACATTTACATCCTTTATCATCTTGAAGACACGTTTTCCATCACGGTGTGCAAGTTTTTTATGATGATCTGGCACCCCTTTGAAATGCATCCCGCTCTTTCTCAGCTGGTGGTGAGTATGGAGAAATCGACGATGACCCATATAGATGACCTTCTTACAGTGCTTCAAATACATGCTGTCTATGTCATCTAAATAGTGGGTGCAGGCCCGATATCCCTTATCTGTCTGTCCTGAAAGATTACTCAGTGCAGGCCAATCATTGATGGTTACGAACAACAATGCTCGTAGATTAAAGATCTCTTGTCTATTCTCATCCCACACACGTACACCTTCTTCCTTCCAGAGCTGTAAAAGGTTATCAACCAACGATCTTAGGTACACATCAATATCGTTGCCGGGTTGTTTTGGGCCTTGGATAAGCGCCGGAATCATAATGAACTTCCACTTCATGCATAACCAAGGAGGAAGGTTGAACATACATAGGGTCATAGGCCAAGTACTATGGCCACTACTCAACTCACCGAATGGATTGAATGCATCAGTACTTAAACCAAACTTTATGTTCCTTGCTTCACTTTCAAAGTCCAGGAATGCTGTATCAATTGATCTCCGCTGGGCACCATCTACGGGGTGTCTCAGCATCTCATCTTCCATACATTCTTCTTTGTGCCATCACATCAACTTAGCATTCGCCTTGTTTCTGAACAAGGGCTTCAAGCGTGGTATTATAGGGAAATACCACATCACCTTCGCGAGAACTCTCTTCTTGGGAGACTGCCCCTCGACATCACCAGGATCATCTCACCTGATCTTATACCACAGCGCTTCGCAGACGGGACAAGCATCCAATTTCTTGTATTCATCACCACGATAGAGGATACAGTCATTAGGGCATGCGTGTATCTTCTGAACATCCAATCCGAGAGGGTAAATAATCTGTTTAGCTTCATATGTTGTGGACGGTAATTCATTATTCTCGGGAAGAATCTTCTTGACAATGTTCAACATCCCTAGAAATATCTTATCGGACACACCATTTTTGCCTTCCATTGCACAAATTCTAGTGTCGTACCTAGTTTTTTATGGCTCTGCTGGCAATCTGGGTACAACAATTTTTGGTGATCATCTATCATGCGCTGCAACTTTGCTGCTTTCTTCTCAGTTTTGCAATCTCTGTGTGCATCTCGTAGCACCTGACAAAGGTCATCAGTAGGGCTATTTTCTTCAAACTCATCTTCATCAGCCTCGCCCATTGTAGTATCTGCAAAAGCTTGGCCTGCAACCCAGTCCGGAATGCTGTCATCTTCCTCCTCCTCCTCGCTATCTTCCATTAACACCCCTCGTTCACCGTGCTTGGTCCAAACCAAATAGTTAGGCATGAAACCGTATCTAAACAAGTGACTGTGAATAGTCCCCCAGGAATCCTTTGAATACTCCTTCTTGTTATTGCATTGGAAGCATCGACAACATACGAACCCATTCTCTGGCTTGTTCGCTTTGGCCACTTCGAGAAAATAATGCAAGCCATCAATAAACACATTGCTCCACCTGTCTGCATTATACATCCATTGCCGATCCATCTGCATCGTATTACGCATGAAAATGGATTACACTTGACAATAGATTATGCGTGAAAATTGATTACACTTGAAAATAGATTACGCATGAAAATTGATTACCCTTGAAAGTGGATTACGCGTGACAATTTGAAAGCATGTCAAACGTTATAGTGCAAATAATGCTGAAAGTTTAGATATAGATACAAATACACATATTTAAATTAAAGATCCAAAAAACATGATACAATACAACAAGCCATCCACTGGTTATTATCTAGGAGGACTTTAAGCATCCTTGGGCGGTGAAGACGAAGGTTCCGCTAACCCAGCCTCATTCTATGGTTTATTTGTACCACTTGAAACGGTTGTACTAAGTGGACGTGAAACACCCGGGACTGAGGGTGGAGCATAACGACCACCAAAAGGAGGTTCCTAACCCACGACAACATCTTCTTCATGACGTTTCTGCAAATAACGAAGCAATGCTTTTTCCAACGCGCTCATTTTCTTCGGCTTATGCTGAGGGCCAAGTATGATTTTCCCCTTGCCGAAAGAGGAACGACGATCGCCCCCACCATCGCCACTTTCTCCAGTAGCAGAAGCCATCTGTGTAGAAAAATTCTTACCTTAGCACTGCAGAAGTTGTTGAACTTGAAGACCGTGATCATCTCGCGAGCACGTTCTCAACTGGGCGGCACCGCACTTCGTCATGAAAGAGGTTCGATGCTACTGAAAAGGGGACATGGTCACGATGTCTGTATCCACAATTTCTCGTAGAATCGAACCTCCTTCTTGGCATACGTTGCTGCTCGGCGGAGAACATCCTCGCAGAGACGAACACGGTATGCAAGTTCAACAAGTATGGATTTGAAAAACCATATTGAAGTTGATAAGTTAACAAGTAGTATAAGCCATCTATGTACAAAAATTCTTACCTTAGTACTGCAGAAATTGTTGAACTTGAAGACCGTGATCATCTCGCGAGCATGTTCTCAACTGGGCGGCACCGTATTTCGTCATGAAAGAGGTTCGATTCTACGGAAAAGGGGACACGGTCACGATGTCCGTATCCACTCTTTCTCGTAGAATCGAACCTCCTTCTTGATATACGTTGCTGCTCAGCGGAGAACATCCTCGCCGAGATGAACACGGTATGCAAGTTCAACAAGTATGAATTTGAAAAACTATATTAAATTTGATAAGATAAACCGTCTAGATAAGGTAGCATCATTCTTAACCCACTACAACAATACATACTATATATGACATATCAATCTCCCTCACATTCTAGCTCAAAATACCTCTCCATTTTCTACTTCATCACATTCTAGCAAATAAACTTAATTTCCATCTCCAAAGTATAAATCAAAACGTAAGAAGAGGATGAAGTAGCAAACCTTCACAACAGTTGTGTTGGCTGAGTGAAATTCTCACGAAAATGAGGGAAAAAATTCGGGCAGCACCTCCCTTGCTTCGGCACTACCGGAGAGTGGTGAAACTCAGCTCTCTGTCTATGTGGTGGACTGGCTTGGGCTGGAGGAGGAAGAAAGGCCTCCGTCTTGGTATATAATGGGGATGAGTTTTTATCCCGGTTAAAAACTCCAACCGAGACAAAAAGAAACACCTTTTATCCCGGTTGTATCCCGGTTGGAGCCTCCAATCGGGACAAAAGGGTCACCCCCGGAACTAGCCGTTGCAACCGGGACTAAAGGGGAGCCTTTAATCCCGGTTGCAAATACCAACCGGGAGTAAATCTCCCCTCCATTTTTGCCTATCGTGGTGCACTCCCTTTTGTCCCGGGCCAACTTTAAACCAGGACAAAAGGAGCCGTATCGAAAGTCAGTTCTCTACTTAGTGTTAGATGAATGTTTCATTTGATCGCTTCTATATGGTAACCATATTCAACCCAAACTCATCGTGGAGACAAAGACGACAGTGCTTAAGCTCAGCTCAGCTCAAAGCAAATGACATAACAAGGCAATAGAAATCCTTAAGTTTTATGGGTACTTAATGCATATATTCTTGCAGCATTGAATTTGCATCTTTACAATTTTAGATTGGCATTGAATTTGCATGTTTACAATTTTAGATTTCCTCATCTCATACATTAAGGTGCTGCACATGGAGCGCAACTTCTCCAAAGATAAACTCCATCCATCTCCGCTCATATATACCTGTGCCTTCCTCTTTCTTCTCATATACCTTCACATTTAGAACATGGGAGCCGTTTCCGTCCTTAACTACAAATGCTTTGCTAGAATATTTCCAGATCACCCTCACGAAACATTCATCAATCATAGCTTATTCGGAATGAGTGGCATCTGTAAATCTTATTCTAGATTCCAAGAGGTGGCTCGTGGTCAGACTGTCGCGAATTGGCCAATCCAAATGAAAAGTAGAAACTGTTTGGTTAGGTCCCTAACCATCTGTTCCTCTGTTCCTCTGGACGGGACGCAGTCTGCCATCACACGTATTGGACAAATTGAGTGACCAACAATTTTCTCCTTAGGTCCAAACAAAGACACGTAGAGTGCAGAGGTGGCTCGTGGTCAGACTGTCGCGAATTGGCCAATCCAAATGAAAAGTAGAAACTGTTTGGTTAGGTCCCTAACCATCTGTTCCTCTGTTCCTCTGGACGGGACGCAGTCTGCCATCACACGTATTGGACAAATTGAGTGACCAACAATTTTCTCCTTAGGTCCAAACAAAGACACGTAGAGTGCAGCAGATCACGTTTGCCTGGCAATTAATCTTCGAAGGATGCAACATCATCCAGGATTGTGGGCAGGCCAGTTGTGTAGGGGGTTTCGACCCAAACTAGACTTTCAAGCTTTTGTATGTATTTGTTGGGATTTTGGATTTTGTTCAAATTTCAAATTTGAATATATTTAAACTTTAAATGGATTTGATATTTGGATAGGTTTAGGCTTAGGATCATGGAAGTTTCAAATACTACATTCATGTGAGGATTTATGCATTTTTGAAGTTGAAGATACTTTTAGCTATTTAAAATTAGTGAAATAAATATAATTCCTTGAATTTTAATCAGAATTAAAAGTCCAAAGTTTCAATGATGCTAAAAAGCAGGACGTTACAGGTATTAAGGTTCATTTTCCAAAACCTATTAGTATCCCTTTTTTCTTCGAGGTGTTTTGGTTGTAGTTTTTCGCGTGAGATACTAACGAGGGAGTTTATGCGTTCAAAGACTAGATCCTTTATTCGTTCCATTCTTGAGCGCACATAGCGGCTGCATCTGCAGTCTAACTTGTGCTAGTTGTGCTCATGATTTTTCATGTGTAATCCTTAGTCAGTTCGCTGCCTGCATTTTTGCTATTGATGGAACCTTCTATTTAGGAGAGAATCACTAGTCTAGGATTATGAGTCATTGGGAAATAGGGATCAAGCTGTTGCTTCGCAATCGTTCTGAATAACATAAAGAAACCACGCGTGGGTAGAAACATTTTTTCTTTGATGCTTGAACTTCCTGAAACTTGGTACCACCTTTCACGATGGCTGCCAGAGAACTATACTGTGGTCACTGGTAGAGAATTGGCCTTTAGTCCCGGTTGGTAGGGTGCATATCTCTCGGATATCCATCCGGGATAAACCAACCGGGACAAAGGGGGGGTCTTTAGTCCCGGGTCTTTTAACCGGGAGTAAAGGTCCCCTGAAATGTCTTATCGGAAACACCATTTTTTGCCTTTCATTGCACAAATTCTAGTGTCGTACCTAGTTTTTTATGGCCCTGCTGGCAACCTGGGTACAACAATTTTTGGTGATCATCTATCATGCGCTGCAACTTTGCTGCCTCCTTCTCATTTTCGCAATCTCTGTATGCATCTCGTATCACCTGACCAAGGTCATCAGTAGGGCCATTTTCTGCAAACTCATCTTCATCAGCCTCGCCCATTGTAGTACCTGCAAAAGCTTGGCCTGCAACCCAGTCCGGAATGGTGTCATCTTCCTCCTCCTCCTCGCCATCTTCCATTACAACCCCTAGTTCACCGTGCTTGGTCCAAACCAAATAGTTAGGCATGAAACCGTATTTAAACAAGTGGCTGTGAATAGTCCCCCAGGAATCCTTTGAATACTCCTTCCTGTTATTGCATTGGAAGCATGGACAACATACAAACCCATTCTCTGGCTTGTTCGCTTTAGCCACTTCGAGAAAATAATGCAAGCCATCAATAAATGCCTTGCTCCGCCTGTCTGCATTATACATCCATTGCCGGTCCATCTGCATCGTATTACGCATGAAAATGGATTACACTTGACAATGGATTACGCGTGAAAATCGATTAAAGATCCAAACAACATGGTACAATACAACAACATGAAGATCCAAATACACATATTTAAATTAAAGTCCCAAACAACATGATACAATACAACAAGCCATCCACTGGTTATTATCAAGGAGGACTTTAAGCATCCTTGGACGGTGAAGACGAAGGTTCCGCTGACCCAACCTCATCCTTAGGTTTATTTGTGCCGCCTGAAACGGTAGTACTAAGTGGACGTGAAACACCCGGGACTGAGGGTGGAGCATAACGACCACCAAAAGGAGGTTCCTGACCCGCGGCAACAGCTTCTTCATGACGTTGCTGCAAATAACGAAGCATTGCTTTTTCCAGCGCGCTCTTTTTCTTCGGCTTATGCTGAGGGCCAACTATGATTGGAACCTTGCCATAATAGGAACCACGATCGCCCCCACCATCGCCACTTCCTCCAGTAGCAGAAGCTATCTATGTACAAAAATTATTATCTTAACACTGCATAAGTTGTTCAACTTGAAGACCGTGATCATCTCGCGAGGATGTCCTCAACTGGGCGGCACCGTACTTCGTCATGAAAGAGGTTAGATGCTACGGAAAAGGGGACACGGTCACGATGTCCGTATCCACTCTTTCTCGTAGAATTGAACCTCCTTCTTGACATACGTTGCTGCTCGGCGGAGAACATCATCGGAGAGATGAACACGGTATGCAAGTTCAACAAGTATGGATTTAAAAAACCATATTGAATTTGATAAGATAAACCGTCTAGACAAGGTAGCATCATTTTTAAACCACTGCAATAATGCATACTATATATGACACATCAATCTCCCTCACATTCTAGCTCAAAATACCTCTCCATTTTTCTACTTCATCATCACATTCTAGCAAATAATCTTTTCATCTCCAAAGCATAAATCAAAGCATAACACGAGGATGAAGTAGCAAACCTTCGCAACACTTGTGTTGGCCGAGTGAAATTCCCACGAAAATGAGGGAAAAAACTTCGGGCAGCACCTTCCTTGCTTGCTTCGGCACCGGTGGAGAGTAGGTGAAGCTCAGCTCTCTCTGTCAATGTGCTGGACTGGCTCGGGCCGGAGGAGGAAGAAAGTCCTCTGTCTTGGCCGTATATAATGGGGATGAGTTTTTATCCCGGTTAAAAACTCCAACCGAGACAAAAAGGAACACCTTTTGTCCCGGTTGGAAGTTTAGTCCCGGTTGGAGGCTCCAACCGGGATAAAAGGGTGTCCCTTTTATCCCGGTTGGAGGCACCAACCGGGATAAAACGTTTAGTCCCGGTTGGAGTCTCCAACCGGGATAAAAGGGTCCCGCCACCGACAGCTCCCCACTAGCCGTTGCAACCGGGACTAAGGGGGCCCTTTAGTCCCGGTTGCAATTACCAACCGGGAGTAAATCTCTCCTCCATTTTTGCCTACCGTGGCGCACCCCCTTTTGTCCCGGGCCAACTTTAAACCGGGACAAAAGGGGGCGGATCGAAAGCCAATTCTCTACTAGTGTGTAGTGATGAACGTACCATGATGATGCATGAAGAGACCTTTTTTTACAAATTCACAGGGCGCTTCGTTATTCAATTGATGGAATGTTGTATAAAGTAACTTCATGTGGTTGTGTCTTGTAATGGTCGCGGAAGCAAAGCTTGGTGACATCTGCTTTGTGGATAACTCACTTAAGGTGTCTAAAGAAAAACTTCTTTACTATGAAAATTCCAATGATAAACAAGACTGTGACAGGATGAGTGCTATTAACAAAATTTCTATTGAAAAATATATATCTACAGGGCCATCATCTGGATGTATTGATTCTACAGGGATGGTCACCCACGATGCTCCTGCCTCTGTTGGGACTCGAATATCTTATCAAGCTCACGCTTTGGTTATAGTTGGTTTATTTTCGTCTACAACTTTCAAGTGGCAGTAGTATGTTCATTGTAATGTACACTGAAATTTGATTAGGACATTGTGACTCAGGACGTAACTATTCTTGAGATATCAATGTTATCACCATATCTCTTTGTACTTGTCACTAGACCTATGCAGTATTAGCTTCATACTGCGAATCCAAATTCAAATCCGTATATGTTTTGTTACATTTTGCAACCATAGTATACATAGGATGTCTATGTCTATATTTTTGTTTAAAAAAGTGATACTATCTCAGGAAAATGCTACCCTTGTCTAATTTCAATGAATTGAAAAGTGTGCTGGATAATCCTTTGTGTATTTAACTCCAAACCCGCAACATCCATTTTGGTAACTTGCAACTGACAACATATTTTCATCTAACTACCAACTTATTAGTAGACCATCAATGCTTGTTGGTGTAAATATGTGACTCAAATTTCCATCAGAGGAAAAATGAAGCTCCTGTAGTTAGTGTTATCAACACCAGCAATAACTTGGTTCTTCAGTAAAAGCAACTCCAGCAACAGGGAGCCATGAGGAATCGGGGGATCAACGGCTAGACCTTAGGACACTAATGATGGGAAACATCGATGGCAGAATTATAACGAAATCGCTTTCTCTCGGACTTTATTACGTACTGGTTGTTCCTTTATTATACCTTCTCAATCTTAATCATGTATAATGAAAGGTAGTGCAGTGTAAAAACTCCGAGGGGGACGTGATGAGAAAGCTTTTGACCAGAATGGAGCATGGGCCCATGTTACCAGTAATAAAGCATAAAGGTTTAAGTTCTAACTGGCTACAATGGATGCAAGCTATATTCAGCTCAGGTACCTCTGCTATTTTGCTGAATGGAGTTCGTGGAAAAACTTTCCAGTATAAAAGAGGGGTCAGACATAGAGGTCTTCTGTCACCTCTTCTTTTTGTGCTAGCAGATTATCTTTTACAAACTCTCCTGAAAGATGCAAGGAGGCAAGGGGTGTTTCAGCTTCCAGTGCCCCCTTCCTACAGTCAAGATTTCCCTTTCCTCCACTATGCATATGATACTCTTATTATCATGGAAGGCTGCCCCAACCAACTTCAAGCTCCCAAGGAAATTCTTCAGTCCTTTGCCCATTCTACTGGTCTTCGAGTCAACTATTCAGAATCAATGATGGTGCCTATCAACATTGCAGAGGAAAGGCTGGCTTTCTTGGCTAAAGTTTTTGGGTGTGCAGTGGGCACACTTCCTTTACTTATCTGGGTCCTCCTTTGGGCCTCACTAAGCCTAGAATAGAGGAGTTCTTTTTCATGGTTTCTAGATGTTACAAAAGAGTTGTATGTACCTCCATTTACCTCTCCTACGCTGGGAGATTAGAGCTGATAATTTTAGTATTCACAACTCTTCCCATGTTCTTCATGAGCACTTTTTTGATGAACAAGACAGTCTATAAGCAGATTGATAAATTTAGAAAGTGTTGTTTATGGAGAGTATCAGACATAAACAACAAGGCCCCTCAGTCATTTAATTTGCCATGGAGTTTTTTCTGTATAATGTATTCATGCGAGATTATTTCCTTTCTTTCCTGGACTATACTGACTCGGGAAAATTTATTAATTAATTGAATATGTACTGGAATTCAAATTAATTGCATCAGATACTGGAAAAATTATTAATTAATTGAATATGTACTAGACGCCAGTGGTGCAAATGTTTCTAGTTTGCTACTGTCTATGCACATGACTTATCATGCCATGCGTCTGTATATATACTGCTAGGTGTCACTTAGGGTCACTGCTATATACGCAATGCACTATATCGTAGTTTTCATACAAAATCTCCAATCGGTAGCTGAATGTGCATATGTACACAGCAACTCAGCAACTCCACAGTAGCTAGGCTTATGAGACGTCGGGAGTAGTCAACTTTGAATGAGAATATGGAAATGCTTGACAGTTTTGGCTGTTCCCTCCGTCCTAAAATCTCCTGCATGCTCCCGTTAAAGATGTGCTACAAAGCGCCCGGCTCCAAGAAGTATGAGGCAGTATATCACGGAGGTCTTCGATCCGGAACAATGCTGCAAGATGCGCACATGTATGCAGTTTTAATACTCGGTCGCAGAATCCTGCAGAGGCCACAAAAAACATCAACAAGTATTACCATTTACTAATGCTTAAAATGCTGGAGACACCATATATAAGGACAGAAATATGAACCAGCATTGTGCGATGCCTTGGCAGCAATGCTGTTATTTCCATTTGAAGTTGGATCACGGTCAAGGAGTTAAACCAACCCGCACTAGTGGCTACGAAAATATGGACCATTATTTTGACCGCCGCTTTAAAATGCTCATGTGTCTCCACATATATTGGTTTGTGAAGCCATGGCATATGTGCAGTCAAGCGATTGTGTTGCAAGTGGTATAACCTCTTTGTCCAGACAGCCATGTCAATTCTACCACCGCATATTCACCACTTGGCCTGTTAATTTGCAGCTTTGGTTACAGATGTTGGAGTATGAGGCATTAGGAACCACGCTGCCGCATTCTCCCTCTGCCGAGCCAAAAGAAACAGCATTTCGATCAGAATACTTGTTCTTTGGTCTAAGGAATAATCAATATGACCCTAGTCCCTAGAACACCAAGCCTGTTGGTTGGTGGCGCCTTTGGCGGAACAGACCATGTCTATATGGGGTCAATGATGATGCATACAGCAGAAAAGCTTATATAGAATTTACAGCATGGATGAGCAAATAACATGTATTTTTTTCAGTTAGGTTTCACATCTGATCTTCGGTTTTCTGCTGGAACCAGTGTATAGGCAAAGACTTCCCCTTTCCGTTTGCAAGCCTTTCCAAATACTCACCTGGGATGACTTTGCCAGGCAGCAGATCGAGGCCTCAAACTGTTTCTGGTTTTCTAAAAACTCCAAACTAAATCAACACAAATAATTGTCAACACACCACTCTGTTTAATTTATTGCTAATCCAAAACCTGGTCGACGACTCATATTTGCCCAGAGATGTATGTTTGGGTTATTATCTCTCATTGTTAGAATATTCTTGTCATAATGCCTTTTATGGCTCATGTACGTACCAAGTTCACCGCGGTGAGTATCCATCAGCTAAAAACCTCAAGATAGATTGATGCTGTTTTGGCATGTTTGACACAGCTGTATCCATTAAAGAGAAGATCTGACACTGCTACAGGGAGAAAGTACATAGTTGATGCCTATATATAAGGAACACGTATAACCAGGGAGCTGATAAGCTCACCTGTGGAATTAAAGAGCATATAAGAAAGGCATATAACTATTGATAAAATGTTTGAGGACCAGAAAAGTCCTCGTTTTTTTTGATTTGTTCTTCTGCCCACAAACAGGATGCATTTCCTGCATATTCACCACATGGTCTATTAATTTGAGACAATGGGAACCAAGCTGCAGTTATCGCTCTCTGTGAAGCCAGAAGATACAGCGCGTCAGTGAGAATACATGATCTTTGACGTTCGAAAAAATCACTACGACGATGAGTCACCAACTCCGTACGTTAGCGGAGTACACCATGTCAATACGGGGACAACGATGTGCTATCGGAGAATTTACAATTTGTACCTTTAGTACCGGATTTGTAACGAGTGGTGCAAATCCGGTATAAAAAAATCCGGTACTAAAGGTGTTACCTTTACCCCTTCTGGATCATTCACCTGGTAGTAAAAGGTCTCGTTAATACTGGTACTAAAGGATCCACCATGCTGTTCATGCCCTTTTACAGATGCCGATGTGCCTCAGTTCATATATATAAATAAGAGAACAGAAGATTATAATAAGAATTGTAACCATCACTGCATACGCCAAATGCCTCATATCAGTAAGAAGATAATAGCGAGCCAAATGCATCGGGTCAGTAAGTGTATAGCGAGATCATTAAAAGAATGGCAATCTTGGCATGGAAATATGCTCAAGTTAATAGTACAACATCACAGGCATTGGTCAAAATTTATTGTCTTAATAGTGAGATTACATCATTTTAAATTGGCATCCCAAAATAGCTTCATGACTTCAGAAGAAACAAATAAAAAGTCAATGAGTTCAACGTATACAGATTAGTTTGAATTATTATTATTGTACTTGAGAAAATAATAGAAAATAGTATCTCTAACATCCTATATATGAAGTGGAAGCCAGCTAAAATGTCATTTAGGTAATCTTTAAAACCACAGTCCAAAACAGAGCAGACTTGCGCATACCAGTACCAGCTATGTGGAATTGATGGCATATGTATACACATCTCATGGGTAGATCTTTATTCTGAACTTGCAGTAGGTAGCATATAATTAAACACTTACATTACATAAATCACATAACGGGGACATTACATATGCCAAATTAATGGTATAGGAAAGATGATGATAAGCAGAGCTTTTTTAAATAAAAACAGCAGCACGCGATTAGAATGTTGATAAATCACAGAAGGGCACATTTCATTTGCCAAGTAATGGAATAGAAGCAAATAATTAACTCTATCTTGTCTGTTTTGTAGATGGACCAATATAGTTGAACACCGATCAACTTGATTTCCTTTTCCTCTGTTAATACCAAAAACTAAATAAAGGTGGGACAGGTCAAATTATTGTAAGAAAACATTCAACAGAATGAATCACTGACAGAGTAACTTTGCTGCCCCAGGAGCATTGCCGTGTGCATGCTATCGTATCATCAGTTTATCACAACGAATACAATGGAATAGAGTCTGTCCAACATTTGTTGTTTTTCTGTGAGCTGTGTAGCGAACATAGCCTCAATAGTTTGTGATTTTAGTGATTTAGTGATAATATAGTCATTAGGACTAATGCTTTATCTAGCATGTACCTTCTAGATTTTCTAGGTCCCAAGAATGCAAACCAAATTATGGCAAGGTCCAAATGATGTTCTTGACATCCAAATCATGGTATTCGAGTATCCAAGCTATAGTATTTAAGTGACCAAGCCTGATATCTAGGGTTATTCTATGATATTGAAGCATCCAAATGATAGAGAAAATCTAGAGAGCGTCGGAGTAATTGGTACACTAAGGTGAAGTCCAAGCAAAGTCAATCATCGGATGTTTCGATGGTCACCTTTTTAGTAGCGTCGGATGAATTCTGAGCACAGGCTTGGAAGACGGAGAAAATTCATTACACCGGATGATCCGATGGTATGCGCAGGAGGAGCGTCGGACAAATCATATTTACTTTGAAATCAGACAGAAGATTTTGGTCACAAAACCCTCCAGCACTGGATGATCGGACGACACCTGTTAGTGTTTTATACCGGCCGTCTACCAAGGGGTACCCGAGGTAGCAGAATGTGTAGCGGGGGATCGCCGGACCTGGAACTTGAAGGTAAAAGCGAGGACACGAGACACGGATTTAGACAGGTTCGGGCCGCTAGAGTAGCGTAATACCCTACGTCCTGTTTAGGGGTGTTTGTATATCGCGCCCTACGCTTAGATGTTGAGGTATGACCTGCCGAGCTAGGTACCCCTGCCCTCCTTTATATACTCCAGGGGGCAGAGTACTAGTCGGATTACAAGGAGGAGTCCTAGTAGGATTACACGGGATGAGTCCTAGTAGGATTACATGGGATGAGTCCTAGTAGGATTACAGGGGAATCCTAGTATGAGTTTGACTTCTTCCTTCCTTGCGGGTATTGGGGATATATCCCTGACAAGCTCCCGAGCGCTTCATAGTCGAATGCAGCAGTCTTTGAGTAGTCTTGAGATATTCGCCGAGTAGTCTTGGTGCTCTTCAAGTACTTTGTCAGGATGAATCTTTCAATGCTTCTCAAAGCTACCATGAGGCTATGGTATGCTCAAAGTCTTGATCAACATGATATTGTAGTCTTCATGTATGGAGGGCGGCGAAAGTCGCACTCCATCTGGAGTAGCCCCCGAGCCTTAGGTTGAATTGTAGAATCAGGCTGAGGGTCAAAATCTTGAAACTTCCTCTTTCGACTTGAAAAAATCGATTGTTGGGTGTAGCTTATCAGCCCTCGAGCCTTGGATTGATTGAATAATCAACCCGAGGGTCTTGAATCTTCACTCAGGTCATCATTCGAGTAGTTTTGCGGCGTCCAGCCCCCGAGCTTGTGCGCCAGGTAAGTCGTTGGAGCCACGTCGAGTGGTTTTGCAGCGTCTAGCCCCCGAGCCTAGGAGCTAGCTGAGCCACTGGAGATATTCCGAGTACTGATTGGTGCTTAGCCCCCGAGTTCGGGAACTAGCTTGTGCTGTTGGAGGCATGCTTAGCGTCGCTGAAGCTCGATCTGAAAGAAAAGATGCATACATTATGTAGCATTTTTGTAGGATTTTGAAAATGCTGAAATTTATTCAGTGATCAATATAAAAGTTGTGTCATGCTCTTATTTCGGTCATATTCTCCCCGAGTAGTTAGCCTGTTACGATTAGGTTCTCAGTCTCCGGGTAGCCGTTGCCACTGCGTGTGTGAGATCGTTGTCTCGTATACGCGTATGGGCTTAGGCGTGACAGATGCGCCTGAGGCTTTCACGAGTTAAGGCGTGTTCTACTCGAGAAGAGTAGTGACCTTAAGAGAAGACAAAAGTGAGAGTAGTCGCTGCTGCGACAAGAAAGAGACTGCACGATTGCGAGTCAAGCTCTTGTTTCAGTCATACTCTTTCCGAGTAGTTAGCCTGTTACGCTTAGACTCTCAGTCTCTGGGTAGCCGTTGCCACTACGTGTGTGAGACCTTTGTCTCGTATACGCGTATGGGCTTAGGCGTGACAGATGCGCCTGAGGTTTTCATGAGTTAAGGCGTATTCTGCTCGAGAAGAGTAGTGACCTTAAGAGAAGACAAAAGTGAGAGTAGTCGCGCTGCTGCGACAAGAAAGAGACTGCGTGATTGCGCAAGAGTTTGCTGGCCTCCGGCGAGTAGAGCGCGCATTGTGTGCAAGAGTTTCCGGCGAGTAGAGCGTGTGTTGCGCGCAAATGGAAAATAAGCCGAAAAATAATTTAGAAAAGCGACTTAGCTTGATTCGTGGATGATTGTTGACGAAGCCGTGACGGTCGTTGATGAAGCTGTGACGGTCGTTGACGAAGTCGACTAGTCGGAGGCGATTCTGACTAGTTGTCGATGATGCGAAGTTTGCCCTGACTAATTTTTTAGTCGAGACGAGGAGTTGGAGTAGTCCACCATCGACTAGCCTTGTAGTCGAGACGAGTAGTCGAAGTAGTCGTCAGCGAGCGTCATGATGTGGCCGGAGTAGTCGTCGGCGAGCCGCCCATAGTAGTCGGTGAGCGCTGCGACGTACTCGGAGAAGTCGTCGGCGAGCGTCATGACGAAGTAGTCGTTAGTGTGTTGCCGAGCGAAGTAGTCGAGGAGAGTAGTCGAAGTCGTTGCCGAGCTGCCCATAGTCATCTGCGAGCTCGCAACGTAGTTGAAGTCGTCGACGAGCTGCCCGTAGTCGACGGAGTCGTCGGCAAGCCAACCATGGTCGTCGGTGTGCCCGCGACATAGTCGAAGAAATCATCGGCGAGCCGCCCGTAGTCGTCGGCGAGCTCGCGATGTAGTCGGACTTTTGAGTTGTAGTCGAACTCAGAGTCGCTGTCAAACTTCGAGTCGGAGTTGAACCTAGAGTCGTCGTCGGACTCCGCGTTGCGGTCGAACCCGGAGTCATCGTCGGACTCGGAGTTGTAGCCAGACCCGGAGTCGCCATTGGACTCCGAGTTCAAGTCATGGTCGGACCCGTAGTCGCTGTCGGAGTTCGAGTTCGAATCACGGTCGAACCCGAAGTCGCGGTCGGAGTACGAGTTTGCAATCCAACCTTGATCCGAGGTTTAATTTGTCAATTTTCTCAACGAGATTTTCTGCTTCTTATGGAAGAGAGTTCCCATCGAGGCGCTTCTTCTCTTGATTGTCGATGATGCAGCATTGGAAGAACCCAGTGCCGTCGGTGACGCAAAGTCAGGAGTCGAAGATGAAGGTTGCGCCCGCTTTGAAAGCGAACACCGGCTTGAAGATGAGGTCCTTCAAGCTTGCCTGATGATCTCGACGATCTGCCCCACTGTGGGTGCCCATGTTGGTGTTTTATACCGGTCGTCTACCAAGGGGTACCCGAGGTAGCAGAATGTGTAGCGGGGGATCGCCGAACCTGGAACTTGAAGGTAAAAGCGAGGACACGAGACACGGATTTAGATAGGTTCGGGCCGCTAGAGTAGCATAATACCCTACGTCCTGTTTAGGGGTGTTTGTATATCGTGCCCTGCGCTTGGGTGTTGAGGTATGACCTGCCGAGCTAGGTACCCCTGCCCTCCTTTATATACTCCAGGGGCAGTGTACTAGTCGGATTACAAGGAGGAGTCCTAGTAGGATTACACGGGATGAGTCCTAGTAGGATTACAGGGGAATCCTAGTAGGAGTTTGACTTCTTCCTTCCTTGCGGGTATTGGGGATGTATCCCCGACAGCACCATCGGATGAATCCCGGGAGAATTTGGGTGTAGGGAGTCCAACGGCTAGTTGCACTAAATATTCCGATGTAGGCCAAAAATAGACCATCGGAACATTCGATGGTATACTTTTTAACTAGCTGCTAGAGCAACGGCTCTTTCAGCCCTTGGGGTTATTTATACCCCCACCACTCGCCTATTTGGAGATGCTGAAGTGTCAAGGGATGCATTGAAAACCAAGACTCATCAACAACACATCCAAGCCACCAAAAATTCTTAAATGATTCATCAAAGGCTTAGCATAGGCTTAGGAGAATGATCAGTGCTAGGATAGGTCTAGAGAGGAGTGAGTGCAAGGTCTGCCAACCTTGTGATCAGGTTCTACAATGAACCACTGCTGTACAAGAGGTGTGCCGGCGTCTTGGAGCCTCGGTGGCTCGCCGGCAAGTCTTCGACCCTCCAACTTGGTGTGGAGCTGCGTTGACGACCTTGTGCGGGGGACATGGAGACCCCCTTCACTTGGTGGAGAAGCTCCTTAATGAAAATGACATCAAGGTGACTGAGGAACTTGGCGTGTGCCTTAGTGGCCGAGCCTGTATGGTAAGTCAAGGGGTGCCTTGGGAGAGACTTGGTGACCGAGAAGCAATACTCTTGTGTGTGTGCTTCTATAACGTGGACTAGTGGTGGCTTAGCGCCTACCGATACCACGAGATAAATTATTGTGTCAAGAGTTTGCTTCCCTTCATCCTAACCTCTTACGTTTCCTTATTTCATATTTACAACTTGGGTGCCTTTACTTTCCTAGAGTAGTATCTTGATAGGATTTTCTATAGGTTGCAAAACTTGTTTTGGATGAGGATTTTACACTAGATCAACCATATATTGCACATCTAGATAGTATGATAAAGTTTATGTTTTGATGAAAATAGTGGAAGCCATAGGTTAGGGTTTTAAGTTGCCTAATTCACCCTCTCCCCTCTTAGACTATGAGCACCTATTGCTGTCCAAGATTTCGCAAAGAGCCTCTCAAAGTCTGACTGTTGTAGACTGTAATTTGCTTCGATTGAAACCTATCGTCTACATAGCCACTGCACGTGAGCATGTCAGTTCCTGTGTTGTACGCATGACACAATCTGTTTGCCTAAACACATGGGCATATACAAGAGAGGATCACTGATCATTTAGGGGTATGAGGCTTTGGGAATCGAGCTGGTGAATCACACATGCTCCGCGGAACTGGTGACCACTTTTTCCTACCAGGTAAAGTTTTGGGTAGACTAGTTGGTGCAGGCAACTCAGTATCTTTCTTTTTTTACTCCAAATCGTACTGTGTTTCCCGTACCATATTCAAGAAACGAGAGGTCTTATAGCACTTTACAGCCACGATAACCATTCATTTGCTTAATTCAAAATTTTCTAACATAGTCTGCTGAAAAGGAAAAACTGGCCCCTATGCATCCTTCTTACTTTTTTCCTCCGGATCCGTGCTTTATCAATCGGATGCATACGGCTCTTTTTCATCTCTGGAAACATGATATAGCAGCCTGGGTTCATCATCATGGGCTTTAACTTGCCGGGTCCATATTCTTCTTCTACGATGCCACTAAAACATCAGTCCATCAACAGAAAATTATCCTGGAGTTGGTTGGATAAATGACAAAACTATTCCAAAACAAATAAACACAAATTGATTCTGCTTTCCAAAAACTCAACACACATAAACACAAATCATGTTAAACACAGCAATCTGTTTTTTGGCTAATGCAAAACCTAGCCACTAACTAAAAGGTTCGGATACCATCACCCGTACTTCCTTCATGGCAACACATTAAAAATTGGTGAATAGATTCCTTCTCAAAGCAGTGAATAGATACATGTTCATTTTGATTGTTATGTCTGGATGTTGCAATATTTATGCTCTAATACTGTATAAAGAATCAATATGTGTTTCGACGCAGTTTGTAGTCCAATTCCCATACCATGAATTTGTTCAGCTGTGGTTTGGGTTCAATTGGTACATGAGAATATCCAAGTCTGCTACAGGCCGAGAGAACGTGGGGTCCGTGGAAATAATATGGGGTCACCAGCCAGTCCAGGAACTAATAGAGAACAGCCATCCCAACTGCCCCATCACCGCTGGTTTTCGACAATCCGGTGGTAATAACTTGAAAGCAATCGGTGCACGTAGCCTAAATGGGGGAGGGGGTAAATTAGACAACTTAAAAGCTAAATCTATGACTTCCAAAGATACTACTCTAGAAAAGTAAAAGCACACTAGTTGCAAGTATGAAATGCGGAAACGAAAGGAGGGGATGAGGAGAAGCAAACTCTTGATACAAGAATTTATCCCGTGGTATCAGTAGGCACTAAGCCACCATTAGTCCACGTCGTTGAAGCACTCACACAAGAGTATTGCTTCCCGATCACCTAGTCTCTCCAAAGGTGCCCCTTGACTTGCCAAACAGGCTCAGCCACTAAGGCGCACGCCAAATCCCTCGGTCACCTTGGTGCCATCTCCAGTAAGGAGCTTCTCCACAAAGGAAGAGGATCTCCACGTCCCTCGCACAAGGTCGTCGCCGCCACTCCACATCAAGCCGGAGGTTCGAAGACTTGCCGGTGAGCCACCAAGGCTCTAAGGTGCCGGCACACCTCTTCTACAGTGGTGGTTCACTCTAGAACCTGATCACATGGTCGGCACACCTTGCATTCACTCCTCTCTAGGCCTATCCTAGCACTAATCACTCTCCTAAGTTTGTACTAAGCCTTTGATGGATCACTTAAGCACTTTTGGTGGTATGGATGTGTTCTTGATGAGTCTTGGTCTTCAATGCATCCCTAAACACTCCAGCATTAATCAAATGGACGAGTGGAGGGGATATAAATAGCCCAAGAGCTCAAAGAGCCGTTGCTCCAACAGCTAGTTAAAGTATACCATTGGATGTTCCAGTGGTCTGTTTTGGCATGCATCGGAACATCCGGTGCAACTAGCCGTTGGCCTCCCAGCGTCCAAGTTCTTCACTAACTCATCCAAAATTCATCCGACCTTCATCCGATGGCACCGTCGGAACATCCGGTGCGGAAGGATTTTTGCCCAAAACCTCTCTGGAAGTTTCTGAAGGAAATATGCTTCGTCTAGCGCTTCACTTGACCTAGCATCGGAACATTCGATGGTCTAGGGTTTCCTCCCCTCACTTCTGGCAATTGCTCTGATGCTACTAGAAAAGAGGCTATCGGAGGTCGTCTTTGACTCAAGTTTTTTGTAGCGACCAATTGCTCCGATGCTTGCTCCGACACTATTCTAGGGACCATCGGAACATCCGATGGTGCATGTTTTCCTACGTATCTTCAGTTCTTTGCTTGTTTTTTGTTGTGGTTGCTTCCTTAGGATCTAGAATACCTTCAAGGCATGTTCTAAACACTTTGTTAGTCCTAATGATCGTGTTGTCATATTAATTACCAAAATCACAAACTATGGCTTAATGGGACCATGCTCCCTATATAACTCATCACCGCTGGTTCGGCGGTAAGAAAGGTATATAACGAGCTAGTTCATCTATCGAAACTGGTTGTTAAACTAGTGATAAAATGTCGGGGCGCTAGGATGGTCATCCTGTTGTTCGATTCATTATTCTTCCCATTTACTGGTTGCATGTGCGTCCATATTATCTGAGGTAGTTATGTGGTCCGTGTTTTAAATTTGCATTTCGCTACTGATTGAACCTGAAATTCAGTTCTTCTGTGTAGAATGCATCTCATGGTCTTTTCACTGAGATGCATCGGAGAGGATCAGAGATTTAGGAGTAGGATGCATTGGGAAATGGGAACCATGCTGGTGCTTCACAAGCGCTATGTGGAACATAAGGGAACCACGTATCAGTGCAAACATTGGTTCTGGCGTATGCAATAGTAGCAATATTGTACTCGTTAGCTGCTACAGCACCACACCTGGATGCAGTTGTATCACCATGAATATGAAGATAGAGCACAACCTTCACCACAAGTTCTGTTGAAGGATTGAAGTAAGAAAATAGCATCCAGTGGTTGTTTCTAACGATGGCTTAAGCAATCCTTGGTGACAACAGCTAGCTTGTGCAGATATCAGTGAGGGCTGCCATTATTGACAGGCCGAGAGTAGTTATATCTCCTTGGAGTACATCTATAAGATCCGTGGTGTCCAAATATAATTCCAAGAGCCCTGTAGAAGAAAAGGCATGTAACAAAGAGGTTTTTGTGCAACTCTTTTGAAAGAGTACAAAAAGTAGCGTCGCACTGTGTGCGGCTCCAGCCCAATCCCATGCGTGTTTATTTTGATTCTTCTTCACCGCATACTACATTGAGGTTTCATTATGTGTGTTCCATATCTAAGAGACATAGTCTGCAAGGTACATACATCCTTTTTTTCAGAGCTCTGTCCCTTACAGAATTGAATAAAAACTAGCCATGTATGACTCATGCACGTGTATCAACCTTGCCATGTCAATTGCGTATAGTCATATGTTGTACATATATATTTCCTAAATATTTAACAAATGTTAATTTAGCAAAAGGGGGTTTTCCGACAGGTAGCAAAGGTCGATCGTCCAGCAACGCTAGTTGATCACCACCCTAGATGTCGCCGATACTGTGCCAATTTTTCTCTCAGCACTTCCAATGGACACAATGCAGTAGCATCGATCTTCTGCATCTTGCATGGTAAATCTAGCAAATGCCTACCAGAGATATCAGGGTTAACATTTCCTTGGTCATTATCCTGCTTTGGTGACAACATATATTGCAGTATATCGATCTACTATTTCCCAACAAATTTAAAACAATCGAGCATCTGTAGCTGGTGACCTCGAGGATTTGGTGGAGGCATCAAACGGACATGTGTTTTGACATTATAATCTGCCATCAGATCCATCTGATTTGCCGGCCTTTGGTACCACATCTCCGAATGATGCGCGCACGCTCTATTCCCATGTGGAGGGAACATCTGTGGCAGACCCATGGGTTCTTCACGCAGATCAATGCTGACTGCACCTGAGGTCTCCTAAGCCTACCTACTGCCCTACTGGCCTTGATGTACACATATGCGCCCTGAGCTACTTCTTGCAGAATGTGCACCCTTGCATATTGCCTTTTTGCTTACTATCTCGTCCGTGTGTGTATGTATGTATTTATGTATGTGTAGGACTCTCCTCCGTCCTAAAAACAAGTCATCATACGATTCAAAATTTTGTCACAAAAAAAGTCATGTACACGTACCCTCACTCAAGTGAAAGCTACTCATATATTTAAGTGTATGTGAAGATAACTAGAAATATATATACACGGGTCGTTAAGCAGTACATTCGTAGAGGCTAGGAATACAGCCTTCTTATTATTTACATTTTCTAAATGAATGGTCCAGGCTCAAGCGGTTGTGACGAGCAAGCACCGTTACTACAAGGATTCCGAATGGCTGGCAGTCTTGTCTAATCACAAGATCTAAAGCAGGGTGGCAGGCAAGCTCCTCCATGCCTAGTTGGTTGGCCTTGTTAATTCTGTGACAGTGAAGAGCTAGCCTGTAGTACATATATAAGAAGGTCTGACAGTTTGAGTATCCGGTGCTTTTGTGACCTATTACAGGCTGAGAGTCGATAGCTGTATGTTATCCGGTGAAATGGAGTCTATGGAGATAATATAAAGGAATCAGAAACACAAATTAAAATGGCGAGTGAGTAAGTGCATTGAAAGAGAATGTCCTTTCCCCGATTCATTCTGGAGCCGGTTGCATTTGCGTTCTTATCTAACACGAGTAGAAAACTCACCTTCCATCCACCCCTTTATCCTAGTTAATATTTGATCCGGGACTAAAGGTTTACCAACCGATTGGTAACACAAACCGAGACTAAAGGGTTTCCCACGAGTTAATACAAAAGGATTGCATCCCTTATATAGTCACATGTGCTGTGTAGGTGAGATGGCAAGGAAGCTACACGCGAGGTTTGAGGTTGAGTGACCCGGGACTAAAGACCGCCTCTTTTGTCTTGATTACTTTATCTCAGATGGTTTTTCGGGAGATTTGCTTCCTACCAACTAAGATAAAAGGTCAGCTGTAGAGCCATGATTACGCGTGCATAGTAACGAGTCTGTCTATTAACTTCATTTTGGTAGGAGAGGATCGTTGGTGTAGGAGTATGAGGCACCGGGAAATTGGAATCAAGCTGTCGCTTCAAAAGCTTTCTGTGTAACAATGAAGCAGCAGGGTGAAATGCCTTGCCACCGCTGTTTTTATTTCTTCCTTGAAGTTGGAACACGGATACGAAGTGCAACAACAACCACTAGATCTGCCGCTTCCTACAATAATGCTGAAGAGTGGAGCCTAAAGAAAGCTTGAAACATCAATTGCGTGCTTCTACTAACAAAAGAAATATGCAATACTACGAGAGACCCTTGACATGCCGCTTGTTCCTGTTGGGCCTATATCCTTGATCATTCATCCTGTTGCATCTCTGGTTCCGCTTGCTTTCTATACAATCATCACATGATTTCAAATATAAGCCAAGGAGTGATGCTTCTATAAATAATGAAGAAATGTTCAAATGCATGTCCAGGGCTCAGTAGTTGTGACGAGGGAGTTTATTTATACGGTTGAAGAGTGCGAAAACTAGGCCGGGATTGCATTATATATGTTCTTGCATGAGATGTGTCCATGATTCTGCGTGCGTCGTCACAACTCTGAGTCTCGATTAACCTCTTGTACATAGACACTGCATATGAGTACGGGTTATCATATTATTTGTTCACTGACATGCTTGAGAGAGGGCCATTTGCCGATTAAAGAGTGTGAGGCATTGGGAATCCATCAACTGCTCGGTCCGCAATCTTTGCAACAGAAGGATACCACGAAATGGTGTGCATATTTGTTCTTTGGAGTCTCGAACAAAACGGACATTATATGTTGATGCATTTCTGCACGCGGGACATGGTTGGACATGTGTAGTTGTGCTTTGCTGGTGTCTAGTGTAGATCCTACCTCTCTTTCTCTTTTCTTTTCGAAACATATGGTTTTTCCAGAGCCTTGATCCATCATCAGCTTTGTCGGCTCTAGGCTAATCTTCTCAAATGCAGATTAAGCTAATAAAATAAACATGTTCATGCAGACGATCCCAGTTTCAGGGATATACTGAAAACCGGTTTTCAAAAACTACAAAACACAGCAAAACAAATCATGCTCAACACGTGACTTCACATGAAAAGTTATAATTTTTTGTGTAATTGCTAGCACTACTAGAGAACAGGGCATCACTGCCGGCCCTCAAACCCCATCACCGCCGGTTTTGAATCCGTCGTATCCCCGTATCCAATTTGGCAGTGATGGGGTACCCATAACCGGCAGTGAAAGCCTATTAAAAAAATAAAAAAAATCCATGCCGCCCCGCCGCCGCACCACCCCGCTGCCGCCGCCGCCACCACCCCTTGCCGCACGCCCCCACCCTGCTGCCGCCGCTGCCGCCACCCAAGTAGCACGCCTCGCCAGAGCCCCATCGCCACCCGAGAGAGAGAGGGAGGGAGGTGGTGCACTTGGATCTGAGAGAGGCGGCCTCACCACCGCTGCGACTCCACCGGCCACCAACGGCCGTTGGCCCCGCTGGATCTGACCAGCCTGCCACTGCCCGCCAGATCCCGTTGCTGCCGCCGCCGCATTGGCTCCCCTATTGCAAATCCGCACGCCACCGCATCTGCTCCAATCGCAGCCCCGCTTGCCGCCGCATCCGCCCCGTGTGCTGCTACTGCTTCTCACCCTGTTGCCGCTCCTCTATAATTGTTTCCAATGCTTTTTAAATTTGGAGCCATTGAGCAGACATGCCTAGCTAGCTTCTGGCTGATCCTCCTGATGTGCCATTTGGTCCTTCGGCCAGGCTGGCCTTTCATACAACATCTCCGACTGAAACTTGCACGCTCTATTGCAGTGGAGGGAATGGCCGTGGCTAACGCACAACTGCTCCATGCGCATCCAAGTTGACTGCTCCTGACGTCTCCTAAGCCGAGCTACTGGCCTTGATACATACATATATGTGCACTGAGCTACTGTTCTACTTACTACCGCATTCCTATGGAAATTACTATGCAGCATATTGCATATAATTAAGAAGTTAGCTTACGGACCTAGGGATGAAATATTGGAGTGTATATGAAGAAACTATAGAGATATATACAGGGAAGACAATTCTATTGCGTAGCAGGCATCAGAAACTTGAAACTAGCCTACCGATAATGCCCTCTTAGCTCGATTTTGCACAGTTCACGAATTCAAAGAAATGGATAGCCCTTTTTTTACTACCTCATTATTTTGAGGGTCCGTGGTAAATATATAGCCGTGACCCTATGGAGAAAGAGATATCGAAGTCTCTATGAAGAAACTAGAAAGATATATACAGTTACGATAATTATTATGCATACTGTAGGGTGCCGTGCTCTCTGTAATCAACAAGTAGTTGGAATTTATAAGTGGCTTCAAGTTCGTTGTCACAACATACCAGACCATGGCACAGTAGGAAAGTACTTCGGTGCTGTATGGACCAAGCAAAATAAAATTCTACTCATCCGTTTCGAATTATAGGTTATTTTAACTTTTCTAGATAAAAACTTAATTTAGCTGGAAGTTCTGACTGGTCATCAAAGGAAGCATCAGAGCTTTGGGTAGGGAGAGGTCCAATAGCCATATGGTGAAATGTGGTGCATTGGATTATCCGATGTCCGTCCAATGTGACCATCGGGTCATCTAGTGACTCACTAGTGTTTATTAGTTATTGAAGCAACAGCTGTTTTAGTTGGATAAGCTATATATACCCCTTCTACTCACTCATTTGGAGTTGCTAGAGTGTGCTTAGAAATATTAGAGCACAAGATAGATAAAAAATACATCCATACCACCAAAATGCTAAGATTGATCATCCAAGATGATTAGCACATACTTAGAGAGTGATTAGTTATAGATTAGATGCCTAGAATTTTAAGCGAGCAAGGTGTTGCGACCTTGTGTGGTTCTTAGAGTGAGCCAGCCTTGTAAGCTTGGTGCACCACTAGGAAGTCTTCGATCCTCCAACTAGGTGTGGAGTTGCAACGTCAATGACCTCTGAGAAGCAGGTTGTGTCATGGGTGCGGGGTGCCTCTCTCTCTTCTTATTCTTGACACAGACTAGCAGTTGTGTGTACCCGGCATGAAACAGGGAACACTTGTGAACATATGTCCTCTATTCCTTTTTTAGGTTTTCATACAAGTTGCTGTGTGGAAATTATGAATGTTTCTGAAAAGCGCAGAGCAATGGAGGACAGATGCCTGTTACACGTAAACATGTAAGCCGGACAGTCGGTCTCCTCCACCTCCTGTTGAATTTGTCTTCCTCTCAACAGCCCCTCAACGAGTGGTTAAGAGTTAAGGAAAATCATATTGTGCCTGGTGTCTTAGGAAGTTACTCTTGGTTGGAAGTTTCTTCATCACAAACTCATATTTCAACTTGGCCACTGCATATATCAGCACTGACAGCACATCTATTCACCAACGGTCTAAATATATAAGCACTGAAACTCATATTTAATTGAGTCCATACATTTGGACCAACCAAGTATCATCCGAAACCAATTTCAATCTTAGTCAGCTCATAAAGTTCCCAACTAAAACACTACAGATGTAGCCAAGAGGGCATCACAATGCCTCATCACCGATATAAATGCAAAGTAGTGTCGGGTCCCGTTATGGCTGCCGTTCCTTCCCCAACAACTGCTTGGATTGATCCAGAGGATTTGGGAAGCAGTTATGAGCGCGGGACTGGGTAACCGGCCAAAGCACAAGCGACATCACCGATTCCTACCTACCGCTCTATGTGGTGGTCGCCTTGTCAACACAATGCCGGGTACCCCAACTTTATCTTAAACATCAACAGAAAGAAAACAAAGAACGAGATAGGGTTCTGTAAGTACCCTGGATCGGGGCCATTGCCAGAGACATTGGTTGCTCTATTATTAACTGGAGTAAACATGCACCTTGGTTGACTTTAGTCGATGTATGCGTACAAATTTGACGTGAGAAGACATCTACAGGAATGTCCATCGAACGCTTATTGATGTTACTAAGCCTAGTACTTATGGATGTTTCTTAACCTAGTAATGCCTCCATGTATTAATAATACATGATGTTTTGGACATCAAAAACTAAAATGAGTATATTTTGTTGGTCCTAAACATCATACATCAATTAGTTGACATACTCTCTCCATTCTGTTTTGATAAATATATTTAAAAAAATGATATTTTTATAGATAATTGCCCTATTTGCAACCAACATGGCCACACCAATAAATCGCATGGGCAACAATGAGTCATTGTGGCCAAAACAGTGGAGGGCTAATGAGGATAGCCTTATTTGTGTTAATTGGATCATAAGCCAGGTTTTTTCCTTGATCATTGTGTCAAGATGAAATGTGCCTATCAAAAGAGAATGGAACAAGTAGTACTCAAGATTATACCTTGAAACCTGATTTCTATAAATGCAAACCCACCAAGATCCATATATGTCATGCCGAGGTAAGGCAACGATGATGTGCTTTCGTGTTCACACGATGCCTGTCACACTGCGTGTCTCAGAGGAGATCAATTTTTCCTGTCATCTGCTAGGTTCATCCGTAGGATTAGAAGGTGTCAGGAATAAAAGGCATTGACGAACATTGCCATCCTGCAAGTACGATGTCTGCAGCATGTTGTACGGTCTGCTGCAGTACGCACAAGAACTGTGTTCTTCTCCCTCGCAGTCTCCGATGACCTTGGACTCTGACTGTGGTTTAGTTATTCTTGGGTTGTCCAGAGCAGCGCCCTACTATTTGGATGCATAGAATGCTTGTCCCATGTCGTGGGCTTGCTGCCACACAGTTTAGAAAAGTATGACAATACAAGGCAAAAAGAAAAAAATTTCTACATCCTCACGAGATGCCGTGAAAACCTTCCTTATAATAAACGTTAGGACACCAGATCAAATACTGAAACACAATATGTACCATTAATAGGCACTTCAATTTGCTGGAACATAATGTTTTTATCATGAATTATTACAATAAAATAACTCACTATAGCTGACAGGTTTGATTCAAACCTTGGTACGTATATGTGTCCAATGCAACTGCAATTTGCACGCAATAGAACCTCTCGCGTACACAGCTTGCCTTTCCTCTGTTGCGTGCATGGCACGGTCTGTTCTATGTCGTTAACTAGAAAAGTTCATGCTGGCTAAAGTTCCAGGGGAATCGAGCGTTTAATCACACTTGCTGTTTGGAACAAAATGGAAATCACACTTTAGTTACAGATACAAGGCAATAAAAAGAAAAAGAAAGCACTACAACTTCATGATGGCTAGCGGAGGAGACCATGCCATACGTTCCTGGGGACTTTGACAATGTTGATTGAAAACTCTGGTTGGTCGTTCTGTTTTGATAAGTATATTTCAAAAAATGAGATTTTTACAGATAATTGCCCTATTTGCAACTAACATGGCTACGCCAATAAATCGCATGGGCAACAATGAGTCATTGTGGCAAAAACAGTGGAGGGCTAACGAGGATAAGCCTTATTTGTGTTAATTGGATCATAAGCTGGGTTTTTTCCTAGATCATTGTATCAAGGTGAAATGTGCTTATCAAAAGAGAACGGAACAAGTAGTACTCAAGATTATACCTTGAAACCTGATTTCTATAAATGTAAACCCACCAAGATCCATATATGTCATGCTGAGGTAAGGCAACGATGATGTGCTTTCGTGTTGACACGATGCCTGTCACACTGCGTGTCTCAGAGGAGATCAAATTTTCCTGTCATCTGCTAGATAGGTTCATCCGTAGGATTAGAAGGTGTCAGGAATAAAAGGGATTGACGAACATTGCCAAGTAGAACAGTGAGAATCCTACAAGTATGATGTCTGCTGCATGTTGTACGGTCTGCTGCAGTACACAAGAACCTCTGTGTTCTTCTCCCTCGCAGTCTCCGATGACCTTGGACTCTGACTGTGGTTTAGTTGTTCTTGACAGAGAAGGGTGAGTTTCATCATATGTGAGAGAAGTTTCAACTGACGGCACACAAGGGACATTCACTATTTTTCGATGATATATTTTTAGATAATTGAAGAATATTCCAGGTTCAACCACCACAGTAAAGGAGGAATCAGTCCACATTTATTACATGCAATAGCTTAATGCTATCCACCGTGGTACTATTTTTCTTTCTTATTTGTGATCAATTTCAAGCTGAGGATTATGTAAAAACTTGATTGTGTGCGGTCGTAGAGGCCGGAAACTATTCCATTTTCTAAAAAATATGCAGAATTTATATACAGAAAGTTGAAGGCACCATCATCTTCATAGCGTTCATTTTGTTTCCCAGGTATCTACCTATAGCATTCTTACGACGATAAGGTTCGACGCTTTTGCTCAATTCTTTCTACCTGAGTAGGCAACTGGCAAGTGTATGGTACCTGAGTTCAGTACTACACAACTTGTTATCACCGCCGCCTACATCACTGCTGGATTTACGAACCTGTCAAATTACGAAATAACAGTGATATTATATTACTGCTCTCACTACCGGTTAGATTACGAGCCTGGGGTCTCGGACCCTAGCTGTGATGTGTGTGTACAGTGGATACAAAAATACAGCTGCATTGTAACTACGCAATGAAAAGTTTATCACAAGTTAATTATTACGACAATTACCTTTTCATTGCTCCAAGTACATACTTACAATGGAGCAAAGCACAGTGGCTCTTCTACATATTGTGTGCTAGACGGAGGGAATATCATGGCTAATTCATTATTGTTAGGACCTTGCCTAGGATCACTAGAGTTCATCTAGTCGGGTTCGAGAGAAACATGAGGGGCAAGGGGTTCCTGGTGAGTGCCTAGTGTGAGAGAGGAGAGTAAAGGGGTACCTTCACCCCTAGGGGTGGGAGCAGCAGAGCTGCTGGCCATCGCGGGTTCTGTTGAGGGAGTCTGCGCAAAGGCAGCGGCGCGCAGTGCCGAGCTTGGTCGTCGGTGAGGTAGCAGTGGCGCTTCCCGCCGCTACTGCGCAACCTAGATCGGTAGGTGTGTCGGTGGGGGCGGCTGGCTTTGGCGAACCTCGTGAGCCGAGCCGGGTCCCCCACCCTGTTTATATAGCGCAGCGCGACAGGGGCCCACCACCCATTGATAGGGTGAGCGCCCCCGATCAGGGCGCAGATCAAGGTCCTGATTGGCCGTTGGGCCAATCGGGAAAGAGATCAATCTAACATTCTCCCCCTTGATCTCATCATTTACTTTTAGCTTTGCACTTTTCACTTTTATTCGTTTCATCGTAGATTAATATGTAGAGCATGTTTCATCGTCACAGCTTGACTGCCGATAGAATTAACAGCTACAACACACCTTTCTATTTTGAAACAATTCTGTTTCTTTTGGGCCTTATTCAATCCAGGAATCATAGGCTTTCCCTTAAACCCATGCCGGCTAAGTGTTCCTTGAACACATTGGGAGGTAAGCCTTTCGTGAGCGGATCCGCAAGCATATCTTTTGTTCTTATATGCTCGAGACTTATAGTGTGATCCTGGATTCTGTCTTTCACAACGTAGAACTTTATCTCAATGGCTTTGGAAGCATTGCTTGATTTGTTGTTGTGAGCGTAGAATACTGCTGGTTCATTATCGCAGTACATCTTTAGTGGTCTGTGAATACAGTCAACCACTCTCAATCCGGGTATGAATTTCTTTAGCCACATTGCCTGCCCCGTGGCCTCATGACATGCTATGAATTCTGCGTGCATCGTTGATGACGCAGTTACTTTCTGTTTTGAGCTTCTCCATGAGATAGCTCCTCCTGCGAGAGTGAATACGTATCCAGACGTGGATTTTCTATCATCCTTGTCTCCCGCAAAGTCTGCATCTGAATACCCTTTTATCTCTAGGGAATCAGATCTCTTATATGTAAGCATGAGTTCTTTTGTGCCTTGCGCGTAGCGCAACGCCTTCTTTACCATTTTCCAGTGTTCTATACCTGGATTACTTTGATATCTACCGAGAACCCCGGTGACAAAAGCTAAGTCAGGGCGAGTGCACACTTGTGCATACTGTAAGCTTCCGACAGCTGAAGCATATGGAACCGCTTTCATTTGATCGATCTCGTACTGGTTCCTGGGACATTGAAAATTCCCAAAACTGTCGCCCTTGACTATAGGAGCAGGTGTGGCTTTACTCGCATGCATATTGTACTTCTTTAGAACCTTTTCTAAATATGCCTTTTGCGATAACCCTAGAACCCCATTCAATCTATCTCGGTGAATTTCTATGCCCAAAACATATGTTGCTTCACCAAGATCCTTCATATCGAAGTTTGAGGACAAGAACTTCTTTGTCTCTTGCAGTAGACTGATATCACTGCTTGCAAGCAAAATATCATCCACATACAGGATTAGGAAAATGTATTTCCCATTTTTGAACTTTGCATAGACACAATTGTCCTCTATATTCTCTTGAAACCCAAATTTCTTTATTATATCATTAAACTTTAGATACCACTGTCTAGAGGCTTGCTTTAATCCGTAAATGGATTTCTTTAGACGACATCCCATATGCTCTTTGTCTTCCATGACAAAACCCTTTGGTTGTTTCATGTAGACGTTTTCTTCTAAATCCCCATTTAGAAATGCCGTCTTTACATCCATCTGATGTAACTCTAAATCAAAATGCGCAACTAGTGCCATTATGATTCTGAAGGAGTCTTTACATGAGACAGGAGAGAAAGTCTCATTATAATCTATTCCTTCTCTTTGTGTAAAGCCTTTTGCCACAAGTCTCGCCTTATATCTTTCTATATTCCCTTTGGAGTCACGTTTAGTCTTGTAGACCCATTTACAGCCTACTGTTTTGGCTCCTTTAGGAATCTCCTCAAGTTCCCAAACATTGTTGGAACTCATCGATTTCATCTCATCTTCCATGGCCTCTAGCCACTTCGATGAGTGAACACTTTTCATGGCTTCTTCATATGAAGTGGGATCACCTTCTATATGAACTTCTTCTGTATTATAAACTTTATAACAATCAGGGATGGCTGATTTTCTGACCCTTTGAGACCTTCTAGGCCCCTCACTTTCAGGCATATTCTGTGCCTCTGCTTGTGGCACACTATTCTGAGGTGGCTGCTGTAACTCTTCCTCGTGTGCAACAATGGGTTCGGTTGGCTCCTGAAGGACAGGTTCCAAAACTTCACTCATCGTTTCCACGGGTGGAATCACAGCAGGAGCCTGCACCACACTATCAGGAACTGTAGCAGGTGCTTGCACCACGACCTCAGGAATTATCGGTGCGGGAATAATAGGTAGTGAGAAGTATGGTTCCTGAATCATCGGATTGGGTGCACACACCCGCTTCTCCTCAAGATCAATTTCTCGAGCTACCATGCTCCCCCTCACCATCTCATCCTCTAAGAAAATCGCCTGTCTCGTTTCTACAAACTTTGTGAATCTGTCTGGACAGTAGAAACGAAAACCCTTTGATTTTTCCGGGTAGCCAATGAAGTGGCAACTTACTGTTTTGGGATCTAGTTTCCCGATGTTTGGGTTAAACACTTTGGCCTCAGCTGGGCTCCCCCACACACGTAAGTGGTTTAGTGAGGGTACTCTTCCTGTCCATAGTTCGTACGGTGTTTTGGGCACCGACTTACTTGGAACTCTGTTAAGAATGTGAATGGCGGTCTTCAGTGCCTCCATCCACAGTCCTAATGGTAAGGTGGAATAGCTCATCATGCTGCGCACCATATCCATCAGTGTACGGTTACGCCTTTCAGCTACTCCATTTTGCTGAGGTTCGCCCGGCATTGAATACTGGGCTACTATGCCATTTTCCTGCAAGAACCTTGCAAAGGGTCCAGGAACTTGGCCGAATGGGGTATGCCGACCATAGTACTCCCCCCCACGGTCGGATCTTACTATTTTGATTCTTTTGTTGTGCTGATTTTCAATTTCAGCTTTAAATATCTTAAATTTATCCAACGCTTCTGATCTTTCTTTGATAGGATAAATATAACCGTAACGGGAGTAATCATCCGTGAATGTTATGAACAAGTCATAGCCATCCACACTTTTCACAGGAAAAGGTCCACAAATGTCAGTGTGGATTATCTCTAAAATTCCTGTGCTACGTTTAGCGCCTTTTTTAATTTGCTTTACAAATTTTCCTTTAATGCAATCAACGCATTGTTCTAAGTCTGAGAACTCTAATTGAGGAAGAATTTCATTCTTAACTAGTCTTTCTATTCTCCCCCTCGAAATATGGCCTAAACGACAGTGCCATAATTTCGATGATACTTCTTGAGTTCTCTTTCTTTTC
Organism: Setaria italica; assembly: GCF_000263155.2. Classification (NCBI taxonomy): domain Eukaryota; kingdom Viridiplantae; phylum Streptophyta; class Magnoliopsida; order Poales; family Poaceae; genus Setaria; species Setaria italica. The sequence goes on from NC_028458.1 coordinate 44,740,049, forward strand.
TTTGTTTCTTTCTCTGACGAGGATACATTCATATTCACATCACACACAGAATTAACTTTTTCACGCAATGATAATAAATACAACTCATTGTGAAGGATGGCAACACCAACACATGCATTATCGAACCAAATGGCACACTTTCCATTACCAAAATGACATTCATAACCATCATGGTCCAAACGTGAAATACTTATTAAGTTTCTGTGTAATGAGGGAACATAAAGCACATCTTTAAGTACAAGCATGAAACCATCAACTAGCTCTAAAGAGACATCGCCAACAGCTTCTACTTCTGCTTGAACTCCATTTGCGACTTCAACGCATCTTTCGCTTCTTTGCGTAGTCCTCGTCGAATGGAATCCCTGTAAAGAATTTGCAACATGAACAGTTGCACCTGAGTCAATCCACCAAGTAGATTTCGAATACTGTGTATACAAGGATTCATTTACAAAAGAAATAGTATTCTCACCTCTTTTTGCCATTATTGACTTTAACCAGTCAGGGCAGTCTTTCTTGAAATGCCCCTTTTTCTTGCAATGTAGACATTGGTCTTTGTCTACTGGGAGAAGCTTTTGGTGATTCTGCTGCATAGGAGCTTTTCCACGTGCCTTGAAAGAGGGATTAGCAATCTTTTTTCTGTTATCCTTTACATAGTGCAATGAGCCACCATGTGAGGATCTAAGTCTGTCCTCTTCCTGCACGCACATGGCAATCATTTTCTCCATGTCCCACTGTTCTGGCTGCATGTTGTAATTGACAACAAAAGTGTCAAACTCTTTAGGCAGAGAAGCAAAAACCAAATGCATAATGTGCCCAGGCTTGAGCTCAAGATCCATAGGCTTCAGCTGCGCTGCCAAGTTATACATCCTCATGATGTGATCTCTTATGCCAGTCCCTCCGCCATTGTACCTCTCTGTGGCCAGCTACTTGAATAGCTGGGTAGCATATATCTTTGAGGAACCAGTGAACTGATTCCTTATCTTGTCAAGGTACTCTGAAACGGAGTCACACTCTGCGATCGAGCCCAAAATGGCAGGCTCAATCGTATTCTTTACCAAAGCCATACATTTCTTGTTGGCAGTGGTCCACTGTTTGTTTTCAAGGGTGTATGCCAATTCTAGTGGAGCATAGTCCCTCTCCTTTTGCTGCCATGCAGCATCATCATCACCATCAGCCCTCACTGGCTTCTGTGGAGCTTGTGGCTGCGGTGTGGTCAGCACCCAGTCAACTTCTCCACAAACGAAGGAGAACTCAATCTTCTTCCTCCATTCTGTGTAGTTGTTGCCTTTGAGAATGGGTATCTCTTTGAGACACGCCATTAAGTTGAATGATCCTGAAATTCACAATCCATAAGTGAGATCATAACGACAATTGCATGAGTCATTTCCAACGTTGGTCAAAAAATAAGACATACAACTGTTGATGCAATTTAAAACTATATCACCGTTGGGCAGAAATAGAAATAAAAGCATCAAAATAACTTTTTAAATCATGATACAGTTATTAACAACGTTGGTCAGAAAATAACAGCACCATGATCTAATTAACTTTATCATGCTCTCACAAAATTTAATTATCTCGTTGGTTCAAATTAAATTTAAATAGAGCAATAAATATAACTTTTGCAGCGGAAACTGTGAAATAAATCTATTTTCAGAAGCAAAACACTGTACAAAACTTTATTAATCTCTAATACAAATTATCCCGTTGGTTCAAATTGGATTAGAGACTAAAACTGTGCAAAAACCATTAATTAAAAGCTTCTGGAAATAGAAAAAACAAAAAAACAAAGGTTACTGTTCAAAACGCGAAAACCGGCCCGCTCGCGAAAACGGCCCACGGCCCGTTCCCGCACGCGGCCCGTTCGCTCGGCGCCGGCGGCCCGCTCGCGCGGAACCGGCGGCCTGCTCGCGCGGCGCCCGCGGCCTGCTCGCGCGGCCCACGAAAACGGCCCGCGAAGGTGGCTGGACGCCGGCCTCGCCCGCGGCGCGCGCGCGCAGGCCGCAACCTGGGCCTGGGCCGCGAAAGCGGCCTGCCGCCGCGTCCCGCCTGGGCTAAAAGACGGCCCATTCATCCTGAGCCGTTGATTTTGATCGAACGGCCACGAGTGAAAAACGGCGGAACAAAACCGGCGGAGCGCCGGCTCCCCCGGAAACCCTAGTCACTTTCCTTCTTTCCCCCCGGCGCGCGTCTCTCCGCTCGCTCTCGCCGCGGCGGCGGCGGCGGGGCTTTCTCTCCCGCGCCCGGCGATGGCCGGCGGCGGCGGTGGAGGGATAGCCCCGCCGGCGCACGGCCGCGGCAGCCCCCTCCTCCCCCCCTTTTCTTTTCTATCCTTTCCCCTTCTTCTCTCCAAAGAAATCCGAGAGTTCGAGATCTAGGGTTAGATCTAGATGAAGAAGAAGAAGGGGCGGCGCCACCGCGGGCCCCCTCGCCGGCGCGCGCGTCCAACCCGAGGGTTGGGCGCGCCGCCGTCGAGCGGTCCCGTAGTGGTGCTTGTGCGCCCCCCCGGGCCCCGAGCGGAAGCTCCGGCGGCTCGGGTGAGCCTTTACTCCGGCGAGCCCGAGGCTCGGCCGGCCTTTGCCACTCGCCGGCGATGGCCGGCGGCGGTGAAGGCGACACAGGTAAGTGGTCCCGTGTCTCCCTTGCTTTAGATCTAGGGTTAGGGTTAGGGATTCGTTTCTGGTGCTTTTCTTTCTTCTGCTTTTTCTCGATCTACTGCTTTTCCCGATCTAGAAAGACTTCTAGGAGGGCTCTGATACCAATGTTAGGACCTTGCCTAGGATCACTAGAGTTCATGTAGTCGGGTTCGAGAGAAACATGAGGGGCAAGGGGTTCCTGGTGAGTGCCTAGTGTGAGAGAGGAGAGTAAAGGGGTACCTTCACCCCTAGGGGTGGGAGCAGCAGAGCTGCTGGCCATCGCGGTTTCTGTTGAGGGAGTCTGCGCAAAGGCAGCGGCGCGCAGTGCCGAGCTTGGTCGTCGGTGAGGTAGCAGTGGCGCTTCCCGCCGCTACTGCGCAACCTAGATCGGTAGGTGTGTCGGTGGGGGCGGCTGGCTTTGGCGAACCTCGTGAGCCGAGCCGGGTCCCCCACCCTGTTTATATAGCGCAGCGCGACAGGGGCCCACCACCCATTGATAGGGTGAGCGCCCCCGATCAGGGCGCAGATCAAGGTCCTGATTGGCCGTTGGGCCAATCGGGAAAGAGATCAATCTAACAATTATTACGATCATTACCTTTTCCATAGTCCAGCCATGCGTGGAGCTCACTTTTGTATTGGATGAGTGTCGTCGTTAGCAGTCAGGCACCTCCACAAGACTGGCGCTTCATAGCACATCGTTAACTGTAGCCTGCAGGCTCTATGCAGGTAGACGGAATGGACGATACTCTCCGGCAGTTCCTCCGGGTAAATTCAAGATGACTGCTCCTGACGTCTCCTAAGCCTAGGTACCAGCCTACATACCACTGAGCTACCATTTGGAGATTGCATACCCTTACATATCACTGTACCTTTCGTATGGACACTCTACTATATAGTGCATTTGCTTATATTGAAGTCATAAGATAGGGATAATTTTGATGCTAGTTAATAGGACCCACAAAATAAATTATGCTTTGCCAGGGAGACGTTCTGCAGCTGGGCTGTCTTCAATCAGAAAGTTGAAAATTAATAAGGAATGGCACAGCCCGTGACACTTGGTTATGAGATGTACAGCTTTGTAGCGTTCCTACTCTTTTGTCGCTTATATACTCCAATAATACGAAATTTGTAAGACGGAATTTGTAAGACGTACGTACGAAATTTGATAATGGACGAGTCCAACCAAAAATTTGAAAAAGATCACCTGGTAGAGTCAGGCAAGCACCCATTCACTATATCTAAAGTCCACCGCCGATGTTAAGGATAGATGTCAAATGGCTCCAAGATGTAGATAGCTATAATCAAAACCACTTTTGAGCGCTTGATTTGATGGTTGAGAGAATAAAGGGGACTTGAATCTAAACTACAAAAATATTCTATTGATAAAATGGAAAATGACAGCCAGCACAAGAATGACAAACAAATATACATCCCAATGATGCTGATATTTAATCCACAGTTTTTGACCCAAGAATGAAGAAAAAGTTTTTCAGGGTTGCATCTCTTCTTAAGATAATTAATCTTGTTGCAATAGAAAGTTACTAATGTAGCCATTTCATAATTTTTTTTATTTTTTATGTGCATGATGATTGTAGTTGAAGTCATCTGTGATGTAACATGGAGACTTGGAGTTGAGGAAACACTTGACAGTGATTTCACTGGATAATGACATCGCTGGAAACTACGAAAACAGTTAAAAAGCGCTCATTGACATAAAACATTTCAAGAAATAAACACACTATTTTGACCGAAGTCAGCCGGCGAAGCCCCAACCTATTTTGCTATATATTTTTTCATTCCAGATCTGTTTAGTTTGCTCCCACGGGGAGTTGAACTCACGCTTGCTGGAGAAACCGCAAATTTGCCGAGTGTCTTTTCTTTACCGAATGTTTTTTTCGGATACTCGGCAAACAACCTCTTTGCCTAGTGCCGAGCTAAAAACACTCGGCAAAGAAAAAATACTCAGCATACAAGGGGCTTTGCCAAGTGTCAAAAAAAATACTCGGCAAAGAGGGGCTTTGCTGAGTATAAAAAAAACACTCAGCGAAGAGGGAGCTTGCCGAGTGTTTTCTTTTCACATTTGGCAAAGAATTTTTTTTAAAAAAAAATCTTTGCCGAGTGTCCCAGATCAGGACACTCGGCAAACGTTAAAAATATCTATTTCATCTCCCATCCCCGGCCCCCCGACCCCAGCTACCCGCCCTGCCGAGTTCCACCTCCCGCCCGGCGTCGCGTGAAGGTGTGCAACCAGGTACCTCACCTTGTTCTCCCGGACGCCGCGCGCCGCCGCGAGGCTCCGCGACTAGAAGACGTGCGCCTCCAGGATGCCGCGTTGCATCTTCCACATCGGGCCCGAGCTGGGCATGTCGACCATGGATCGCTCGGACCACCCTAGCGCGTGGACTGCCTCGACGGAGTAGCAGCTCGTGA
>NC_028458.1:44745214-44819685 GCF_000263155.2 Setaria italica
TGCGTCCCCCCTCTCATCTTGCTCACAACACACGGCCCCCCACTGCTGAACACTGCCACATCCGCCCATTTCATCCTTCCCTATTCCTCTCCTACCGGCACCCCTCCCCCTCCTCTCCCTTCCTCCCTCCCTCGCACGGCCGGCCCCTCTCTCCGGTGGCGTCTCCGGCCGCCGCCCCGCCCCTCTCCCCAGATCTGGCGGGGACTCGCGTCGGGGGCCCCGGATCCGGCAGGGACTCGCGTCGGGGGCCCCGGGAGCGGCGGCGTGGAGATGTGGTGGTGGTGGTGGCCGGTGGGAGGCAGCTCGTGGTGGCCAGCGGAAGGCAGCTCGTGGTGGTCGGCGGGCTTTGGTGGTGGTGGTGGTGGCAGTGAGCGTGGATGGTGGCCAGCTGTGGTGGTGGCGGTGGTGTGGATGGTGGCGGCGGGTGTGGATGGTGGCCGGCTGTGGTGGCGACGGCGGCGGCGTGGATGGTGGCGACGTGCTGGTGGTGCAGCCAACGGTGTCGGCATGCAATTTTTTTTATTTTTTTTCGAAAAATGGTTTGCCGAGTGCACGACCGAAAACACTCGGCGAAGGTTAGTTTGCCGATGGAAATTTTGCTGAGTGCCAGATGCCAAGTGTAACACTCGGCGAACTTGTTGTCGAGAGTATTTTGGGTTTCGCCGAGTACCCCTGGCACTCGGCATAAAACCTGTGTCCCGTAGTGATAACCATTAGGCTAGAGGTCTGTTCACACAAATAATCACACTATTGTGTTAGAAACGGTGCATGATGACAACTATTCAACCTCATACACTTCCTGGCAAAATCCGCAACACCTCACTTACAATCAATTTCATTATGACATTTTCCTCACAGAAATTGCCAGGTGGTTGGTGCGTAAGGTTAAGTAAATAGATAGAACTTGAGAAATTAGATGTTCAAATAGAGAGCAAGATATACACTGGGAATTCTATGCTAGACAACGTGAGGGCATAAGCAGTGCAATGTAGGCCCGGGAGGCATTGGGAATAAGTTGCGATAACACGATGAGCTGCCTAGCCAAAGGAGTAGGCACAAGCATTGTGCCATACACCAGAGTTGGACAATGGTTCGAGAAAGTGTATCAGATATCCAAATGATGTTCAGGATCTTCATTTCCACTAGTAGAGAATTGGGCTTTAGTCCCGGTTGGTAGGGTGCAAATATCTCGAAAATCCATCCGGGATAAACCAACCTGTATCAGATAGAGAGCGAATTCTATGCTAGACAACGTGAGGGCATAAGCAGTGCAATGTAGGCCCGGGAGGCATTGGGAATAAGTTGCGATACACGATGAGCTGCCTAGCCAAAGGAGTAAGGCACAAGCATTGTGCCATACACCAGGGTTGGACAAGGGTTCGAGAAATTGTATCAGATATCCAAATGATGTTCAGGATCTCCATTTCTTTTGTGAAGGAATTTTTACACTACTTAATCCCTTAAAATTATCTGTTCATATAAATATTCGGATGCAAGCGCTAACTGCATCGCAAATCATCACGTAAGAACTAACTACACAGTAAACATTACAACGTACAACTTCTCTGATTTCCCTTCTTTTCAGTGGAGATAAATAAATGTTTATACATTAGAGAACTAGGTCCGATTCTAACTTAATAAAATATGAATAAGTACGAGATCTCTATCAAACCTTAATAAAACCAACCTGATACATGTATTCAATTGGATCCCCTTCATGTATTATGTCACACCAAGGCTAGCTAGGCCCGGTGACATAGAGATAAGCCTGATCAATTATTACTGTTACTGACCAAAGGCCCCACCTGTAACCTATCAAGAAACTACAGTTTCCAGATGTAACTTAAGAAACAACAACCACTAGCCACCACCGTTAGGTGTATATGTTGTGAAGTTCATTGTTACAGGGTCAACAATCCCACTAAAATAGTGAACGCATCATAGCTGCAAAATACTCCGTATATCAATACTACCCTGCTACTTCATAAGAGCGTCCCAACTTTACCAATCTCAACAGCATTCATTTTTATATATAGAATAACATCTTCGAGAAATATCCATGGCAGCACTACTTTTACATATTTGTGCAGGTCCCATAACTCAAGAGATGGTTACAGAATGGTTATATTACGTGATCGTCTTTCTGAATGGAAGCCTGCCGGTGATTTTATATGCATGTACTGGTCACATTTAATTTAGAAATTTACTTTTACTTGGAGAGTTCCCAGAAGCTAGCCCTGCTAGTGGGGCGGGTTGATACGGGTATTTTGGGGCGGGTCCACGCGCGGGTTTTGTTAGGATGGGTAGGAATGGGTACCAGAGGTTAATGGGTTGGGGCGGGTTGGGTGTACTGAAATGCGGGTCGGGGGCGGGTTGGCCTCCCACATCATGCGGCCAGCACCCCGCACGCGAGTCGCGAGCCGCCCCACCCTGTGTCCCTGCCGATTGCCCTCTCTGGATCCGCCGCTCTTCCATCTACCGCCGAGTCCGGAGCCCCTTGTGCCTTTGCTCCGGCGACGCCGCCGGTGCCAGCACCGTCTGCCGCAACCCCCGCTCCCGCCGCTCTCCTCCAACAACGGCGGCAGATCCAGGTACTCTTCTTGCACCTCCCACCTTCCATCCCCTCCAGATTACCCCTCCCCTTCTTCTCCTCATCAACTCATCCCGATCTGCAGGGGCAATTTTTTAGCGGCGCGGAGTCAGCAGCCTGTAGGGCTCTGTTTGCTTTGGCTGTTAGTTGATCGGTCGTTTGCCTGTGTTCTTGACTGTTCATGGGGATCTTGCGTAGTACTAGGTTTTTCTGCTGATTCATTGAACCCGTGCTGTCAGCGATGATTAGGCACGAGTGGAAGCCTGCTGATTCATTGAACCTGTAGCGGCAGATTCAATGATTGATTCTTCGTTGATGTAATCATGCCTTTACTGTTGAAACGATGCAGGAATTAATGTTGTTGTTTTTTCCTCGTGTTAACTGGATCCAGGAGACGGAGCTACCTTTACCGAGGAGACGGAGCTGTCGGCCTTCAACCCTTCTTCTTGCTTGATCTGCAGGGAGGCGCTGGATCTAGGCCCCTCGCGCCGTCCTCCTCCCATTAGCAGGCTAGGCTAAATCGCCAGCCACAGTACCCACACACAGGTGCGCTGTCTTTGTCCAGCAAAGAACCTCTGCATGAGCGACATGATTGGGAGGAATGCATAGTTAACCGACCAAATTGATTCTTCCATTTCGATTATTGTTAGTTAGTTCACGACCTGGGTCAGTTTGACAGTTTTATGAAGGGTTACAAACATCTATTGTACAGGGAAAATTAGGCAGTACAATTTTTTCACAACTTTATGTGTTTGACTAGTAAAAAGGGGAAATGCTCTGCATCCAATTGCTCTGCATCCAAAGGGGAAATGGTTTATACGACTCTATTGTACCGGTATAATAAAGTGATTTTTAACTCTTTGATTAACAAATAAGCAACGACCAATGATGTCAGTATGTATAGCAATAAAGAAAAGGTCTAGGACAAAAGTTTATTGGTTCGTCTAAGCTTCTCTGCTACTCTACCTTTATTTTCACACCATGAATGAGCCCAGCTAGTGCTACAGAAACTACATGGAGGGCCTTTGGTGCTTCTCTGCTAGTGCTACTAGTTAAGCTGAAATCTTGTCAGTTTGTTAAATAGAGAGCGTTGCTTCTACTTTGTGCTATTATCAGTTCATCTGTTTCATTACGAAATCTTGTCAGTTTGTTAATTTGGCAGATGTCACTCTACTTTTACACAACGTTGCTTCTACTTTATACTTTATATTTTTTGAAATAGATGTCTTCTCATCGGTTAGAGGCCTCTGGTACTAGTGAGAGCACCAACAACAATTCCTCGCAAACACCAAACAGAAGGGCACCAGTCTGGGAGTATTATGAGCCGGATTTGGTCGAGATAGATGGTGTCCTAAAAGCAATTTGCAAGTACTGTGGAACAAAGTTGACTGCGAACAGAAAATTAGGTACAAACAGCCTTCGAACTCACATTGCAGAGCATTGCCCCACAATCCCTAGTGATGATAGGAACAAATTTGTCGCTACAATGAAGAAAAAGCCTGTAGATAGTTCATTCACCTTTAATCAACAGAGAAGTCGTGACTTGATGATTGCATGGTGTGTTAGAGCTGATGTAGCATTCAATAAGTTTGATGATGAAGGGTTTGAGCCTTGGATGGAATCATTGCAACCTGCATTTAGATGCATAGGACGACAAATGATTCGTAATGAATGTGTTGCTAAGTTTGAGAGAGCAAAGATAGAATTGCGAAGTGAACTTCAGAGTCTTAACTCTCGCATTTGCTTCACATCTGATCTTTGGACATCAAACCAAAAGTTGGGATATATTTGTGTGACAGCTCACTATATTGGCCCTGATTTTGTTTTGAAGAAAAAGATAATTGCATTTAAGGATCTGAAGTATCCACATACGGGTGTAGCTATTGAGGAAGCCATTACAACTGTTCTAACAGATTATGGTATCAAAGAGAAGATGTTTACCATCACACTCGATAATGCAACAAATAACAAGGCAGCTTGTGATCTTTTGCAAGAAAGCGGAAAGTCTGACATGTTATTTGGTGGTGAGCATCTTCTTGTTAGATGTTGTGCTCATATACTCAACATTCTTGTCCAAGATGGTATGAACATTGTTAGTGCTATGATAGAGTTGATAAGAGACCTGATTAGGCACATTAACTCATCACCATCGCGTATCCAGGATTTCAATGAGATAGCTCAAAGGGAATGTCTTGCTGCAAAGGCTGGTTTAGTCCTTGATGTTCCCTACCGTTGGAACTCAACCCATGCCATGATTATGGAGGCAGTAAAGTACAAGATCGTCTTGAAGCGATATGCCCAAGCAAATCAGCAACCATTTCCAACTGAAGATGAGTTTAGCAAAGTTGAGTATATTGGTGAGTTTCTTGGAGTTTTTGAAGAAACTACCAGGGCGTTCTCAGCTGATAGATACGCTACTTCCCACATGTTTCTGGATAATGTGCTTTGTATCCATCAAACTCTAAATAGTCCAGAATGGTACAAGGATGAGGTTATCGCAGATTTGGCAAAAGCAATGGAGAGGAAATTTGATAAGTATTGGAATGGAAATTACAATATGGTCCTTGTTATTTGCAGCATACTTGATCCAAGAACAAAAGTTGACTTCTTAGACTTCTTTTATGAGAAGGTGTGCAGGAACTTTATTGACATTGACTTGAGCAAAAATCAGGCTAAAGAGTGGCTTCGCCTATATTTTAGGAAGTATGAAGAGGTTATTAGACAAAATGATACAAATGTAGTATCACAAACTGGTGCGTCCAGGAGCATGGTGAACCATTCTCCAGTGCTAGTTCTTGGAAAAAGAAGACTAGAACAAGAATTTGCTGAATATAGGCATCAGAGGAGAGGGACTTGGATTGAAAAATCAGAACTTGATGCATATCTAGATGAACCACCAGTGAGAACAGATGAAAATTTTGAAATTCTGACTTGGTGGAAGACAAACTCCAACAAGTACCCTGTGCTGTCAGCGATGGCACGCGATTTCTTAGCAATTCCACTCAGCACCGTTTCTTCTGAATCAGCATTCAGCTTGAGTGGTCGGATTCTTAGTGACAATCGAAGCTCAATGACACCAGAAACTCTTGAAGCTTTGGTCTGTTGCAAAGATTGGCTGTACAAGTATCCCACCAATGAAGGTAATTTTTACTGCATATTAGTATGTTACTAAGACAGTTATATCTTTGCAACTTGTTACTGCATATACATGTACTGATGTCTCTAGTATGCCTCTTTGTATCTGCAGCCACCTGAGATAATGATGCCTCTTTGAGTTAAAGGTACCCAAACAATGTCCTCTGTGCTAACTCTTCATATAGTTAGCAGTTTGCTACTTATTTGTTTCTCTGTCCATTTTTGTGATGACAACATCTTAGAAAGTAAACAGGTCAAACTTCTGTTATGGTAAACAGGTCCATTTTTGTTTCTCTGTCCATCTTCCTCTCAGATCTTCTGTTATGGTATAGCATTCCTCTAGTGACATTTGCCTCTGCAAACAGGTCAAACTTCTTTTTGCTGGGGAGCGCCAGCTTTGCGACCAAGTTTTTGAATGCAGTCAATCTTTGAGGGATAAGTGCTTTGCTGCAATAACAAAAAACAGTTTGGCTACACTACTCAGTTTTGGAGAGGCAATTGCTATGAGTAAACGATCACCGGAGAAACTTTTTGTTCTGCTAGACATGTACGAGATAATGTGTGAACTTCAAACAGAGGTAAATCTCTCGTTCTGATCATAGCTGCATTGCTAACCACTTCTCTTGTGTGCACACTGATGCCAGTATAATTTGCATGCTGAACTTATACACCAATTGCCAAACTTTTACCCAAAATTGATTTGACTGTCCTTAGGAGTTTGGGCTTCTGTCTTGTAGGAAATGTGGAGCTTGTATTTTTTCTATTTAATTTACATTTATTTTGATATGTAAAAAATGTAAATCTACTTTAGCTTGGAGATTTTTTTTGTATGGAATGGATTTAAAGATTCATCTTGTTGAATTGAATTTGTAGATTGACACCATCTTTGTTGGAGAATCATGCTCTCAAATGCGTGATTCTGCACTGAGTTTGACGAAATGCTTAGCGCAAACGGCGCAGAAGACTTTCAGTGATTTTGAAAAAGCGGTTGAAAAGGATGCAACCAAGAATATACATACTGATGGAACAGTGCATCCTTTAACGAGCTATGTGATCAACTATGTTAAATTTTTATTTGAGTAAGTCTCTGTTCATATTCATATGTTGCCGTAAACGACTAGGTGTATGAGATTGTCTGTATTATCATGTGCCCTTCTTTTTTTGAATTATCCACTGGCTTGCCTATAGCCTTCCCAATATAAAAGAACTAAAAGAATTTTTGTAGATTGACACCATGAACCAGATTTTTAATTTCACTGGACTGTTTTCACAACCAGAACTAAAAGATGTCATTCATTTGTAGCCCTGTAGTAGTGGGTGAATTTCTTATGCCCCACTCTTGCGAGGATCCTTTTCGCATAAATTACAGATGTTTTGCATATTAAATGCCCCCTTCAGAATTGTCCTAGCTTATAATGTTACGTCAGAAGGCATTAGTAGCATTTGATTTGATACACCCCTGAATTGACAACCACCTGCTAATATCTGTGCAGCTATCCGACTGTTCTCCAGAATTGAGCTTGTGCTCTGTGGTTCAAATCCCAAACTGTTGCTTCCTCTGCTCCCAGTACTCTCTAAGGCGATTGCTTTTAGACGTTCCTGACAATGTTGACATGGTTATCTTCCCCAATTATGTGAGTTGCAGAAGTAACATCTTTGTTGAAGTTGAATATTGTGACATGCTTCACATATGATTATTACAGCATTGAGAGTACCATTATTCATAGATGATTGTTAAGATTGTTGTCCTATTCTGTATACAGATGGTAGCTGGGAAACCATTGGGAAGAAGTTAAAGAAACCAGGACGAGCAGCTAGAAGACAGGGCTTCTGAAGTGTCTATTATGTAGATCAAGAGACTTATTTTGTTTTTTTAACTGTAGCTTAAGACACTTGGCTTAAGACACTTGTTTTTTTAGCTGTAGCTCTGAAAAAATAAATTAATGGCATGCAGCTGCCATGGGTACCCATTTTTATGGGGCGGGGTGGGGCGGGGTGATTAATTTATTTTTTGGGTGGGGTTGGGGCGGGTAATTATCCTTGGCTGTTGCGGTTAGGGGTGGGTGAGGGGCGGGTACACCCCCCACTAGCAGGGCTACCAGAAGCACCAGATAAACTAGATGTGAAATAGAGAGATACTTGGATAATTCTAGCATTCCCACATTCACACTATGCAAAAGCAATAGAAAGTAGGCTTGGGAGCCATCAGGAATCAAGTTGCAACATCAATCCTTGGTGACTCGACTAGTCATAAGCATCTGCCATCACCTAGAGCGTGGGTATGGTTTGCTCAAAAAATGTAAAAGACTGACCTTCTCCTCCGATGAGTAATGTCCCTAACCTTCATTTCTGTTGTAAAAGAGTTTTGATGCTTATTAACAACTAAATTAATTGTACATATAAATATATATGTTTGGAAGAATGGGCATTTAATGTTGTCTGATTTTTCTTTTTCAGCATACAAAAAAATGGATAACAAGAGTCATGTTCCATCTTCCATTTGAGTTCCTCAACCCTAAACGCCGAGACCTTTATAAGCCACTAGTCCAACATGGGAAGTTTGATTTTGACAAAGAAAACATCAAAAATATAAATCAAACATTCACACCCTTTGAAACTAGGATAATCTGTCAATATACAGTTTCAATCTCAAGAGAAGAAAAATGAAGGACAAGATCCGCAGTAGGAATAGGAACATAAGAACATAGATGCCAGCGCCAGCTACTTCTGTTAGGTGTACATGCAATGAACTTGAGTTTTATAGAGTCAACAATACAACAAAATAGTTAACAATATATACATATATAAATACTAGCCTGCTAGAACAAGGACCTTTGCTGGCGCTGATACAGCGTTCATTTTCACTACAGATGAGTGATAAACTTTTCTCCATGCCGGATTTTGAATTAACATGGCTATGCAGATCGAGTAGTCAGCGTCCCAACTCAACACTTATTGTTCGCACAAAGAGATATTTTCCACAAGTGTAAAACTCAAAACAGGACATTAGTTGTTGATTAGAACCTCCGAGAAGAGCAGAACCGTAACTTAAGGGTGCTAGAATTGTCGGCTGACCCTGATCCAGACTCCTCAGATGACTGGAGCTTATTGCTGATTAGTCAGTACAGCAGTTTGAAATGCCTTCACGACATTTGTTGTATCAAAAGCAGAGGTCTCTATGAAGAACAACCTTACGCTTTCCCTGCAAAGCACAGAAAATCTTCGACCACAACAGAATGAAGGTGGCTAAGAATGTCTATCTTGCAATTGCTCGATATCTCTACTGACCAGCAATGTCCCTTGTTGGCTTTGCCCAAGTATCGAACACACATCACTACGCCAGAAACGATTTGTGCTGGTACCTTAAATTTTGAGTGCTGGCGGGTATAAATACCACCTGCCAGCATAAAAGGTGCAGTGGCCAGCCCGTTAAAACCCGTCACCACAAATGCATTTATGTTAGCGGGTGACATAATCACCTGCCAGTGCAAATGGATGTCAGTTGCTCCATTTGCGCTGGTGGGTGGTTACGTCACCCGCCAGCACAAAGCGGGTGTCTTGGATGCAAATTAAAGCTGCGGAGGCAGCTGGCACAGCACCATCTACCTTATCTTTTTCTTCTCCTTCTCTCTCCACTGTCTCTCTCCCTTATCTCATTGTCTCTCTCTCCCTTATCTAAGGGAGACGGAGGCAGGAGTGGCGGTGGGCGACGAGCGGCGGGGATGGGAGCGGCGAGCGAGCTTTTTTTTATTTTTCCAAAAATATCTGTGCTGGCGGGCCGCCAGCACTGATGCCATTTGTGCTAGCTCAAGGTTGCTGGCGGGTGTTTGGCCCACCAACACAGAGCCCATTTAGCCGCCAGGACAATTCTTTTGTGTCCTAGTGTATAAGTATAGAAAAATCTAAGAACTCAACATGAACACGAGAGAATTTGTTGTGGAACACAACTATAACCTTCTTCTCTGTTGATTTCAAAGAGGGTTACATGGATATATATATAGGGGCAGCCCCTAAACTGTTCCACATTGTGTCTAACTGTTCCACATTGCTAAGACACGTTCATATTACCTAAGATATGTTCACATGAAGTAATTAGCCATGGCTCCTCGGTTTGCCATCGGTGATGTGATTCCTTATTTGCTTCCAAGTCTATTCAAATTCCGCATCAGGATTAATTTCCAACATCCCTTGTTTGAGCTTTTGCAGTCTTCTTCTCCACCTAAATCAGAAAATCATTTTAGTTCTAAATTCTATACAGTTGTAAAAGGAGTATTATTGTTGGGCTTTAGAGGAAGGCTTATTCATAAGTTTGGCCCAGTTTGAAAACATTTAATGATGTTGTGCTGCTGTCTTCCTACCCAAATTAACTTGCATCAGAATGATCCATGTAAAGTTGGATTGGAAGTTCAAGCACAATAGCACTACTATTATACATACAGGATGTCCTCCCTGATGGTTGAAAGGACCCACAGCGATAGAATTAAAGATCTAGCTGTAGATCATATTGCGAACAAATCGAGTGAGGGAAGGAATTCAATTGACAAGACAAAGGTTCATGATCCGTATTCTATTTGTCAATTTCAATTGACAAGACAAAGGTTCATGATCTGTAGGAACACCCCTTGGCCCGTACCCATTATATGCTTAAGGGCTCAAGGGTCAAACCACAACCTTAGTGCGAGGCCTGCGGAGTACTACCATGGCCGCCCAGCAATGGAAGGATAGGCTTGACGAGACAAGAGACACTGAATGCAGGCACTGTGTCTCGCAATGCCGCCTGACTCCCCATCCCATGGGGGCTGGCGGCCACATCTATTGTAAAACACCCAGGATTGCACACCAAAATATCTGAACAAGACAATGTACATGTAGAATATGCTCCTTTATTTGGAATCTCAATTATGTGTTTTGCTCGTACAGGTTCTAACTTCTTTTCATATATGAAGACATGATGATATATGAAGAGAAGCTAAATGTACATGTAGAATATGCTCCACTAGCTTCTCTTCGTACAGGTTCTAGCTCCACTCCACTAACTGACACATGATCATTATTTGAATAACAAGTAACACACGCACTCAACACATGGAAACTGCTCACTGCAGCCACCACTATGAAGACATGTACGTATAATATCTACATATTTGAAAGCATTGGCACATACATCTTTCTAACTTTTCCTTTTTATAACATAGGAAAAATTTTGCTAACAGAGTCATGCTCCAATCTTCCCAGTGAGTTCATGAACCCTTAACCTAGATAAGACCTCCACAACGAAACCAGCATGTAACTTGCATTTTGATTAAACCACTCAAAAATTAATACACATCAGACCCTTGAGAACTAGGACACTCCATGGATGAACTTACAGTTTGAATCTCAGGAAAAGAATAATCTAAGCGCAAACTGACCACCTTGACACTTTTTGGAAAAACAAAATAGATAATCATATTCACATTGACATCATTCACCTCGTAAAACTTGGAACTCTGAATAGTAGAAACAGACAAGACGGGCATCTCAAAAAATCCAACAACCACTCTAATTACATTAATATGTACACCCTTGTATACAAGTATCTTACTTACATAATTTTGTATCTCTCCGCCGTTCCAGGTCGTTGCTATATATCTATGCGATGCAGTGTAGGCTTTGTGCTGTAGAGTTTGCATATGAATGAGGTAACTCTGAGTATTCAGCATGCAAGGGTATGCAATAACCCAACTCAGTGACTCCATACACAGATGAACATGTATGCAACAAAGCCCACAGCTAGACTTGGGAGACGTCAGGATTACTCGACATGGATTGATCTTGGTGATTTGGGGGCCAGTAAGTTCCTTCAGCACTAAAGAGTTGGACTGATCCGAAGGATCTATGCTCCAGTTTCGCTTGCGGGTCAGGCTAGCTGGCACAAGAGCGTCCGAGTAAACCAAATCCGCTGTACCTGCCGCTCGATGTGGTAACTATCTCGCAAATGCCTTGTGGTCCAATCTTTCTCATTTGAAGAAACAGCATAAGCTAGCTCTGAATTTATTTATCGATTACAGAAGGATCATTGCTAAGAAATGGTGCTTGAGGTCGAAACAGCAAACTGTAACCACAGAAATGTAAGGTTTCGCACTATGTAATGATTGTCTTTCAATTCTTCTTCAGTAGCAACATCTGTCTCAGGTTCATTACATCTGCTGCTATTCTGGCCATGCCTCCATCAGTCTAAAAGCAACTGCATGCCTGCACCGATGCTTTAGCTTCATTGGGGAAGGAGAGCTGAGAGCCGGCGAAGCAGATGATGCGTGGGCCCAGGACATGCACGGGATTAATAAGAAGCTAGGATCTGAGAAAAAGAGAAGGTGCTGGCATGGGGCCAGGTTTGACTTTCTAGCCGAAAAATGCAAGGAGGATTGAAGACGGGTGTACCATGCAGCAGAAAATGCCTTTGATGCTTTTACTACATTTATTAAATGATGAACGGGGAAACACCATAAATTTGGGAAAAACACCAGAAGAACAGTCTAGACTATACAATCAGAGTAACAAACCTAGCTAGACATGCCATCCACCAGCATCCACGCGGAGATGTGTAACAATATTCTTGTTGGTGACGCCAAACAAGAAATATATCCACGATGGCATTGTTTTGTTCTGTTCTGAAGATCGAACTCGAAGCAGCAGATGGATTCCCAATGCCTCATACTCCTAAGTCCTAAGTGACCAGTGACCCTCTATTACGCATCTCAGCTATCGGGGAATACGATATGCCTCATGTATACTCACCTGCAGTGGCTGTATACACGAGATGTTCATCACTTTTTATCCGTGACCTCTCTTATTCATGTAAGCGAACAGATAATATATAACACAACACCTTGATGTATGGGATATATAGACGATGATTAGTCGAAGAAAGCATGACTCCCGGACTTATATTTAGACACCATGACACTGCAGATTCATTTCGAAGGACTACTCCTACATGTTAGCACAGATCCATGCATGGAGATACAATAACTACTCCCCATGTCGAAGCAGTTCAAGGTCTGTTGTAGTCCTGCAGAATGCATGTAAAAGCAGTTCATGCCTGCATGAGAAAAACGACGGCAACACTAAGGGTCTGTTTGGTTGGACTGTGAGCTGTGAAAAAGCTGCTGTGAGCTGTGAGCTGTGGAAAAGCTGCTTTAAGTTGTCAGCCATGAGAAAGCCAAAAGCCGTTTGGTTGAAACAGCTATGAGACTGTAGGTTTGGCAAGGAAGGTCTGTAATGCCCTTGGAAGGTACGAGGGACTGTTGATATGCAAATTGATTATAAAACACTGTGTTGTTCACTTAATCACATGTAAATTACCATTTTAGAAAGGGAAATTTATTTTTTTAAAAATTTTGCAGCCACCATTACCATATTGTCTACCTGAATACAAAGATAACATTTCACAAAAGATATATGGTTCATATAAATGTCCACCATTAACATATGGTCCACATAATTATCTCCCTCTCGTCCTAACCAAAGCATCAGCTATTCTACTACGAATAGTATTCATCGTATCCTCATTCTCCCCATCTGGACTCTCATCTCCTTGTGTTTGGGTTATGCCACATGTCTCTTGTAGTAGGTAGTCCTCATCAGCATCACATTTATCAAACACTTTATCATGCAAATTGCTCTCACGAATAAAATTATGCAATGCCATGCAAGCAAGAATAATATGCTTTTGAGTACGAGTGGAGAAACTTGGCATGTCCTTCAAAATACGCCACTTCTGCTTCAACACTCCGAAAGCCCGCTCAATGACATTTCGAAGGGATGAATGCAAAAAATTGAAAATCTCGTACTTCCCTTGAGGAGGACGTCCAGAACGAAGCCGGAATTCTGGTATGTGGTATGTGCTTCCTTTGAAAGGGGCAAGATATCCTACTCTGTTTGGATAGCCAGAGTCCACAAGATAATATTTTCCTACAAAACCAAATCAAATCATCAAAGGAAAACAACAATAGAACTATTACTAACTCTTAACCAACATGCATACCTTTGGGAGGCACGGGAAATGAAGGAAAATTCGCTAATGCATGATTGAGAATCCGTGTGTCATGTGCAGAACCCGGCCAACCAGCAACCGCAAAGATAAACCTCATATCAAAGTCACAAACAGCTAGCACGTTCTGAGATGTATATCCATGTCGACATGTGTGGTTAACCACTTCCTCTGCTGGAACGGCAACTTTAACATGTGAACCGTCTATAGCTCCAATAGCGCCTTTGAAATAAGGCCAGAAACGGTCCTCTTTCACCCTTTCATGCTCAGTACAGAAAGTTGGATCTCTTGGCTTGATATTGTCCTTTGCTAACTTGCGCAAACAATTCAATACTTCATGAAACTTGGTGTGAACTGTCCATAGCGACCGTGTAAAACGATTTTCAGCTTGTGAAAATGATTGGGGTCCTCCGACGATCCACAGAAACATCGCCAATGACTCAATTGATGAAACATTGTTAGTTGAGATCAAACCGTAATTCGAGATGAGCACATCATGTAGTGCCATGAAAATATCAGTGCTCATTCGAAACATCTTATAAAAGTACCTCGGACGATCAAAGCACCTCATAACCCATTGAAGTCCAGTTTCTAATGTTTCCCTGTATTCTGCTTTGTTGAAATACCGATTCGTGTACATGTTTCCCATTTGACCAATAGTAGCAGCCTGATAGGAAAGTTCAGCTAGAAGCAATAATCCCTTTTGCTCCTTTTTGGCTAGTTCTTCCATGTTGGCATCCATCTACGGACACAAGTTCAATTCTTCCCTACAGACACAAGTTCAATTCTTCCATTCAGATAACAAAAGCACATAACCAAATATATAAACATCATATGGATGGACAACACGAATATATGAACACCATATGAACACATAACCAATAGTTCTCAAATAGTTCTCACAGACAACTAAATAAATATTGGTGCACAAACGACTAATGGTTCTCAACAAAGGTAATAACAGACAACTAATGGTTCTCAACAAAGGAAAATAAACAATTATTGGTTCACAACACAACACTAGATAAAGTAGGGAATAGTTCTACTGACGCTTTAACAACTCCTTTTCATGCTCTCTCTCAATCAAATCGAACCTTCCTTCTTTTGTTTCCAAGGAGCTAAAGACCTCCCTAAATTCAGGTTTGACGATAAGGAAAGTGGCTGTGTGCATTAGAGCAGTTTTTTCTTGCACTCCACAATCTTTCACCATCTTCATAGCCTCTGAAATGCTTGGGACTGGATTGGTTGGAGCAGCAGATGAAGCTTCAACACTAGAGGATATCTTATCTGCTGCAGTTTCTATCTTCAAACATGTGTTCTTGTACAATCGAAAGAATGGGCTCTTCTCCTCCTTCTCTACAATAGAACTAGAGTGTTCTTTGCGTTTCTTTTTCCCTGGCTTTGATTTCTTCAAAGCAGCCAGCTTCACATCATCAATGTCTTGAGTTTTTTGTATCTCACTCACATCGTCATCACTTGACTCATCAGAGGATATATCTCCAGGGCAGGATGCACTAGCGCCACTGACATGTATCTTATCAAACAATATATGCAGATCATCAAGGTGCTTTGGCCCTTGTTTTCTGAACCTCACATGGTTGCATTTGATACCTTTCTCAGGATTATTGCACCTCTGAAATTAAATGAAACAAAGGGTTCATTAGCAAGTAACAGAATATGAAAACATTGAAAATGAACAATGAATAATGACAGTAAAGTGCTTACAGCTAGGTGTTCATCCCACCATTCCTTAGAGCACTCAATAGTTCGCTTCGCCTCATTCCATCCAAGCCCAGTTGCACTATTTTTCAACTCCATGAACCATGTATATTCCTTTTTCATATTGTCCCACTTGTTCTTGAGTTGTTTCTTTGTTAGCTTCTGACCAGTTTTTTCTTCATGCTTAGATATAACATTTTTCCAACCAGTCCTATTAAAAAATCCCAACGGTCTATTTCCAGCTTCTATCTCTCCTTTGCAGATATCAATAAAATGCCTCACATTGGCATCACACCAATCTGCCTTATCAGCCATTCTTGAATGAAGAAAAAAAACTTTGATTCAATTCAGTTACCATAACATGACTACGACCCAAGAACTAGTGTCTATCTCTATACTCTTGTTCTTCGATTCATCCATGATATATCTAGTCTGGCACAAAGGAAGTTATAATACCCCAGATCTTTGGTGGTATTCACCCTACCTAATAATATGCACAATAGTTATTTTTAGATGAGCTACTTCCACAAGTATATTTCACAGAATACAGTTTATAAAACCTTAATGTGCACAAGCCAATTTACTACTCGAATGAACAAGCCATGTGTTTGTTTTCTCAATATACTCCATGAATTAATAATGGCTACCTACATGTATCTAACGGACAGCACAGAGCACAACAGGGAATTCAGTATACTTGAGCTCGAGCTCCTAGAGACTCACCTCGAATCCTGACTCACGGAATCCCGTCCACTCGAGTGCTTGCAGATCCGGAGCTGCCAGCCACGGATTTGCGCTGCGCCAGCTCCTACAGCTTGGTCCGGGGAGGAGACGAAAGGGGCGGCCACCAGGACGGCCCCAGGAGAGAGGTCAGCAGCGTCCCGCTGGAGGCGGCAGCCTACTGCGACGGAGAGAGGGCGGTGGGGGCCTGCTGCGACGAAGACAGGGCGGCGGCGGCCCGTTGGCAGCAGCGACAGGGCAGGGGCGTCCCGCTGCCACCGGCGACCCGCTGTGACGGACAAGGCGGCAGCGGCCTGCTGCGACGAAGAAAGGGCGGCGGCCCTAGGAGAGGAAGAGAGGGCGGGATGCGCTCTTGCCGGGGAGGAGCGGCCGCCGTCGCCGATGACGAAGCAGGAAGCGCCGCCGCCGGCCCGTGCGCTAACCCGAGCGCAGCCTGCGGTTGTGGATAGAGGAGAGCGATGGTTCTGGACCAGAGAAAGAGAGGAGAGCGATGGAAAATATCGAACCGGTAAGCTGTAAAGAGTGGCAGGCGGGTAATTTGGTGTAAAACCAATCCTTCGCAGCCGGTGAAAGCTGGGTAAGAGGTGCTGCGGGAATACAATGTCGCACGAAGCTGCTTTTTGTTGAAGTACCGTGCTAGGAGCGCAAGCTTTGGTTAGCTTTCTACTTTTTGCGGCAGCCACAGCACTTTAGAAGTCAAACCAAATAGACTCTAATTCATACACATACGTGTGCAGGACCCATGACTCAACAGATGGTTACAGTACGTGATGGTCATTCTGAATGGAGCCCTGCCCATTACTTCATATCCACGCATCAGTCAACTTATTTCTTTGTGAGTTCCTCGGAGAAATCACACATCACTGAAATATAGTGGCGGAGCTCCTGCATATACACAAACTTCTTTTCTGCATCCTTCAAAGCACTGTCCAGGCTAGATATTTCCGAAAGAGCTTCATTAAGATGTGTTTCGGTTTTTACTAAAGCGCTCACTGTTGTCTTGTGAGTCTCCCTAAGCTTCCGGATGTTCTCTTGCAGGGCTTTATTTGCAACATCAGCTTGCTGAGCAATGGACAAGAATTCCACGCTTCCTGAGGCAAAAACAGATGCTGCAGGTACAGCACCACTAAGAGAGTGCTGGTGATGGGAACCCACAGAGTATCCAAATGCCTGCGGCTGAACCTGAGCAGAAGCTGGTGCACCATTTGCTGTTCTTTGAGCAGAAGCATCATCCACCCTCCTACCAAGCCCCTTCCTGAATTGCTCCTCCTCCCACCTCCTCTCTTCCTCATCGTCATCATCATCCATATTATCCTCAACCTCGCTGATCCCATCACTGAGAGCACCCAAACTGGCAGCAGGACCCCTGTTGTTGATCCCACCAAACACACCTTTTGTGCTCCTCAGGCTGTCAGTTGACTTGTCAGTGTACATTGCAATCCGACCCCCTGTCTCGTTGTCATCCTCATCACTGGACTCACCGCTAGCATTCTTGCTGCTGAGCACACCACCACCATCAAGGGAGATGTAACCTGGAGCTGCGTGCCTTGGCTGCTGCATTTGCTGCCGCTTCGCCCTGATGGCTTCAATAGTCGCACGGTCAGGTATCACTGGCCCTTCGTCCTCTTCATCTCCTCCCTCCTCTTCCTCAGACTTATCTTCGTCCTCCTTCTGCAAGGGTTTTCTTGGCCCAATGCTTGCCTCTGCCATAGGTTTGACCAGGCCTTTGAGAATAACCACTGGTTCTGTTGCAGCTGCCGTGGAGGTAGTAGGAGTGGAACTGGCAGGGGCTCCAGCCAACCTCTGAGACCAGGGCTCAGGTGCCGGAGTCGGCGGTGGTGCACGCATGAGGCTGCCGGGGAGTGGGCGGGCGTTCTTTTGGAGCTCGTGCAGGAGCTCTGGAGTATACTCCCCAGCATGAGACTGGAAGTTGGAGGGCTTGGGCGCCGACACCGCAGCAATAGCAGCCGCCGGCGAGCTCCTGTGCCGCTCCCTGGCGGGCGTGAGGCGATGGAGCGACGCCGCAGCAGGGGACGCCGTGCGGGCCGGGTACACGGAGGCCGTAGGGCGGCGGCGATGCGCGAACGGGCCCTCCTCGGCGTCATCATCGTCCTCATCGTCGGCGAAGCTGAGGCGGCTCGCCCCCTGGTGCCTCGGCGGCGACTTGGGCTTGGGCACCGTTAGGGTTTGGGTCTTGGTGGCGGGCTTGGAGTGGCTGCCGCCGTCTCCGTTAGCGTCCTCTTCGTCGTCCGCGCGGCGGCGGAAGTTTTTGCGGTGGCTACTCATACCGGCCCGCTCGGCTCGCCGGGACGGCACCACCGGAGAAATCCTGAGAAGTTTAGGGGATTGGATTAGGCCGGGGCGAATACGGAAGCCTTTGATTTGAAGGATGAGAAAGAGAATACGGGGATCGTACCAGCAGCGGTGGCGATGACGGCGGCGTCTAGGGTTCTGGCAAGGGAGGCGGCGGTGCGGAGGCTGGTGGGAAGATCCGTGTGCTTAACTGCTTACGCGAGAGAGAGAGAAAAGGAGGGTTGAGTTGAGTGGGTTTCGTATCCGACTTCGGGCTCGAACCGACTTGTGATATCGATGTGAAGCCCACTAAGATAGGCCCAGTTAGGCTCGGGCCCGTTTGGCTCGTCGTCTTCACCAGCCAGCAGTGTTGGCATTCGCACACCATTCCTCGATTGCAAAACCCTAGGGTAGCCCCCCTCGATCGATCGGATACCATGGCGACGGCGAGGCTCCCCTCCGCGGGGTTCTCCTCCGCCACTTCTCCGTGGCCTGATGAATGGTTTCGAAAACAGAGGAATGGTAGGAAATGCAGGAAACATGAATGTAAGAAGCGGCAAAACAGAGCATTGGAAAACACATAAAAGATTTCAAAGAAGGCGTTTGGAACATAGGAATTAAAGAACAAAGGAACATTGAAATATGGAAATAATCATCATCATTTGAACTAATTAAACACTATTTATTTTTTAAAAGACAATAAGGACCATTTTCGTCTGGAAGTGTAATGTAGTGCCACATCACAGCAGGTACTGTTTTATTTGGGTACTTCAGTAGTCTTTAATACAATGACTGTTCGCATGTCTCGTGGTGACCTAAGGTAAATAATCAATGTTGATCAAAAGGTTTGAAAATAACACCATTTGTAGGCAATCTGTACTACTAAGGGTTCTTTTGGCAGGGCTGCGGCTGTGGCTTTTCTGATGAAACTGTTTTTTTGGCTCGGGCTTATCTGATTAGAAAAATATTTGGTAAAATAGCTTCTTCTGGCTGTGTAACAAGGATAAAAAGGATGAAATGTCTATAATGCTCTTATACTTTTTATTTTTCTTTTTCATTTTTCTATATTCTTCTCTATTTTTCTCAACTCTTTCTTTCCCCTTCTCTCTTCTTTTCTTTTTTTATTTCTCCTGTTCTCTTCTCCTATTCTTTCCCCTACCCTCCCTTCCTCTCTCTTTCTTATCCATTCACCCGTCACCTTCCTGCCTACCCCCCGACGCCGTCCTTCGCCTCCTGCCAGCGCCGCCGCCGTCCTCGACTCCCACGCACCCGCCCCACTACCATCCTCCGACCCCCGCGCCTGTGAGTCCGCGCCGCCGCCGCCATCCAGCCTCCCGTGGCCACGCCATTGCCACCTTCTAGCCCACCGGGCCCTCACCGCTCCAGCCCTGCATCCGCGCCGCTGCTGCTGTCCGGCCTCCCTGTGCCTGCATCGACGGCGTCCTCCGGTCTCCTCGTGCAAGATGGGGACTTCAGCGACGGCAAGCTTGGACTTTGGCCCCCACGGTGGAGATGAAGCCACGGGGATCTGGTATTTTGGGCTTCTCTCCTCTCCTGGCTCCTCTCAGCGGGACTCGCGGGGCTTCTCCCGCAAAGCCGTTTTGTGAGCACCCGTTTGGATGACAGGAATAGATATTTCCATGATAGACTTGATCCGATGGAGAAGCCGCTCAAGAAGAGGGGCCTAAATCATTGTATCATTCAGTCATCATAAATCAAAGTTAACTTTGTTATAGCAGTTGGAGTTAAATACGCTGATGACTACAAAGCTATGTATTACGGTTCAATAACATAGTCTCTTAAAAATTGCGATCAACTTTAAATTTTATTACACTCAGTACTCCTGCGGCCTCGAGTTCATTCGTGACAATTGACCATACAGTGCATGCACACGTATTTCTCTATTAGGTGACTGTGGGATCCTCCGTGGCTCAGTAAAAAAGTACTTCACTGGTATAAAGAAACAAGCAACAGTAAAATTCTTGAAACTTCTCAATCTTATACGATGACTTTGCTGCACATGATCCATGTTTATATTAGCCTAGCTCCGCTTGCGCTGTAGTGTCTACCAAAATTTGGTGGAAGGACCATTTTTGAAGACACTTGCAGCATACATGCAACACATAAAACCTTGGCCCTTTCGACAGTCTGAGTTTTGAAACCCTATATGCACTACTTATATACAGCAAGTTTACGGCACCTTCATCCACAATAGCGTTCGCTTTTTTATTCCAAAACAAAGACCCATACCTTCCATGATCTCTGTGTTTTTATTCCATGTCGTACAAGCTTTAGTTAATTATATCCATGATTACAGCTGGGTAACGAGCTTTCTCGACTCAGGTCGGCTCGGCTCCTTAACGAGCAAAAACCTGTGCTCAGCTCGACTCGTTTACAGCTCGAGCTAGCTTGTTCTATCTCGTGAGCTAGGGAGAGTCTAGCTTTGCCACCACCATGCCGCATTTCCTGTCGTCCTCCCTACATCGATCCAGCCACCATTCTCCATCTCCTTACCAAAGAGTGACTCCGGCATCACCTCTTATTCGTTCTTCGAATGCATCTCTACCTCATGCCCTGCTCCCTGCTAATGCTGCACCTCACACGCAGGTACAAATGACTGGACAAAAGTAACGCACCCCGCTATAAATTGAAATACCTATTCATTATCGACTGCTCACCATGTCCACATCGACCCAACATTCACCTATGTCCAACCGTTGTCGCGGTCGTATAAAAAAGCATGGTTGTGGCACAATGCACCACAATTCAAAGATGCAGTAACCTATATCCTGGTGTCTTCCATTTCTACCGGATAAGCTAGGAGCAGATTTCTTTTCTTCCATTTTCTATGTATATGTTTCACCTATTTCTCCCTGGCCAAGTGGTGGCATGCGAAATGGCTGGCTCTAAGGGGCGACGAGAAGCAAGACTGTCTTGGATCAACTATTTATTGGCACTCTAGTGGCGCCGTATGGTACTATACACTGCACTGCAGTTATTAATGTTTGGTTGGTGTAGTGTAAACATGAGCCAATGTGTAGTTAAATCAGGAGGTATGGATATTCTAATTGATAAGTGTTCCATGTGACTTCATGCATGCCTCTCTCTGCCTGACAAAAACCAGTGCAACACTAATTCTTACACATGCGTGCAGTGCCCATGACTCAAGAGATGGGTACAGTACTGATCGTCTTTCTAAACAAATTTTATTGGGGATGGAAACATCGTTTTCTAGTAGTGCAAGGTCGTATAAGATTGCTTTTATTAACGCAACCAACCAAAACTGCAAGGCTAAGCATATGCATTATACTACTAAATCAACTTACACTTCAAGAAAAATATTGGAATACTAGTAAACCCTAACATGGGATTGAAATTAATGACACATCATGCAAGTAATGGTCTAACTACTCTAAATAAAATTAAATAAAATAAATGGCCTAAGTACCCTAAACCCTACTACTCTAAAACCCTAAAATAAAAGTTATAAGCTTTTGAACTTTAAGGGTTTAGATGTGCAAATGCCATTTCGGAAATAAAATTAATTTGAGAAAAGGAGTTGTCAGGGTTTAATTTTAATGTCATACAATAGATTTAAATTATATAAAGTGACTTTCTAAAATTTCTTTGTAGAAGCGAATTAATGACAAATAAATAACTTGTACTATAAAACCGTGAAATGTTTGGATCAATCACCCCATAAAAATATTGATTAGGTAATTAGTTTGTTCAGAAAATATTTATGGACCTCCAGCAAAAGAGGCATTTCCGTGAACGTGGAACCATTATTTATCATCTTTTCCTTTTATAAATAAAAATAGCGAAAACTATACCATGACTCTAGTAGTGATTCTTATGTGACCAGTCGTTGTTGATTGCCTTGTTTTTATGCTTCTCAAGCCTATACCATCACTTTTTTTCCCTACACCTTGGTCAATATTTAGCTGCCGCTTGTTCTGTAGTAGCTACACAAATTTGTTTGTAGGGCCATTCTTCTTGGAGACCTGAGGAGTTCTTAAACCATACGTGCACTTCATTATATATAGCGAAAGGTACCATGTCATCTACCTTGCCTTCTACACATGTCGTATGCAATTTAAAGAAAACTTGTCACACCCAGTTTTAAAATAAATCCAAGTGCTATAGTGACATCATCATATAGTGACATTATCAGTGAATAACAGTACCAGTATCACGTGAAGAAATAAAAATAAAGACTTACGAGTCCATCAGAGACATACAGTTAAATCCTGGAAACGTAGGCTCCAAACTTCACAAGCAATCGACTAGGGACTGCGTATGCCTAGAACTCAGCATCATCTTCAGAAAACTTCATAGCGACTTTTCTTCTGAGCAGCAGTAAGTAAGGGTGAGTACACTTATGGTTGGTTCTCAGTAAGGCCAAAAGAAATAACCAGAATAACGATTTAAGTCATCTTCAAGTTTATTAATCATGTGAGGGTCCTGGCCACTCTTGATCGTGAGCACGACTGATCGATCAGTTTTACACTCTATAGAGGTTGCACATGTTTACCTGCAAGTCACGTAAAAGTTCAAAAGAACTTTAGATCCAACCATGTTGTACAGGCCAAGCACAATACCACACTTCCGAGTTATGATTGCTTAGGGACGCTACGAGGCCTTTACAAAGATTCTTTAGTAAGTGGTAACCCACTAAGGTTTTGGTGTCTGGCCCACGTAAACCTCTCTAGTGGGCATAGGGTCTTAGCCAAGCTCCCTTCCCAAGAGGACCAGTTTATACAACGACTCAATGCCCCCTCTTGCCCCTTTCAGTAAGATTACCCCAAACTAAAATCTCTAATTAATTAGCTAAGACCAGGACCATATAGTTCTTGGGTCGCTCCATGTTCCAATTAAGCATTATCATGGTATCATAAACAAAACATAGGTAGAAGGATGGTTAGAGACACTTTCCTTTCTCCAAATAATAGCTTCTCTTACTGCTCTTCAGCTCTTCCTTTCTTGAAACTCTCAATCTTCAAATCTTTCGAACATCGATCCTTCTACTTGAAGCAATCACTGGTACAAACATACAAAGCAAACAAAAAAGTACAACTAAGAACAATACACCAAAATAAAAGAAAAGCTTTAAAAGAGTGTACTAAAGGATAGGGCTTGGTTCTAAGATCACGCGAACGCAAGAAATGCTGAGAACAAAACTATGGTTGAAAAGACAAAGCTATCGAAAGATTTGAACTATAAAAAAGAAGACAAGGGCTACATGCTTCATTTATTTTAATTGAGAAAAATAATGTAAAAGAAAAGATAAAGCTATCGAGAGATTTAGTTGGATTAATCAAGTTATATTTACATAGAAAAGACGATGTAAAACTTCGTCCAATTTTATTTATAAATATTTAGGCACAATTCAAGCAAATTAGACATTTGATTTTAAAAGAAGCATGTAAAAGCATCTAAGTGTATAACTTTATGATTCGGGTTGAACTAACAAAATATAATCAAAAACACATTTATATTCATATTATTCAAATTAACATTTAATTATGACAACTTGAGATACAACCTATGTAGCTTTTATTTATAAAACAAATTGAATACACATTAATCAAATTGAGTTTAATTTATGAAAAGCCGAGGTATATCTCTAATTAGCTTTGAATTGGAAGAATATTTAAGAGTAAGCATTAATCAAATTAACATTTATTATGAAAACTGGTGTAGAACACTAAATAGCTTCTAATTAAAGACAACATGTGGTGCGGCTAGTGGATGGTTTGGTCCGGCAGCGCTCGGGCCGAGAGGTGGCGGCGGGCGGTGGCTCGGCCAGGGCGCGGGCGGCGGGCGGTGCGGCTCACATCGTGGCTTGGCCAGGAGCGTTTGCGGCGGGTGGTGCAGCGCACGACGATGGCCATCAGCGGTGGCACGGTGCAGAGGCCAGGGAGCGGAGCGGGAGGCACGGGCGGTTACTGGCGGTGCAGGTGAGGCGCACGGCAAGGCAAGGCGGCAGCTGCCGGAGGTGTGGAGCGGCGTCGGCGGCGCTGGCGAGGCAACAAGGCAGCGGCGGCGCAGTAGGATGCAAGGAGGGCGGTGGCCAGGTGCGGGCCTCGCCCTTTATAGCCGCGCACACCAAGGAAACCGACGGCAACGTCTGGGCCCAGATGGGCTTTAGCAGGCCAGCAGCCTAACACGGGATGAGCCCACGGGCTCAGCCCAAATTGATAGGATAGGTTTTTCTTTTTTTTAGAAAATATTTCCTGTGTAAATAGAAATCCAGAAAATCTAGATAATTTATTTAAGCGATGAAAATTCTCTGAAAATCCTAAAAATTTCAGGAAAAATCTTGGAGATAGATTGGGACGCGAGAAGTCCCAATAAAATACTTGGATCTTTTGAAAAGGATTCTAGAGCCTTCCAAAAAAGGGATTCAGCTCTTAGAAAAGGAGAATAAATTCTAGAAATAGCTAGAAAATTCTCGGAAGGTTTAGGAAATCGTCTAAACGTATTTTTATAACTTTTGCACTCATGAAACACCAAAATGCATCGATATGAATGCAACACACAGAACTACCTTATTTAATTTAGAAAAACAAATAATTATTTTTCCTATAATAAATTTGCTGTGGAGAAAAATAAATGTTGCGAAATTTTTTAAAATTATGAGAAAATCATTGTTAATTATTCTTTTTATCACATCCTGAAATTCAAAAAATTCAAGGTGCGATAGAACTTCGCTGTTATAAATAAAGAAACAAGCAACAATAAACTTCCCGATGCTTCTTAATCCTATGCGGCGACTTGGCTGCATAGTGATCCATGTTTAGCCCACGCACATGCTGTAGTGTCGACAAAAATTTGGGGGTAGGACCATTCTTCTCGAAGGCACTTGCAGCTTACATGCAACACATAAATCCTCCAAGAACGCTATATGCACTACAGCTAGTTAAAGGCACCATCCTCTACATAGTGTTCTTTTTTTTTTCGGGTTTCGACATAGTACTGTTCAACGCTTTTGCTCAGATATTTCTACCTTAGTAGGCAACTGGCAATTGTACGGTAGCTGAGTAATTCACTGATACTACTACAAACTAGTTATCACCATCACATCTATTACTGCCGGATTTGCACTAACCGATAGTAATGAGTTGTTCCTGCCGGGTTGTTACATATGATCCGACAATGAAAAAATAGAGCTGGTCAAATTACGAAATGGCAGTGATAGTATATATATCACTACTATCAATACCGGGTAATGTTACGTACCGGTTTACCGGTCAAAACTTGAGCTCTTGGACCCGAAATTAAGAGTCTTCCAATGTGTCCCTTGATGTTATGTACATGTTTACAGGGGATAAAAAAAACACAGCTGCATTGTAACACAGCAAAGAACAGTGATGTTTATGTAACACCAATTGATCCGTAGAGTCCTACATCCATTTTTTTCTAACAACCTCCACCAGACATTATTATAATTTTATCACAAGTTCCACTGTTCCAGAGTCAAAAGGTAGCAAGCGTACCCTGCTGTCATGTCATTGTACACCTTCAAATATTAAACTACTAATTGCCAATTACAAATATGAAACTACTAATCCTTGTACACCTTCAAATTTCTGTGCCAGGCAGCAGAATGTCTACAAAACCAACTGGATTTACTTGCAGTTTTATTTCTTCCAAGTACGTACTTACAATGGAGCAAAGCACAGTTGTTCTTCTACACGTTGTGTGCTAGACGGAGGGAATGTCATGCCTACGTCATTATTACAACCATTACCTTTGCCCTAGTTCAGCCATGCGTGGAGCTCACTTTTGTATTGGATGTTTGTCCTTATTCGCAGTCTGGTACTTCCACAAGCTAGGCGCTTCGTAGGACATCTATCATTAACTGAAGCTTGCAGCCTCTATTCAAGTGGACGGAATGGCCCATACTGTCAGACATTTCCTCCTGAAAAATCCAAGTTGACTGCTCCTGACGTCTCCTAAGCCTAGGTAAACACACGCAGGCACAATGAGCTACCATTTGGAGATTGCATATACCCTTGCATACATCGCTCTTCCTATACAATGACTTTTTTTCTACACCTTGTTCAATATTTAGCTACCGCATGTTCTGTAGTAGCTACACAAATTTGTTGGTAGGTCCATTCTTCTTGGAGACCTGAGGAATTCTTCTTAAACCATACGTGACTTCTTTATATACACCGAAGGGTACCATCATCTCCTTCTGCGCATGTAGTATGCAATTTAAAGTACTTCGCTGCTATTGTGGACCAGTTTTTTTTTTTGTCACTGCTCCTAATGATATATAAAGATATGAAGAAAGAATTCACCACAAAATGTTGGTGTGTATGATCAGGCGATCGAGGTCAGTGCAATCGCGAGGTTGGCAATCTTGATAAGGGTGTCATCCTCTTACACATCTATTAATGGTTACGTTCATTTTGATTGTTGGATTTGGATCAAAATTTTAGGAGGTACGTGACGTTCTTTTTAGACATTAATAATTGGGTCTGTTCACTTCAGCTTATAAGCTGGCTGAAAAGCTGAAACAGCTGATTTGTTGTGAGAGGAAAATACTGTTTGGAGAATGATAAGCCGGCTGAAAACACTGTTTTGATTGTAAGCTTGTTACACACCTCGTAAAGGCTACAGAACGAGTAGGATGTGACCGTAGCTCCTCTGCAGCCACATGCAGCCCATATCTTGCATGTGCATGGAATAATTTCTGGACATATTGGATACCATTCAACTAGTATTCAAATGCTCAAGCCATAACTGTCGTACTATTCACTACGGGAAAGCTTAACGTCGCCGAGTGTAATTACTTCGCCGAGTGCTTTTTTTCGGACACTCGGCGAAGCACCGTTTTGCCGAGTGTAACATAAAAAACACACGGTAAAAATAAAACACTCGGCAAACACTAACGGCCGTCACGGAGGGGCGCCGCCGGCGGCACGGGGAAGTCACGTGGGCGTCAGTTTGCCGAGTGTCGAAATTTGCAAAGGGGGCCGGTTTGCCGAGTGCCCGGGAGCCGGCACACGGCAAACAGAGCCGGCTTTGCCGAGTGCCCGAGTGCCCGGGTGCCGGCACTCGGCAAAGGGACCGTGTTTGCCGAGTGCCAGGCGCGTGGCACTCGGCAAACTCCCTGTCTTTGCCGAGTGTTGGCACTCGGCAAAGACCAGGTGTTTGCCGAGTGCCTCCCGTTTGGCACTCGGCAAACGCGCCGTTACCCGACGCCGTCAGTCCGCAATTCACCGAGTACATCTGTTCGCCGAGTGTTTTTTGGCCGTCGGCAACATGTTTGCCGAGTGTCCGAGTTTTGACACTCGGCAAACTAGGCTTTGCTGACACAACATTTGCCGTGTGCCCTTTGCCGAGTGTTACACTCGGCAAAGGCTTTGCCGAGTGTTTTCAGGCCTTTGCCGAGTGCCCCAGGCACTCGGCAAAAGTTCTGTCTCCCGTAGTGATTGCAAGGGCCGGGAGCTGTCAGCAATTAATAATGTTGCAAATACTTTTATCATTATTCACCATTCTGAAATCATCTACAGGCAATCGAATGTGCTTGATGGGAATGAAGATATTGTGTGGACAGAACCATAAAAAGAATCCGCGTATTCCTTCTTTTCGGTCAGACTAATTTGTTCGAATAACTTCAGTTTCCGTGCAGCGATTTGAAACCAACCTTGGTTGATGATGATCGGTAGACATGATGGCGCACAAAACAGATGGACGGCATAATGATGGGGCAGAAAAATTAGTACCGGTAAGGAACTCCCATTTAGTACCGGAAGCCTGACCGGTATCACTTGTTAGCTAAAATGCCCTATACTAAATGCACCATTTAGTACCGGTTAGTAACACCGACCGGTACTAAACGGCTTTGCACCCAGAAAATAAAGAAAAAAATTGATGAACAGCCGGGAAGCCACAAGTCATGCGAATTTCACTCGGTACGTGGGATTCGAACCTATGACCTCAAGCCTCGCGTGAACCTTACTTACCATCTTACCTCCACAACATATGTGATGGAGTTAGATACACTTTTCTTTTGAAGTAACCCGTGGAGAGGCCACTAGTACCGAGCAATAACACTGCCTATTACTAAATGTCACCATTTAGTACCAGTTGGTTTTATTGCTTGGTACTAAAAGGGCTCTGAGGATCGAAAATTTCTACCGGTACTAATTTCGCATATTAGTAAACGTCAAGAACGAATGCTCATATTTCTAGTAGTGAATTTATCCTCTGATGATGATGATCGATTGAAAAGTGATTATGTAACAAATAAATTTTGATGAGGATGATCGATTGAGAAGTTTAGCACTGCTCCAGACATAAGGAGACCAATAAGACAGAATTGATCACATATAAAATGTAGGCGTCTATGGATCATGGGTCAGGCGATCGATGTCAGCGCGATCGCGAGATTGGCGAGCTTGGCCAGGATCTCATCCTCCCTGGTCACCGGCGACGAGACGTTCCGCTGCTCAAACCACCTCTCGCATTCCACAGGTGCTTGCGCCGTCCTGCGGAGGCACAGCTTCCCGTCAACATACCTTCCATCCTTCACAGCGGCATGGCACTTTGGCTGGTACACGTGCACCACGGAGTTGTACAGCTCTCGGCACAACCGGAGGCCCTCAGACAGGGCGCCGGCACCGCTGCCACCAAGGAGGGTGTCGATCTTTGCCTCGGTGGCGGTGGCATTGGCTGTGGCGAGGTCGACCGCGATGAGGGCCAGGTCGGCATTGTCCGCTGCGCCGGCGCTGTGGCCGTTGAAGGCAGACAAGCAGAAGTCTTCAGTGAAAGAGCCACCGCTGGCAGCGTAGGCACGCTTGCACGCAGAGGGCACCACGCTGGGAGGCTCGCCATAGACGTCTGACACGACCAAGAGGATGGACAGCAGTCCTACGAGCCAAACGATGTTATTACGGTTGGTGAATGAGGAGGCCATGGATTTCGTGGTCACCATTGTCAACTGCAAAGCTAGTACAGACGGACGACTCTATGCTTGCACGCAAATAAAAATGTACAAGCTTGTACAATGGTCAGTTCTTTTATAGTGCTCAATCAGTTTATGGAATGTTCATATTCGTCATGATCTGATACCCAAGATTTCTATTTTATGAATGGAAATGTATCATCACAAATTGCGATTATCCATTTGTGCTGTCTGTATTTGTGGAACAGTTGAGCGAATATTTGTGTCTTTAAAACTTTCTACTTAGACTTGCGTAACGATCACTTCTGAATTGTGTTGCACGCCAATTTGAACATTATTTATAGCCGAAACATGAGAAACCTTGCTGATTCAGCCTTGGTGGTCAGAGGTTCCAGCACATGGAACTTAACCCGCTAAGCGTTTACAATACCAACAACATGTCTACAAACTCAATTGGATTAACTAGCAGCTTTTCTGTCCAGATTTATGACATCTTTCACAGATTCAGAAGGTGACAAACTGGCAACGATGTATACATGTCACTGTACACGTTGGCAATTACAAAGACTAGATTAATCGTTCTACCCACCTTCAAAATTATTGCCTGGCTAAAAAACAATTGGATTTACTTGATAATTTTCTTATATGTGCTTCAAAATGAGCACAACTGTCACACACGGTTTTAAAACAAAATCAAATCCTACCTATATGTACGCCAGAATCTAGTTTCATACATATAGTATCATCATTAATGAATAACAGCAACAGTATCACTTAAAGGATTATAAATAAAGACTTACCATATTATCAGAGATATACAGCTTAATCCTGGAAACGAAGGCTCCAAATTTCACAGGCAATAGACTGAGGGCTACGTATGCCTAAAACTCAGCATCATCTAGAAAACTTCAGGCCGCTCTTGATCGTGAGCATAGCTAATCGATCATTTTTACACTCTGTAGAGGTTGTACACTTTCACCACAAGTTGCGTAAAAGTTCAGAAGAACTTTAGACCCAACTTTGCTGTGCTGATCAGGCACACATCACACTACCGAGGTGTGACTGCATAGGGATGCTACAAGGCCTTTACAACAATTTCCTAGTAAGTGGTAACCCGCTAAGGTTTCCAAATTAGTAGCAGAGCATAATCCTCCCTAGTGGGCATAGTATCTTAGCAAAGCTCACTTCCAAAGAGGACCGTGTTATACCTCATCTGCCACCGTCCCTCTTGCCCTTTCGGTAAGATTACCCCAGACTAGAGTCTCTAATTAATTAGCCAAGACCAAAGCCATATAGTTCTTGTGGTTGCATTGTTTTCCTGGGTGGTCGCTCCATGTTCCAATTAACATCATCATGGTATTATAAATAAATATAGACAGAAGGATGGTTAGGGACACTTGCCTTTCTTCAACGAAAAGTTACTCTTAGTGCTCTTCAGCTCTTGTTCTCTTGAAACTCTTAATCTTCAAATCTTTCGAACAGCAATCCTTCTACTCGAAGCAATCACCGGGCACAAGCATACAAGTAAAACAAATAAATACAACTAAGAACAGTACACCAAACCAAAAGAAAAGCTTTAAAAGAGTGTACTAAAGGATAGGGCTCGATTCTAGGATCACGCAAACGCTGGAAACACTGAGAACGGAACTATGGTCGACAAGACAACTATCGAGAGCTTTGATTAATAAAAGAAATAAAAAAGAGTATATGCTTGATCCATTTTAATTAAATAAAACATGGACATAGGTTATTTCAGAGAAATACTGTATTTGGAATTAAGCAAATTATATCTAATCATTGAAAATGCGATAAACTTAATCATATTTTATTTGTAAATGTTCAAGTACAAGCTATGCAAATTTAACTTTAGAAACACAGAGTAGGTATAAGACATCTAATCGAATAACTTTGTATTTTGTGTTCAACTAAACATATTACTATTGAAAATGCATTTATATTATCATTAGGCATATTAAATTTATTTATGAAAACCGATGTATAACATTAGATATCTTTTATTTAGAAAAGCTGGTTATAAATAGGAATTAATCAATTAAACCTCGATTTATGAAAATCGAGATAGAACCTAATCAACTTTTATTTAGAAAACTAATTGAATAGGAATTAGTCAAGTTCACTTTTAACAATGAAGTTAAAAACAAGCAATATGTAAACATACACTGCTAGCATATAAGTTAAGGTGAAACGAACGAGAACAACAATAACAGAGTACTCTAGAGCGTAGAAGAAAAGCGTATACTATGGTTTAGGACTAGTCTACGAAGAGAACAACTAGACTACAGTGACAACAAACTCGACAAAGCTAAACTGAACTAGTTGGCGGAGAAACAAACTAACAAGATTGGCTCCAAAGAGATGGTTGCAAAAGGTTTAGCCATAAAGAATATAGCTGACTCAGAAAGAGACAACTAGGATATAGG
Source organism: Setaria italica (assembly GCF_000263155.2). Lineage (NCBI taxonomy): Eukaryota > Viridiplantae > Streptophyta > Magnoliopsida > Poales > Poaceae > Setaria > Setaria italica. The sequence continues at coordinate 44,777,086 of NC_028458.1, forward strand.
ACAGCTATGAACTGGATATAGGATTGTAAAAGAAATAGGGACAAGCATGATCAAAGTACTAGGCATAATAGATTCTCTAAGATAAACTATTTGGATCACTAAAGCACTCAAAGTGTGCTTGAAAGGAAAAGCTTGGTTAGATTTATAAAGGAAACATGGTCTAAGCTGGAACAGGAAAGATCTAAAGCTTTACAGAAGACTAGATCTTCAGAAGAGATACTGAGCTAAAGCTGACAAAGAACGACTATTGAATGATTTATGTTCATGAGAGCACAAAAGACTAGATGCTAGGTTTATCTTAATTTGCAAAATATATGTAAAGGATATATCAGAAAGAAAATACCCTAAGTTGGAATTATTGCAATTTATACTTTATTTTCAAAGACCGAAGTAAACCCTAGTCAAGTTTTATTCATAAATGTCCATGTATAAATTATACCCATTACATACTTAACTTTAGAAAGGTGAGAACAACTAATCGAACAAACACATATGTCATGTTGGCTAAACAAACTTTATTTAGAAAACACATTTCATATTGACATTAGTCATTTTATCAGTACTTAAGAAAAAACGAGTTATAACTTAACCATATTTTAATTACATATATTGAAGTATAGATTATACAATTTAACATTTGACTTTAGAAAGGCTAAACTCTATGAAAATCTAAACGTATATTTTACAATTTAAGTTGGTCAAATTGTTATTGAAAATATATTTAAGTTGGTATTATTCAAGTTAATATCTATATCTAATATTAAAGAGAGGATGTTTCTTTCAACCGTCGTGGTCATTTTACAAAAAAGTCCCTCAAGTTTTTAGTAATCAACCCACAGTCTATATTCTAAAGAGAGGGAGGTTTCGGTGGAAAAAGGAGAGAAGGGAGGGGGTTAAGGGGAAAAGCTTCTCAAAACAGAGAGGAATAGAGGCGCAACGGGGGATTGAGCATGGGCGGCGGCCGGAGCGGGGTGCCCTGCTGCTACCCTCCCTCGTCAGCGAGCAGGAGGAGTGGGAATAGGCGGACAAGTTGGAGCACAGCAGGGTGGTCCTGTGCGTCAACGCCAGCTGCGAGCCTCCATCGTGCCAGCCCCTCGAGGCGGCACTTGATGTCCAGAAGGTCCTCCTCGCTCTCTCGACTCCTCCCATGCCATCAACCTTCACCTCCAACTCTTCAATCCCCGAAACCTTATCCTCATCCCCATCCCGGGCGTCATGGTCGCCACGCTCTTCTCCACCTCCCTCTCACCTCGCTTCCTGGCCCTATCCTCCCCAAAGCCCGCTGCGACCATGGCCTCCGCCTTCCTCCCTTTTAGGCTGTTGCTGTGCGTCGTTTCGGCACCGGGGCAGCTGGTGTTTGAGCCTGTGGCCGTCGCGGTGCCGTCCGAGTACGAGACCGAGGGCGTGGAGGAGGAGGAGGAGGAGGGAGCCGAGGAGTTCTCCGAGGACCTGAAGCTGTTCGTCGGGAACCTGCCCTTCAGCATCGACAGCGCGCAGCTCGTCAGGCTCTTCGAGCAGGTCGGCTCCGTCGAGATGGTCGAGGTATATACGAGTTAATTGTGCCGCCCCGTCTATGTAATTAGTGTCAGAAATTGTCATTTTTTCTAAAATAAGAAATATATTATTCTTTAAAAAAAGTCTTGCTCACTGTCGTATGGTCACCTGGAATGGAACTGGAGTACTGGACAACTTGACCGAATTTAGTCAGGAGTAATTGAGTAAAGTTGCATATTGTTACACTATTTGAAACACTGATATGGTTATGTACTTGTGGTAAATTATGACCAGAAATCGAAACAATATTCGAATTGTGAAGTCCAACAGAGCTGTATGCATTGAGTGAACCTTCTGCGTTTCACTATTTCGCCTTCACTATTCTAAGTTTCTAATAGTTCATAACTTCTTTGCAGGTTGTATATGATAGAATGACTGGATAATGAAGCCATGGATTTGGATTCGTGACAATGTCTTCAGCTGAAGAAGCCGGAGCTGCTGTTGAGCAATTCAACGGTTATGTGAGTATACTTCCATGGTTTAAGCTACCTTTCTCTTGGTATGCTTCTGGAGAAGATTAACTATCCAGTTGAAGGAAAACTAAAAAGATATAGCAACACTAAACAGACAAAGATCAGATGCATTTCTATAAAAGGTTGAAATGTGAATCGTAGCATAACTGAAAACTTTAGGAACAACTTCATCATAGCTTTTGGAACTGAATTACTTCTCTTGAATGCATAGTGCGTCATAGCAGATTGAGCTCCTGACTAATTAGCCTTGCCTCTCAAACAAACATTTCAAAGCAGACCACTAAGGGTGAACTCTGGGCCACCATCGCCTAGGGATGACTCTGCACCAAGAGCACCAAGGGGTGGTGGAGGTGGTGGAAACATTGTCGATTCAGGAAACAAGATCTACGTAGCAGGGAACCTCGCATGGGGTGTCAACAACTCGACGCTTGAGAACCTGTTCAGCGAGCAAGGGCGGGTGCTTGACGCTAAGGTCACCTATGACAGGGAGAGTGGCAGATCAAGAGGATTTGGTTTTGTCACCTATGGCTCTGCTGAGGAGGTCAACAATGCCATATCAAACCTTGATCCAATCGTAAGTTCTACATCCTGCTGTTTTTTTGTGTGTATCTTCTGCATTGTCATTTCAATTAGAAAATGTGTTGTAATGCAGGACTTGGATGGCAGGCAGATCCGAGTCACGGTTGCGGAATCAAAGTCAAGGCGTGAATTTTGAATTATGGCGATTTAGTGGTTAATAGTGTGTTGTGCCAAGTGTTAGTTTCTATCTTCTATTCTAATACGGACTATGTAATAACCGTTGCAACCCACAGGCACTGTGCTAGTTTATTTATAAAAGTCGGTGTAAAAACCTAATCAACTTTTATTTGGAAGAGTTGATTCAATGTTGAGTATTAATCAAACTAAGTTTGATTATGAAAAGCCGAGGTACACTCTATTTTGATTTTATTGAGAAAACCTAATTAAATGGTATTGGTCAAGAAAACCTAATTAAATGGTATTGGTCAAGTTAATATTGATTACGAAAAACCGATCTAAACCCTATTTAAATTCTCATTAAGAAAAGGTATTGGAATAGGCAATAATCAAATTAATATTAAATTTATTTTCAAATACATGCAATGATGGACAACATCACCACTATCGTATAATTTATGCTATTATGAACCTAATGCAACTTGAACGGATTAAAACAGAGCTAAAACAAAGGTTTGATGGCAAAGACAAGGTTCCTAGACAGAAATAATTGTAGATCTCAGGGGCTCGTGAATAGATCTAATATCAGGGTTAGATCTATAAAAGATCATGGACTGGATCTTTTTGTGAGAAAAGAGAACTTCTAAGGGGTTATCTGTAATACTTTCAAGACACAGGGGAACTACTAAAGATTATATGATCTTTCAGGGCTAAACTGCAAAAAGGCCGGGTCTTCTTCTTCCTCTCGCTGGGGGCTCTGGCTAGCCGGCTTGCCGGTGCTCCGGGTGACGAGGGTCGGCGGCGAGGATGGGGAATGGACAAGAGGGACGGCGGCCAGGTGGCGGTCGGTTCAGGCTTCAACCGACGGGGCTCCTCCAGAGGCGCTGCGATGGCGGCGACTGGCGGAACGGCTGCGGCTCGGTGGCACGGATGGCAGTGGCGGCTTGGACGTGAGAGGCGACAGGGGCCGCAGGCGGCGGCGTGAGCGGCATTGCGACGCAGAGCCAGGCGAGGCGGCAACGCAAGGGAGCAGTAGCAGGGCAAGGTGGCAGCAGTGCATCGGGCGGCGCCTTTTCATAGGGCGCGGGGCTGCACCCGCCCTGGGTGCGCACGCCGAGGGCCCGGCGGTGGCGCTGCCGTGCAGGCTGGGGGAAGCGGTGGCGTCGGCCCAGATGGGCTCTGCTAGCGGAGTGGGCCAGCTGGGATAGGCCGGAGCGGCCGACGCGGGTCAGGCCCACGGGCTCGGCCCGTTATGATAAAGAAAAGATTATTTTTAGAAAATTATTCCGCGTATAAAGATAAATCCAGAAGATTCAAGATAAATCATTTAACTCATGAAAAATACTTTTAAAATCCCAAAAATTCAAGAAAAATTCCTAAATATAGATGGGGACACGAGGAGTCCAAATAATATACTTGGAGCTCGTGAAAAGAATTCTAGAACCTTCCAAAAATTAGGTTTAGATCTAGGAAAAGGAGAATAAATTCCAGAAAAAGCTGAAAAATTCTCAGAAGGGTCTGGACATCGTCTAAGTGCATATTAAAACCTTTTTCACTCAAGAAATACCTAGATGCCTCGGCATGAATGCAGACACAAAGAACAACTTTATTTAATTTAGAAAAACAACAATTTATTTTTCCTATACTACATTTCCTTGTAAAAAATTAATTATGGCAAAAAAATTTCAAATTAGGAGAAAATTATTATTTAATTATTCCTTTTAATCACATCCTGAAATTCAAAAAATTCAGGATGTGACAACAACATGGTAGCTTTAGAATATTATATTAATGGAACCGTTGCGATAATCCGACATTTCCTGCGGGTATATCAAAGGTGACTGCTCCTGATGGCTCCTAAGCCTAGCTATTTAGCATCGTTGGGTATATATGAACACCGAGGTACCATTTGGTGATGGCTTTACCATTACATATCACTCTACCTCATTTGTATGAAATCTACTATAGTGCATTGCTTATATAGCAATGATCTTAAGATGGAAAGAGATATATATTGATGGCTACAATAGCCCAAACAACATTAATGAGCCCTAAAGCCGGAAGGAGGTCCTATGGGCTAAAGGTGTACGAAATGTGGCTCAAGAACATCTATATTTTATTCAAAACTCATTGTATTTGTAAGGCCTTAGGGATATTTATAGACCAAAGGATGCATCAGGCAAAGGTCCCAGGTCTAGCTTCTATGCCCAATAGAGGGGAATGTCGGCAACTACAACAGAGGCTGGTACAACAACCTGCGTGCAGGTAAAGATACTTCCGATAACAAGCTCTCATGTGTTTTCGCTAATGTCTCTACATGCAAATGTACCAACTTGTCTTATGATAGCTTTTCATAAGATAACATGACTTCACCTTGCGCGTCAGCCCGGTGTCAAGGGAGCGGCGGTGACTGGCACAACTACTTTCGTTTGATCCATGTCCATTGCTCCTAATCACTACTAGAAAATTGAGCATTCATCCAACGTCTTAGTACCGGATGTATTTGCCTACGGTACTAACGCGCGGTGTAAGTACCGGTCGTCATGCACAGTGCCATTAAAGCCCCTGTAGTACCGGTTTGGAGCCTCAGCCGGTACTAAATGGGGCACGTGGACCACATGGCCGACAACTCGATTCCACACGAAGCCATACATTACTATTGGTGGCTTCAGCTAGTACTAAATGGTCAGAATGCCCTTTAGTACCGGTTGAAGCTACCAGCCGGTACTAATGTCAACCATTTGCTCAATAAATCAGCTGCTTCCTTCCTCCCCAAGCATGGTCAACCATTTGCTCGGGCTTTGTTTTTCTTTACTCGATCGGGTTCTTCACTAGACCGGTTAGCAACTTCATTCTCCCTCCTTGGTCATAGTATTCTAGGTTTTTTTTGAATGAGCTAGTTTTATGTTACAAGAGGAGTACTTATTTCTTTATTAGAGTTAGGAGAATGGAGAGTTATTTAGAATGAGTTTTATGTTACAAATAGAATACTTGTTGATCTTTTAGAACGAGAAGAATGGAGAGTTTTTTAGAGTGAGGAGAATGGGGAGTTTTTTAGAATGAGTTTTATGTTACAAATGGAGTACTTGTCGATTTTTTAGAACGAGGAGAATGAAGAGTTTGAGTGAGGAGAATGGAGAGTTTTTTAGAATGAGTTTTATGTTACAAATGGAGTACTTGTTGATCTTTTAGAACTAGGAGAATGGAGAGTTTTTTAGAGTGAGGACTAAATATTATAAACGCATTTACTCTATCTTTCCCCTACCTAATATTGATCAAATTCTTTATCTAATACGAAGCTCTATATCCATTTTTCATGTAATACGATGCAGATGGACCAACAATAAGCACCTCCGCTCCTCCAATACCAGAGAACAAAAGAACTTCGAGTCCACAAACTCTAACTGAATATCATAAAAGAATCTTGAAATAGTTTTCCAAACACCTTTTAGCGCCAGATTTTCATAATAGAAGTATGGTGGCCAATAGCCGCCTCAGGTAGAGATTTGTTTACTGACCTTGACCTGTTGACTTTTGGTTGGTTTTGGATTGCCAAAATTGGCCATGCTAAGTGAACAGCGCGATGTCGGATACGAAAACGAATTAAAACAAAAAGGTAAACAAAAAAAAAGAAAGGAATAAACTTTAATACGGGTTAGTAAACCAGTACTAAACTGTCGTCCGCAACAGTACGATATGGCTCGCAGTTTAGTACAAGTTGGTGTTATCGACTATACTAAATGGCGCATTTAGTACCGGTTGGGCTTACCGGTACTAAATGTTGTGGCATTTACCGGTCGGGCGCCCGGTACTGAAGGGGTGTTACTGACCGGTACTGGAAGTCGATCCTCCGGCAGTGTGGATGTCTCCCGAGCCAAGCTACAAGCCTTGCTGTATAAATATGTTAACACCCTTTCATACTCCACTCTAACTTTACCTCATTGGTATGTGGACTATAGACATATATATATAAGAGTGACCCTAACAGTGAGGATCCTATATGGTACAGGAGGAGAAGCAGCTATAGCCCACAAGGCTTCGCTGGCCTCTGCCTGCTTTAGGCTGTGTCAGAAAATAGGCAAAGCATTTCAGCTTCCAAGACAGAACAAAATTTGTGTACCGGTGCTGTATTTTGTGTTTTCCAACATTAACGCAGATCACCCAAAATCGAAATCTTAGATTTAGTAGGAAGCCTGTTGGAGGTATGCCCTAGAGGCAATCATAGAGATGATGATATTATATTTGTATCCATGATTTGTATATTATGTTCATTGAATATCCATTAAAGGCTACTTGAATTGATTTGCAATTATGTGAATTGTATGTGAAACTCTTTACTTGTATGGTTATTCTAAAGTTGTCCCTAGTCGGAATTTATGTGAGGACACACATGAATATTAGACTAGCACATATATTAGTTGATGACTATGTTTCACAAGTCATGGACATGGAGATGTTGAACTAATAATGTGGACACATGTGGAGAGATGTGCTAGGACTGACCCAACACGAGAAGTAGTTCTCTCTTTAAACAACATATACGCTTTGTCCTTAGACCTGAGATTGTCGCATGTATTCAAGATGTGGATCGACCTACTTAGGGGCTATCAAACGCTACGCCGTAACAGGGTAGTTATAAATGTAGCTTTCGGGTTTGTCAAGAAGCATGCTATGAGACATGGTCAATCAAGATGGGATTTTCCCCTCTCTGATTGAGAGTGATATCTCTAGGCCCCTCGAGTGATCGGATCCGAAAATGCATGGCCATGCTACGTACGGTTAAGAGCTAACCTACAAAGGGATTCCGAATCACAGGATCGAGAAAGAGCGGTCAGCTTGAAGCTAGACCAAATATCGTAAGGCAAAGGGAATAGCATGTATATTATGTTGTGATGGTTCGTCTGATATGATCTTCGTGTGCGTATAGGAGTTGGCACGTCTTGCTAGAGGCCGCTACCGACTATTGGGCCGAGTAGGAGTACTCGGGCCATGTCTATACGTATCCGAACCCATAGGGTCACACACTTAAGGGGCTGGAAGCCCAATTCGGATGTGATCCGAGTTGGATTAGGTTTAGAAGTACTAATGGGCCTCGGACCCAGAGGCCTGTTAGGAACCTCTATAAATAGAGGGGTGGGGGCGCCCTAGGGTTTACACCTTTTTGGCGAAACACACCTGCCGCGCCTCCCACGCCCTCGCCTGTTGCAACTCGTGGATCTAGCTGTAACGACCGACCCCTAAACCTTCCCAGTTAATCTTGGTCGGAGCCCTTGACCTTAGTTATCTGTCTTGCTTAACCGTGCCTGAGTGCTCAGTCTTCCGCCAGTCCCGACCCCTGGATCCGACCCTTCCCGCTTCGTTCCTCTTCCGACCCCGGCGAGTTCGGCTCACCGTCGGATCCTGCTGATCTTCCTCGCTCGTCCGATCTATCCACCGGTGGACCCGTGAGATCTTTTCCAGATCCTCCGCGACAGCCGCACTCGAGTTGCATGGCCGCTTCAGAGTCTTCCTGCCGCGTGGCTTGTCTTCTCCGACGCCTGCCGCTCAGTTTTGTCTCTGGCCAGCGACCGAGTGGGTTCCCGCGCCCCTTTTCCCCAATGGCAGCGGAAGCCCTCTGCACCCCTTTCTGCAGAGCCTCGCCTCCCGCGCCCATCATCACGCCACCAGATCCCGGCCCCAGAGCCCGATGTCGCCCATCTTTCCGTCCCTTCCGCTACAGTTGCGCCGCCCGGTCGTCGCTACACGACGATTCCTCCACCGCCAACCCCGACCGCGGCCGCGACAGTTCCTTTCCCCGCTCTGTCAGAAGCCGCCCGACAATCTGTTGTTCTGCGCTCTCCCCCGCGCCCGCGTCCGCCTGTCTTCTCACCTGTGCGCCCTCGATTCTAGCGCCGTTTAACCGGTCGCTTCTATCACCTCTTCCGCACGACGACGCTCGCTTTCCGCCAAATCCCAACCACCGGTCTACCCGCGCCTACGCCGCCCTGACGGTATAGCGCAATGATCGCTGGCGTCACCCCCGGAGTTCTGCAGCACCGCCCTGTTTGCTCAATCGCCGCCATGGCAGAGCACTCCATTGCTTCTCCCCGGCCTTCGCGTCGCTCCCCTTCTCTCTCCGCGCCGTTTCCGTTCCTCTGCTCCAGCAGCTATAAAAGGAATGCCCCCGTCGCCGGAGTTCCCTCCGCCCTTGTTGCCTTCAGCCTTCTCTAGCTCCCTGCTCAAGCTCCTAGCGCCACCCACCCAATTCTTGAGGAGTTCTTCTCTCAGTTCTCTCTCAGTTTTCTCCAAGTCACCTGCTCCTCCGTGCTGCGTAAAAGCTCTCTTGTGATCCGCAAGAAGCAGCGCCGCCGTCGGAGCATTGCCGGTCTTAGCTTCTGTTCAAACCTTAGTCCCTCTGCCCAAGTCCGCTTCTTCCCGACCCCACGTTTCCCTTTCAGGAAGAAGGTGAGTTGCCGACCCCAGTCCGCCTCGCCCGACCCCTTCTATCCGCCCGACCCCGGTTCCGTCTCGCCCGACCCTGTCTGTTCCGCCGACCCTTATCCGCCTCGCCCGAGGGCTTGGCTGTGATCTTTTTCTTCAACTCGAGGGTGTAAGTGTAAAACTTGGGAACCCTTTAGCACTTGCGTCTAAGGATCCTAGTTATCACATCCTCTAGTTCAAGGATCAGACCACTAGTTCCTTCCTACCCCTTACCTTTTAATCATCATCAGCTCTCTCGAACCACCATGACCCCCTGCTCTTTGTCGCAAGTTTCTAGGCTCAGGCGAGCCAGTGTTGCTGTTGAAATAACCGTCTAAGCTAACCCTTGCATTGCATTCGTGTAGAGCTGCACCTCGCCGACGGTTTCTACGAGCTCCACCCGGCACCAGAAGCAGAAGCTGGAGATGAGTTCCTGCTCGCGGAAGCCGAAGTCGCCCCAGAAGTCGAGCAGCTTCCGTCCCCTTTGCTTGAAGGCAAGCCCCGGTTGCATGAAAGTCCTATGTGTTTTACCATACTTGCGCATGCCTTCTGTAACATGCTTGTGCATTTACGTATAGGAGTTGTGTGAAACCCTAGATGCATGATTCCGGTAACCCATGATCTGAGCACTAGCTGTTGGACCGAGTAGCTGCATTGCTTAACTAGGAGACGGTAAAAGTCGAGTAATTTCCTATCACTCGCGAGTTGTAGGAGTTGCATGTTTACTCTCCTGTTAAAACCATAAGGACGATGGACGGGGCAGGGTTTTGGTAACTCTTTGGTGGATGGTTGTTACCCCGTTTGTCTATGAAATCTTGCTAAGGCCCGACAGTGGTGGTGTTCGTGATCAAGTGTTTGAAAGTACTAGCCTCATACTTAGTATGGGATGAGGAAGCCTAGTACCGGATTGAACCTAGACGTGAGCGGTCGCCCCATTGTTCTTGGAACGGAGTTTCCCCTGCTGGTTGTCGCACGTGGTGGCAATGTGTGGTCACAAAACGGCAGAGGCCGGGTCTGTGGAACCTTGCACCAAAGGAAATGGGCCCGACACGGGTTAGGGGATTGATGGGGAAGGCCGACACAGGAAGCGACCTCCGGGTGCGCGGATGTCGTGGGGCTAGGTTCACCATGCATGGTTAAAGAACTCGAATCGATTCGTCTGCCTCTCATAGTTTGAGATTGCTTGATCGCTATGTCACCCTGAGTAAATGAGGAATCTGATGATGGCAACGTTGTTGTTATATCTACACATCTTGATTGGCTCTATGATTGCTTAGAATAGGTTGCACAACCTAGACTGGTAAATGAACCTAGAACCGGAGCTAAAACTTGAAATAAGGTTACTAGTGCTTTTGGCAAACAAACCCCTCAGCCAAACAGCTTGCATGTTTAGAAGGAGGAGTAGTCTTTACTCCTTTCGGTTAAGTCTTGTTGAGCTTAGTAGCTCAGCCTTGTTGTGGCTTCTGTTTTCAGGTGAAGTTGCCGCGTCCAACCCCTCTCTGGTTGGTGCTTGGCTGCCCCAGCTCCCGCCAAGCTGGACGGTCGAGTGGGACCCCTCCTCGGACGGCGAGGAGAGGACTCAGTGATGTTCTGGCTGGCCTCGCCCGGACATCCGACCCCAACGAAGTCTTCCGCTAGTGTTTTCTCTGTCGTTTACTCTGATGTTGGATTTTATGGTTGAACAAAAAATGGGTAAAACTTGTTTAACTCAGTGGACTTGTTGTATTCTCTGTAACCACTCACCTTCGTGTGGGTTTGCTAAACTCGATCCTGTTCAAGTGGTTAAATCGGATGAAATCCGACGGCACTTCGTGTTAGCTCGGTTTAGGCATGAACGTCGCATGTTAGGCGGCTTAACCCTGCTTAATCAAGCTAATTCGAGGTGGTTCCGCCACAGCTGGTATCAGAGCCGTGTTTAGCATTTCAGAGAACCCAACGAGCCCTAAACACTTCTCTGAAAACATAAAAGTTGCAAGAAACTTTTGAAAATCTCGTACGATCGTTAAGGATGACCTAGTGCGAGAGGCCCTAGGGGATTTTGGGGTTGTTTTAGGTGACTAATAAGTACTTGGTTATGTTGCTAACCCCTCCAGCACTTTGCCACGTCTATCATACGTGTGCCGAATTCCGCATCGCGAGCATGCGAGGGTCGATAGGGAGCTCCATTCAAGGGACCCTATCTTCACGGTTGTTTTCTCCCACGTCTCTTATACGTGCGCAGGTTCCGTATGTGATCCATACAAAGGTTGGTACGGTTCGATTCCAACGAACCTATCGGCACGGTTGTTTCGCCACGTTTGTCATACGTGTGCCGATGCCGCATCACGAGTATGCGAAGGGTTATATGGTTCTATTCGGAAGGAACCTATTTCCACGGTTGAGTGCTGTCCATGCAGCCTTAAACGCATGGGTGCCATTCCTATAGTGAGCGGTAATGTTTGGGAACGCTTTCGTGGGTGCTGGCACGAAAGGTTCGTGTGTGGTGTTTTCTGCAGGTTGCTAAACGCGCTCGTTAAGACGTTGCTAGAACCGACTAGTTATTATAGGGAGAGACGTATGGTTGCCTTGTCACCGGCGTTGACCGCGTAAGACCCAAAGTTGGGCAGTTGTTTTTGGTTGAGAGTACGGTAGGCCGTGCATGCGTCATACCTAAAATCTGTAATGTTTCTTTCTCAACAGCAACCCTGTTCAAAAGAGTTCTTTTGGATCTAAGGATTTCTAGTTTCTCTTAGTTGCTCTTGGTTAAGCCCTTCTGCTTCTCTATCCGACCCCTGATCCTTAGAGTTATCTCACGTGGTTTTCCGGTTTTCTTGGTTCTAGATGGCTGTTCCCGGATATGTGGTTTTTGGAGCGGACGGTACCTTCCAGTCAACGTGCCTGCATTTCGAGGGGCTTCCCGCGATCTTGTGGGATACGCTGAGGTGGTTTGGGTATCAGTCCCCTCCCCTGTATGCTGGGCGGCTGTATATGGAACAGGGCATTCAGACGTGCCAGGTGCAAGCGTTGGTACCACCTCCCCTTGCCCGGCCCGACTGGCCCTCTCTAGGCATAATAGCCTATGGTCTTGCTCCGGAAGATACATGGGAATCCGCCACCCTTCAGTTGCTCACCCAGTTCTGTCAGTTGCACCCTGTGGAGATCACGCTAGACCCGATCGGTCTCTTTCCCGTCAGGAGTCGGCTGGACCCGGCCTGGCTTGACCGCATTGGAAACATCGAGGTGTTGGCCACCACCTACGCCATGGTCACCATCTCCACCAACGTCCAGTGCATGGCTGCCCTCTACCGGTTGATAGAGCTCCAAGGAAGAGCCATGACTCTCTTCGCCCGGACGGCTGCAGATACCCATGGTTACCTCCAGGCAGCAAGAAGAGACCTGGTAGGCCAAACCTACCAGCTGATCTAGCGTGGTATCCAGATCCATGATATGCAGGATCGGATCTCCGAGCTAGAAGGAGAAGTTGCCGACCTCGTGGACGGCATGATAGAGCTCTCGGAGGAGAAGATGGAGGTGGAAATGGAGCTGGCAGTCGCCAATGCCCACCTGGAGGAGCACCAAGCTGAGCTTGAAGATATGCATGCCCTCAACATGCAGCTTCAAGCTCAGGAGGACCCTGAGGAAGACGAGGGAGCGTCCAGCATGGACATAGAAGAAAATGGCGCCCCTTCTCCGACTCATAGTGTCCAGTGGTAGCTTAAGGGTTCTCAGGGAACCTTCTTTCTTTTTGTTGTACTCCTCGGCAGCCTAGATTTTGGAAAAAGTTGTAATAGGTTAGCCTTGAGTTGAGTACTCCCTGTGTTGAAACATCGCTGTGTATAAAGTCGACCCGGTGCATAGTTTGATCCTTTTCGTATGGTGGGGATGCTAGGGTTGAGTAAGTTGCGCCGTAGCCCTATGCTGTTTTCGGGGAGCCTGTTCTTGAGCCGACCCCGGCTTGTGAAACCGAGTGCGCCGACCTTTGAGGCAGTTTCCGCCTCGTCCGACCCTTTTCTAGTGCGTACCGTGTCCGACCCCTTGGTTTAGAGGATCAGATCCTAGGAGTTTGTATGTGGCATGTGTGCCTGAAGTGGAGTGCCAGGACAAGTAGAGGTTATCTATGCTGAGAATGGGAGGAATGTGCTTCCTCTATGAGGATGTGTGATGCACCATTGGCAAGAGTCGCATTAAGGGATTTAATTCATACGTTCCATTTGTTGGAGTACACCTAAGGTTATGAAATTGATGGGGCGTTAACTCTTGCAGATGGCGCACCGCACCAGGTCTGAATCTGTGCCCAGTGGTAGTGATCAGCGATAGGATCTTCCCCCACCCCCGCCACCATCGCCATTGGAGGCAATCTTAGCAACCCAAACCGAGCTGCTAAGGCATCTAGTGCAAGGACAACAACAACAGCCGCATGGTGGAAGAGCACAGCAGCCGCCGCATATCGCTAGATATGAGGACTTTCTGGGGACGCAGCCCCCGCTGTTCCAAAAGACACAAGAACCGCTCGACGCTGATGCATGGGTTCGTACGATCGAGTCCAAGTTCGAGCTCCTCACCGCTCCATGCCCCGACAACAACAAGGCGCGGTTCGCAGCTCAGCAGCTGCGTGGTTCCGCACAGCTTTGGTGGGACCACTACCATGCCATGCTACCTGCTGGCCACGTAGTCAGTTGGAACGAGTTCAAGACAGCGTTTAAGGCGCATCACATTCCCGAAGGTCTCCTGGAGCGCAAGCTCAACGAGTTTCTGGCCCTCACCCAAGGAACTCGGGATGTGCTGCACTACGCCCAAGCGTTCAATGACCTATGCCGTTATGCTGGCTATCATGCGGACACCGATGAGAAGAAGCGGGACAGATTCCGCCGAGGACTGAGCTTGGAGCTCAGGGAAAGGCTGAACCCCATCCGGGTGGACACCTACAACGAGTTGGTCAACCTGGCCATCTCCCAGGAGGACTGCATGCAAGCTCTCCAGGCCGACCAGAAGAGGAAAGCCTCTGTGGCATTTCCGAGTCCGCCAACCCGAAGGTTCCGGATGGTTCCTCCACAAACCCCTGGCCGACCCCAGCAGTCAGGGAAATGGATCGCCCGACCCCCGCCGGCAACAATGCCTCGTTTCCCAGGCTTCCAACCGCAAGTGCCCCGGCCGACCCTGCCAACGCCACCTCGCCCGGCAGCCAGTAATCGATGTTTTACCTGCGGCAATGAGGGACATTTTGCAAGGGACTGCCCCAGGAACAAGAATCAGCAGCAAGGCCAGAACCCCATGGCAGCCAAAGGACGAAGGCCCAAGGTGCAAGTCCGACAAGGCCGACTCAACTACACCAGCTTGACCGACCTCCCCGAAGGTGCGCCAGTAATGACGGGTACCTTCCTTGTTTTAAATCAAGCTGTTGTTGTGTTGTTTGATTCGGGAGCCTCTCATAGCTTTATCGGGAGTAAGGCAAGGGAAAGATGTGGGCTAAGTGTCGGTCACACTAAGGAACCCTATGTGATCGCCACTCCTGGAGGGAGGATAACGTCGGATCAGGTCATTATTCTTGTACCTCTCCAGCTAGGTCCTACCCTCTTCAAGGAAAACCTTATCATCCTTGACCTAGAAGGTCTAGATGTCATCCTTGGCATGGATTGGATGGCCCGACATCATGTTGTTCTAGATACATCAGCCCGATCTCTTTACCTCAGCTCGCCCTCTCATGGCAGTTCTACCTTATTCTTGACCCATCCTGCATTTTTGACTCCTTGTGCCCACCCTCTCTTGGGAGTCCGTTTAGAAGACCTCCCTGTTATCTGTGAGTACCCAGATGTGTTTCCAGAGGATTTGCCGGGTATGCCACCTGATAGAGAAGTTGAGTTTTCCATAGAGTTGGTTCCTGGCACCGCCCCGATATCTAAAAGACCCTATCGGATGCCACCCGCTAAGTTAGCCGTGTTGAAGACCCAGTTGCATGATCTGTTGGAAAATAGCTTCATTCGACCCAGTACATCATCTTGGGGTTGCCCCGCCCTGTTTGTGAAGAAGAAAGACGGCAGTTTACGGATGTGTGTGGATTACCGACCCCTCAATGCGGTAACAGTCAAGAACAAGTACCCACTGCCACGCATTGATGTCTTGTTCGATCAGTTAGCTGGAGCAAAAGTGTTTTCCAAGATCGATCTTCGTTCGGGTTATCACCAAATCAAGATTCGACCTTGTGACATACCCAAGACAGCTTTCTCTACCAGATATGGACTGTACGAGTACCTAGTCATGTCCTTTGGACTCACCAATGCACCCGCTTACTTCATGTACCTTATGAACTCGGTGTTCATGCCCGAGCTGGACAAGTTTGTAGTGGTGTTCATTGATGATATCCTAGTGTACTCGAAGAACGAGGAAGAGCATGCCAACCATCTTCACATAGTTCTCCAACGGCTGAGAGATCACCAGCTTTATGCAAAGTTCTCCAAGTGTGAGTTTTGGTTAGATAGTGTCAAGTTTTTGGGACACACTATCTCCAGGAACGGTATTGCCGTGGATCCCAATAAGGTGCAAGAAGTCATGGAATGGAAGTTTCCTACCTCCGTACACCAAATCAGGAGTTTCCTTGGACTGGCAGGTTACTATCGGCGTTTCATACCGGATTTCTCCAAGATAGCTAAGCCGATGACCGAGTTGCTGAAGAACGAGGTCAAGTTTGGGTGGGACACCAAGTGTGAAGAGGCCTTCAAAACCCTGAAGCGCTTGTTAACCACCGCCCCAGTTTTGGCTCAACCCGACCCCTCTAGGCCGTATGACGTATACTGTGACGCCTCTGGTACTGGACTCGGATGTGTTCTTATGCAAGACAGCCGAGTCATTGCCTATGCCTCACGTGCGTTACGACCTCATGAGCTAAACTACCCGACCCATGACCTTGAGTTGGCAGCAGTGATACATGCCTTGAAGATATGGAGGCACTATCTAATGGGAGCTCACTGCAACATCTACACCGACCATAAGAGTCTCAAGTACATCTTCACTCAAGCCGACCTCAACATGCGATAGAGAAGATGGCTAGAGTTGATAAAGGATTATGAGTTGGAAGTGCACTATCATCCTGGCAAAGCTAATGTGGTAGCCGATGCCCTCAGTCGCAAACCCCATTGCAACTGCTTGTTGTCAACAGCCCTCACCAACACTCTGTGTCACGAGATGGGAAAACTGAGTTTGGAAATTGTTCCCCATGGAACCCTTGATCACATCATCCTTGACTCAGTTTTGGAGGACCGAGTTCGGTCAGCACAAGCTAAGGATGAAGAAATAAAACAGATCCTCAGTAAGATCTCAGTAAAGGATGAAGGATATAAGCATTTCCGTCAGGACCAAACGGGAGGTGTGTATTATGGAAACCGACTAGTAGTGCCCGCCGACCCCGAGTTGAGGAAGCAGATCCTAGATGAAGCTCATCTTTCCAAGTTCTCAATCCACCCTGGTAGCAACAAGATGTACCATGATCTCCGTCAGACCTTTTGGTGGAGTGGAATGAAACCAGAGATAGCTCGTTATGTTTCAGAATGTGACACCTGCCAACGTGTCAAGGCCAGTCATTTGAAGGTAGCAGGAACCTTGCAGCCGCTACCTATTCCCTCTTGGAAATGGGAAGACATCAGCATGGACTTCATAGTTGGGTTACCCCTTACAACTCAACAGTATGATTCCATCTGGGTTATAGTGGACCGTCTGACCAAGACAGCACATTTCTTTCCTGTTCGTACCACCTACACAGTCAAGCAATATGCAGAGTTGTACCTCGACCGTATCATTTCCCTACATGGTGTACCCAAAACCATCATCTCTGATCGAGGAGTTCAGTTTGTGGCCCGTTTTTGGGAGCAATTACAAACATCCATGGGCACCAAGCTCATCCGAAGCTCAACGTATCACCCCCAAACCGATGGCCAAACCGAGAGAGTAAATCAGATCCTCGAAGACATGTTAAGAGCTTGTGTCATCCACTATGAAAAAAATTGGGACAAGTGCCTGCCCTTAGCAGAGTTCTCCTACAATAACAGCTATCAGGCCAGTTTGAAGATGGCACCGTTTGAGGCCCTGTACGGCCGGAGATGCAGGACACCCTTGAACTGGTCCCAACCGGGAGAGAGACAGGTTTATGGCCCTGACTTAGTGGCAGAAGCCGAAGAGCAAGTGAAGGTAATTCAGGCAAATCTCAAGGCTGCCCACTCTCGACAGAAGAGTTACTCCGACCAGCGGAGGAGACCCCTGCAGTTCGACCTTGGTGATCATATGTACCTTCGAGTCTCCCCGACCAAAGGAGTGCAACGGTTTGGAATAAAAGGCAAGTTAGCTCCCCGCTATGTTGGCCCTTATGAGATTTTGGAGAGATGTGGACCCGTTGCTTACCGGATCCAACTCCCAGAACAGCTATCAGCCATACATAATGTTTTCCATGTGTCTCAACTGAAGAAATGTGTCCGAGTTCCAGCAGAGATCTTAGAACAAGAACAGCTTCAGGTAGAGCCTGACCTGACCTACGCCGAGTACCCAGATCGAGTTCTTGACCAAAAGGAAAGGCACACCCGACGCCAAGTGGTAAAGATGTACAAGATCCTTTGGAGAAACCACACCGAAGATGAAGCAACATGGGAAACGAACGAATATCTGAACAAGCGTTTCCCCGGTTTTCTATCCCATCAAGGAGGTAAGAACAACACACCTTTGATCTTTGAATCTCGGGACGAGATTCTTTTTAAGAGGGGTAGGCTATAACGACCGACCCCTAAACCTTCCCAGTTAATCTTGATCGGAGCCCTTGACCTTAGTTATCTGTCTTGCTTAACCGTGCCTGAGTGCTCAGTCTTCCGCCAGTCCCGACCCCTGGATCCGACCCCTTCCCGCTTCGTTCCTCTTCCGACCCCGGCGAGTTCGGCTCACCGTCGGATCCTGCTGATCTTCCTCGCTCGTCCGATCTATCCACCGGTGGACCCGTGAGATCTTTTCCAGATCCTCCGCGACAGTCGCACTCGAGTTGCATGGCCGCTTCAGAGTCTTCCTGCCGCGTGGCTCGTCTTCTCCGACGCCTGCCGCTCAGTTTTGTCTCTGGCCAGCGACCGAGTGGGTTCCCGCGCCCCTTTTCCCCAATGGCAGCGGAAGCCCTCTGCACCCCTTTCTGCAGAGCCTCGCCTCCCGCGCCCATCATCACGCCACCAGATCCCGGCCCCAAAGCCCGATGTCGCCCGTCTTTTCCGTCCCTTCCGCTACAGTTGCGCCGCCCGGTCGTCGCTACACGACGATTCCTCCACAGCCAACCCCGACCGCGGCCGCGACAGTTCCTTTCCCCCGCTCTGTCAGAAGCCGCTCGACAATCTGTTGTTCCGCGCTCTCCCCCGCGCCCGCGTCCGCCTGTCTTCTCACCTGTGCGCCCTCGATTCTAGCGCCGTTTAACCGGTCGCTTCTATCACCTCTTCCGCATGACGACGCCCGCTTTCCGCCAAATCCCAACCACCGGTCTACCCGCGCCTACGCCACCCTGACGGTATAGCGCAATGATCGCTGGCGTCACCCCCGGAGTTCTGCAGCACCGCCCTGTTTGCTCAATCGCCGCCACGGCAGAGCACTCCATTACTTCTCCCCGGCCTTCGTGCCGCTCCCCTTCTCTCTCTCCGCGCCGTTTCCGTTCCTCTGCTCCAGCAGCTATAAAAGGAATGCCCCCGTCGCCGGAGTTCCCTCCGCCCATGTTGCCTTCAGCCTTCTCTAGCTCCCTGCTCAAGCTCCTAGCGCCACCCACCCAGTTCTTGAGGAGTTCTTCTCTCAGTTCTCTCTCAGTTTTCTCCAAGTCACCCAGCAGCTTGCTCCTCCGTGCTGCGTAAAAGCTCTCTTGTGATCCGCAAGAAGCAGCGCCGCCGCCGGAGCATTGCCGGTCTTAGCTGTTGTTCAAACCTTAGTCCCTCCGCCCAAGTCCGCTTCTTCCCGACCCCACGTTTTCCTTTCAGGAAGAAGGTGAGTTGCCGACCCCAGTCCGCCTCGCCCGACCCCTTCTATCCGCCCGACCCCGGTTCCGTCTCGCCCGACCCTGTCTGTTCCGCCGACCCTTATCCGCCTCGCCCGAGGGCTTGGCTGTGATCTTTTTCTTCAACTCGAGGGTGTAAGTTTAAAACTTGGGAACCCTTTAGCGCTTGCGTCTAAGGATCCCAGTTATCACATCATCTAGTTCAAGGATCAGACCACTAGTTCCTTCCTACCCCTTACCTTTTAATCATCATCAGCTCTCTCGAACCACCATGACCCCCTGCTCTTTGTCGCAAGTTTCTGGGCTCAGGCGAGCCAGTGTTGCTGTTGAAATAACCGTCTAAGCTAACCCTTGCATTGCATTCGTGTAGAGCTGCACCTCGCCGATGGTTTCTACTAGCTCCACCCGGCGCCAGAAGCAGAAGCTGTAGACGAGTTCCTGCCCGCGGAAGCCGAAGTCGCCCCAGAAGTCGAGCAGCTTCCGTCCCCTTTGCTTGAAGGCAAGCCCCGGTTGCATGAAAGTCCTATGTGTTTTACCAGACTTGCGCATGCCTTCTGTAACATGCTTGTGCATTTACGTATAGGAGTTGTGTGAAACCCTAGATGCATGATTCAGGTAACCCATGATCTGAGCACTAGCTGTTGGACCGAGTAGCTGCATTGCTTAACTAGGAGACGGTAAAAGTCGAGTGATTTCCTATCACTCGCGAGTTGTAGGAGTTGCATGTTTACTCTCCTGTTATAACCATAAGGACGATGGACGGGGCAGGGTTTTGGTAACTCTTTGGTGGATGGTTGTTGCCCCGTCTGTCTATGAAATCTTGCTAAGGCCCGACAGTGGTGGTGTTCGTGATCAAGTGTTTGAAAGTACTAGCCTCATACTTAGTATGGGATGAGGAAGCCTAGTACCGGATTGAACCTAGACGTGAGCGGTCGCCCCATTGTTCTTGGAACGGAGTTTCCCCTGCTGGTTGTCGCACGTGGTGGCAATGTGTGGTCACAGAACGGCAGAGGCCGGATCTGTGGAACCTTGCACCAAAGGAAATGGGCCCGACACAGGTTAGGGGATTGATGGGGAAGGCCAACACAGGAAGCGACCTCCGGGTGCGCGGATGTCGTGGGGCTAGGTTCACCATGCATGGTTAAAGAACTCGAATCGATTCGTCTGCCTCTCACAGCTTGAGATTGCTTGATCGCTATGTCACCCTGAGTAAATGAGGAATCTGATGATGGCAACGTTGTTGTTATATCTACACATCTTGATTGGCTCTATGATTGCTTAGAATAGGTTGCACAACCTAGACTGGTAAATGAACCTAGAACCGGAGCTAAAACTTGAAATAAGGTTACTAGTGCTTTTGGCAAACAAACCCCTCAGCCAAACAGCTTGCATGTTTAGAAGGAGGAGTAGTCTTTACTCCTTTCGGTTAAGTCTTGTTGAGCTTAGTAGCTCAGCCTTGTTGTGGCTTCTGTTTTCAGGTGAAGTTGTCGCGTCCGACCCCTCTCTGGTTGGTGCTTGGCCGCCCCAGCTCCCGCCAGGCTGGACGGTTGAGTGGGACCCCTCCTCGGACGGCGAGGAGAGGACTCAGTGATGTTCTGGCTAGCCTCGCCCGGACATCCGACCCCAACGAAGTCTTCCACTAGTGTTTTCTCTGTCATTTACTTTGAACTTTGTAAAACTCTGATGTTGGATTTTATGGTTGAACAAAAAATGGGTAAAACTTGTTTAACTCAGTGGACTTGTTGTATTCTCTGTAACCACTCACCTTCGTGTGGGTTTGCTAAACTCGATCCTGTTCAAGTGGTTAAATCGGATGAAATCCGACGGCACTTCGTGTTAGCTCGGTTTAGGCATGAACGTCGCATGTTAGGCGGCTTAACCCTGCTTAATCAAGCTAATTCGAGGTGGTTCCGCCACACTAGCAGTCCGGCTTGCAACGCTTCCTCCCTGCACGTGTGGATACCTTAGAGGTGTTGCGCCTACAGCACTTGGATGAGCAGCCGACGAGCCAATACGAGCCGCCGACGAGCCATGACGAGCCGACGACGAGCCGCGGTACGAGGGCGATCTTGCTGCACATGGACGAGCTACGGAGGAGCTGCTGGACGTTGACGTGATCGACTACGTACGACTACGTTGATCGACTACGTACGACTACGTTGATCGTCTTCGCTGCATCGACGCAAATCTACATCTTCCACACCAGTAGTGCGTCGAGTGGTAATCCCGTGATCCTTATACGGCAGTTCTTCCTGGTTTTACGCGGTAGAAATTTTGATTTGCGCTAGTGTAGCCTACCTCGTATCCCAACAGTGGTATTAGAGCTATAGCTGTTTAGTTTTGGATTCGGGATGTGTGCATCTGGAGATATGCAAGTTTTCAGGTTGATCTATGTCCTGGTTTCGTGCTCTTGCTGCAATGGTAGTGTAACGACATACACCTACCGGTCGGTTTCCACCATCGGAGTTAAGTGATACACGTAATTCCAGTTGCAGTGAGCAAAGATCAATATGATTGGTCGAATCGAAATCCAGGGTCATACGTCAGGCGCATTAGATGTGCAATAGTAGATGGGATCTACTGTCGGGGTTGGGATTTTTGCCATATGCGTATGCTTCGGTAAATCAGCCGTAACTTTTCGGTACGATCTCGGATCGGGGCGAATTTTATATTAAAATTGATCTACAGAAAAAGTTACACATGAATTTCAATTGCTTTGCCATTTTTGGCGAAATTATATTTCCCAAATTCAGCTTGGAAGATAGAGTTTCGGGCATCCGAAGTTTGGAACATTAGGACGCTTAACTCTGTTTTGCAGGATGTATGTATCTTGTGATCAGTATGGCCCTTTGTGTATGTGATGCATGTGTGTAACTCATTCGAGACCTGCGTGTCGCGCGTACAGCAACACGGCAGGAGCCATATGTGTTGTCACTTTATTGTATTTAATGGTCTGCGTACCAATCTGTGATGATCCAAGCAACTATGTAATCTTCATTACTAGCTTCTTTACTAGCTATTAGGCGTAATAGCATGTTCTAGTTCTTGGAGGACTCATCACCAGGAGGATGGCGCACATGGAACATGGAGATGGAGATCACCATGGTGAACAGGTTCTATGGAGATGGAGATCACCATATGAAAACGGGACATACTGTGTCACAACTTTGTGAATGCTATTCTGTTTATGTTTTACTTTCTGCATGCTGTGATGTTAGAAGTAGAACGATTCCTCACAAAGTTTAAGTTAGCATGTCCTCCCAACTAAAACTTGCACCGTCCCATGTCTTGTACAATTAGTGGTGGGTCTATGAAATTAGGGTACCACTAGTTTTCCTTGACTAGATGGGTTTGTGTCGGACACTTACACGCATAAGGGTTGGTTTGCTTAACAAGGTTATCTTAACGGTTAAGGACCTTGGGGCATAAAGGTTGGGCGCCGAGACATGAAGATGTCACCCAACAACAGGAGTCATATGTGATATGATTAGCAAGAGTTGCTTACCGATCTACCTTGTTTGCTAGCGGTGATGCTAAAGCTCACTAGTAGACTTGTTAGTTGTGGATCCTAAATCACTAAGTTTCAATAGAGGGATATTGATTTTAGTGGGAGTAGATTCTGTTAAAATAGTTTAATGTGATTTGCTCTATTATGGATACGTTTGTCTTAGTGTATTTTGCATTACTTTTGTTGTAGATTAAATGGCACCTAGCAGCACTACACCGTTTGCTTTGCGTTCGGTCCTTGAGAAGGACAAGTTGAATGGAACAAATTACTTAGATTGGATCCGTAACCTGAGAATTGTTCTCAGGGCTGAGAAAAAGGAAGATGTTCTAGACAACCCACTACCAGAAGAACCTGCTGATGATGCACCCGCTGCTGCTAAGAATGCTTACAAGAAAGCATGTGATGCTAACCTCGAAGTAAGCTGCCTTATGCTTGCTTGCATGGAACCCGAGCTGCAGATGCAGTTTGAAACAAACCATGAGGCGCACGATATAATCGTGGTGCTTAGAGACATGTTCCAAACACAGGCCAGGACTGAAAGGTTCAATGTGTCTAAGGCCTTTGTGGAGAGCAAGCTAGCAGAAGGTGCAGCAGTAGGACCACACGTAATCAAGATGGTTGGTTACACTCAAAGGTTGGAGAAGCTGGGCTTCCCACTAGACCAAGAGTTGGCCACTGATTTCATTCTTTCGTCTCTTCCGCCTAGCTATGGGAAATTCATCTCGAACTACCATATGCATGGGACGGAGAAGGATCTGAATGAGCTGTGTGGCATGCTTAAAATAGCAGAGGCTGACATCAAGAAAAGCGCTAGTACCAGCCATGTGATGGCTATACAGAACAAGCCTAGCTTTAAGAAGAAGGGCAATTCTTGGAAGAAGAAGGGCAAGGTTGGAATGTCCAAGCCAAACCCAGCGCCCAAGGTTAAAGCTGGACCTGGACCTGCTCCAGACAAAGAGTGCTTTTACTGTCAGGAACTTGGTCACTGGAAGAGAAACTGCAAGTAGTACCTAGCTTCCTTGAAGAATGGCGGAAATAAGAGTACTTCTACCTCAGGTACGCTTGTTGTTAATGTTATAGACAATATTTTTTTCGCTGATACAATTATTAATTCTTGGGTATTTGATACCGGATCGGTTGCTCATATTTGCAATTCGATGCAGGGAATGATAAGAAGTAGAAGCGTGGAAAGAGGAGAAGTTGATTTCCGCATGGGCAATAATGCAAGAGTTGTTGCGTTGACCGTCGGGACGATGCAACTCCACCTCCCATCAGGATTTATTATGGAGTTGAATAATTGTTATTTCGTTCCTAGTTTAAGTCGAAACATTTTGTCTCCTTCATGCTTGATGAAGGATGGTTATTCATTTGCGAGTGAAAATAATGGTTGTGTGATCTCTAAGAATGATATGTTTATGGCTTTTGCACCCATTGTGAATGGATTATTTATTTTAAATCTTGATGGTTCACCTGTCTGTAACGTAAGTGCTAAAAGGCCTCGGCCTAATGATTTGAGTCCTACCTACTTGTGGCATTGTCGTTTGGGTCATATAAGTGAAAAACGCATGAAGAAGCTCCATTCTGATGGACTTCTAACTTCGTTTGATTTTGAATCATACGAGACATGTGAGGCTTGCTTGCTAGGCAGGATGACCAAGACGCCTTTCACAGGATTTCCTGAGAGAGCAGTAGACTTGTTGGAACTCGTACATAGTGATGTATGCGGACCAATGAGCACAACGGCTAGAGGAGGATTCCAATACTTCAAAACTTTCACTGATGATTTTAGTAAATATGGCTATGTCTACTTGATGAGGCACAAGTCTGAAACCTTTGAAAAGTTTAAGGAATTTCAGAATGAAGTTGAAAATCAGCATGGCAAGAAAATTAAGGCCTTACGTTCTGATCGTGGAGGCGAGTATTTGAGCCACTAGTTTAGCAATCATCTAAAGAGTTGCGGAATTGTTCCACAACTTACACTGCCTGGAACACCTCAGAGAAACGGTGTATCTGAGTGAAGTAATCGAACTTTGTTAGACATGGTTCGATCAATGATGAGCCAGTCGGACCTACCATTGTCATTTTGGGGATACGCTCTAGAAACAGCAGCTTTCACACTTAATAGGGTACCATCTAAATCCGTAGTTAAGACACCATATGAGATATGGACTGGAAAGGTTCCTAGTTTGTCTTTTCTAAAGATTTGGGGATGTGAAGTGTTTGTCAAGCGACTTCAGTCGGACAAGATCACACCCAAGTCGGATAAGTGCATTTTCGTGGGATATCCAAAGGAAACTTTGGGATATTATTTCTACAACCGATCAGAAGGCAAAGTGTTTGTCGCTCGAAATAGGATTTTCCTAGAGAAAGAGTTTCTCAAAGGAGAAAAGAGTGGAAAGACAGTGCATCTTGAAGAAGTTCAAGATGAGCCGATCGGGCAAGAATCAATGAGTGATGCGAACGTAGCAGAACAAGTTGAGATACCCATGGCAAGAGAAGCACCACCACAACCACGAAGGTCGGCAAGGCTCCGCGAAATGCGGGAAATATTATTGTTGGACAATGATGAGCCTACGACATATGCAGAAGCAATGATGGACCTAGACTCCGAAAAATGGCAGAGTGCCATGCAATCCGAAATAGAGTCCATGGGAGACAATCAAGTTTGGAACTTGGTTGACCCGCCTGATGGTGTTAAAGCCATAGAGTGCAAGTGGATCTACAAGAAGAAAAAGGACATGGGTAGGAAATGTTCACATCTATAAAGCACGACTTGTCGCAAAAGGTTTTTGACAAGTTCAAGGAGTTGACTACGACGAGACCTTCTCGCCCGTAGTGATGCTTAAGTCCATTTGGATTATTCTAGCTATAGCTGCATATTTCGATTATGAGATACGGCAGATGGATGTCAAGACAGCTTTCCTGAATGGAAACCTAGCTGAGGACGTGTATATGATACAGCCCGAGGGTTTTGTTGATCCGAAAAATGCTGGAAAGGTATGCAAGCTTCAAAGATCCATTTATGGATTGAAGCAAGCATCTAGGAGTTGGAACATTCGTTTTGATGAAGTGGTCAAAGGGTTTGACTTCACCAAGAACGAAGAAGAGTCTTGTGTTTACAAGAAGGTTAGTGGGAGCTCTGTAGTATTTCTAATCTTATATGTGGATGACATATTACTGATTGGAAATAACATTCCTATGCTTGAGTCCGTAAAGACTTCACTGAAAAATAGTTTTTCGATGAAGGACTTAGGGGAAGCGGCATATATTCTGGGCATTAAGATCTATAGAGATAGATCGAGAAGGCTTATAGGTTTAAGCCAAGATACTTACATTGATAAAGTGTTGAAGCAGTTCAGCATGGAAGAGGCAAAGAAAGGGTTCTTGCCTATGTCACATGGCATACATCTCAGCAAGACTCAGTGTCCTTCGACTGCTGATGAGCGGGATCGCATGAGTAGAGTGCCATATGCCTTGGCTATTGGATCTATCATTTATGCAATGATAAGTACTCGCCCAGATGTTTCATATGCGCTAAGTATGACAAGCAGACACCAATCTGATCTAGGTGAGAGTCACTGGACAGCAGTGAAAAACATTCTTAAGTACTTGAGAAGGACTAAAGATATGTTCCTCGTCTATGGAGGTGAGGAGGAGCTCGTTGTAACAGGTTACACCGATGCTAGTTTCCAAACCGACAGAGGTGATTCAAAGTCACAATCAGGATTTGTGTTCACGCTAAATGGTGGTGCTGTTAGTTGGAAGAGTTCCAAATAGGAGACGGTGGCCGATTCTACGACAGAAGCCGAGTACATCGCGGCTTCGGAAGCCGCAAAGGAAGGTGTTTGGGTAAGAAATTTCCTCATTGAGCTTGGTGTGTTCCCAAATGCGTCCAACCCATTGAATCTCTACTGTGATAATAATGGGGCAATTGCGCAAGCAAAGGAGCCAAGGAACCACCAGAAGAACAACACGTAATGCGGCGATTTCATCTCATTCGACACTTCGTTAACCGGGGTGAGATCAAGATATGCAAAATACACACGGATCTGAACATTTCTGATCCGTTGACAAAACCACTCCCGCAGGCTAAGCATGATGCGCATGTAAGAGCTATGGGTATTAGGTACCTTCTAGATTGACTCTAGTGCAAGTGGGAGACTGTTGGAGGTATGCCCTAGAGGCAATCATAGAGATGATAATATTCCATTTGTATCCATGATTTGTATATTGTGTTCATTGAATATCCATTAAAGGCTACTTGAATTGATTTGCAATTATGTGAATTGTATGTGAAACTCTTTACTTGTATGGTTATTCTAAAGTTGTCCCTAGTCGGAGTTCATGTGAGGACACACATGAATATTAGACTAGCACATATATTAGTTGATGACAATGTTTCACAAGTCATGGATATGGAGATGTTGAACTAATAATGTGGACACATGTGGAGACAAGTGCTAGAACTGACCCAACACGAGAAGTAGTTCTCTTTTTAAACAACATATACGCTTTGTCCTTAGACCTGAGATTGTCGCATGTATTCAAGATGTGGATCGACCTACTTAGGGGCTATCAAACACTACGCCGTAACAGGGTAGTTATAAAGGTAGCTTTCGGGTTTGTCAAGAAGCATGCTATGAGACATGGTCAATCAAGATGGGATTTGCCCCTCTCTGATTGAGAGTGATATCTCTGGGCCCCTCGAGTGATCGGATCCGAAAATGCATGGCCATGCTACGTACGGTTAAGAGTTAACCTACAAAGGGATTCCGAATCACAGGATCAAGAAAGAGTGGTCGACTTGAAGCTAGGCCAAATATCGTGAGGCAAAGGGAATAGCATGTATATTATGTTGTGATGGTTCATCTGATATGATCTTCGTGTGCGTATAGGAGTTGGCACGTCTTGCTAGAGGCCGCTACCGACTATTGGGCCGAGTAGGAGTACTCGGGCCATGTCTATACGTATCCGAACCCACAGGGTCACACACTTAAGGGGCTGGAAGCACAATTCGGATGTGATCCGAGTTGGATTAGGTTTAGAAGTACTAATGAGCCTCGGACCCAGAGGCCTGTTAGGAACCTCTATAAATAGAGGGGTGGGGGCGCCCTAGGGTTTACACCTTTTTGGCGAAACACACATGCCGCGCCTCCCACGCCCTCGCCTGTTGCAACTCGCGGATATAGCAGTCCGGCTTGCGACGCTACTCCCTGCACGTGTGGATACCTTGGAGGTGTTGCGCCTGCAGCACTTGGACGAGCCGCCGACGAGCCACAACGAGCCGCCGACGAGCCACGACGAGCCGACGACGAGCCACGGTACGAGGGCGATCTTGCTGCATGTGGACGAGCTGCTGAAGCGCTGCTAGACGTTGACGTGATCGACTATGTATGACTACGTTGATCGACTACGTATGACTACGTTGATCGTCTTCGCTGCATCGACGCAAATCTACATCTTCCGCACCAGTAGTGTGTCGAGTGGTAATCCCGTGATCCTTATACGGCAGTTCTTCCTGGTTTTACGCGGTAGAAATTTTGATTTGCGCTAGTGTAGCCTACCTCGTATCCCAACAAAGCCAAGTTCACATAAACCCCATACATGGAAGAAGTAGTTGTTTCCTAATTAACCACGTGGTTCTGCCTTGAGGCAAGCCTAAAACAAAACGTGCAAGAACTTGACACCACTGTACTGGCTACAGTTTGTCCAGCAGAGGCAACCACATGACACTTAAAGGTAGAAACCTACAATGAGTCACTTTGGCCACACATGTCCTTGCTGCAGCAGCTTCTCTCCCCGGATTGCACTTCTTGTCGGTGAGTAGGCCACCGGCCGCCTTCCAATACAGCTTCCTGTTGTGCACGGTTCTTTTTTTTCGCAAAACTATTACCAACCGGAAATAAAGGGGTGGGGGCTGTGCCTAGCGTGGCGATCCCTTTAGTTCCGACTGGTTTTACCAACTGGGATTAAAGGGTGCCTTTAGTCCCGGTTGAGTGACGTGGGACTAAAGACTCCCTTCGTCTTGATTACTTTATTTTGGATGGATTTTCGGAAGATTTGCCCCTACCAATCGGGACTAAAGGCGAGTTTTGTACCGGTGATTACCTGCTTCCTTCGCTTTTCCTAGATATATTTTGCTATTGTGTGCTGACCGGCGAAGACAACATATATAAGATGGTGAGGGTCGTTGTCATATATAAGGTGCGTTGGAGGGAAAATTACTAGCTAGTTTTTAGCACTTGGTACTTGGCTAGCAGTTGAAGCTCATAGAATTTAGGTAGATAGTGATCATGGTGGAATTTAATACTCATCATCATGTAGATACCAAAATTCCTAAAAAAAACACTCCTGTTATACATATATAAGACGAAGAATTCATAAAAGGCAACGAGCTTCATACGGGTGTGAAGGCTGGGAATATTAGTTTGAATTCGTAGAATGCGAGACAGTAGATTCAGCACTATGTCACTACTGTATTGTCTACCGTTTGTCCCGCAGAGGCAACCACATGACACCTAAAGGAAGAAACAACCTACAATGAGTCACTTTGGCCGCACACGTCCATACTGCGGCAGCTTCTCTCCCCGGCTTCCACCCCTTGTTGGTGAGTAGGCCACCGGCTGCCTTCCAATACAGCTTCCTGTTGCGTACTACGTCCGTGCAATGCCGCTGTTGCCACCGCCTTTTCGAGAAGCTCGAGCAGCAGTGTCAGCCAATGCACGGATGGTGGCGCTGTATTTGATGGCGCCTAATGCTGCCGTGCTAGAACCTTTCCAAATTCCTTCTATTCCTACGTTCCTAGCTTCCCTACTGTAGGTCTCTTGTTCCTCTTTCGCCTCGATCATTACAGTTACCAGCTACTTCATTAGCTTTTCCTAGATATATTTTGCTATTGTGTGGTGGCCGGTGAAGACCATATATATAAGATGGCGAGGGTCGTTGTCATATATAAGGTGCGTCTCAGATCGATAAAATTGCTAGCTACTTAACACTTGGCTAGCAGTTGAAGCTAATAAGCGTTAAGTGCATGGTGATCATGGTGGAATTTAATACTCATCATCATGTAGATACCAAAACTCCTACAAAAAAACACTCTCTCTCTTTTATTCATATATAAGACGAAGAATCCTTAAAAGGCAACAAGCTTCCACTACCGGAAACAGTAACTTTGCCGAGTGCCGGCAAAGGTCCAAATACACTCGGCAAAGGGTTTGCCGAGTGTAACACTCGGCGAACCCTACTCGGCAAACTTTCCCTCGGCAAACAGTGTGTTTGCCGAGTGTCGACCGTCAGGCACTCGGCAAAGCCTTTGCCGAGTGCCAGAAAACACTCGGCAAAATATAACACTCGGCACAAAAGCGGTAACGGTATGTGACGGTAACGGCTCCTTTGCCAAGTGCTAGGCGCCCGACACGCGGCGAAGAGTTACATTTTGCCGAGTGTATTTTAGATGGCACTCGGCAAAAAGAAAATCTTTGCCGAGTGTATTTCCCCGCGGCACTCGGTGAAGGTTCCCGGTTTGCCAAGTGCCTTCCCGGTGGCACTCGGCAAAGAGGCTGCTTCCGCCAGAATTTTTTGAGCCGGTTGCCGAGTGTTTTCCTCTTGGCACTCGGCGAACTTACATAGTTTGCCGAGTGCCTCCCTCTTGGCACTCGGCAAAGAGACCAATCCAGCAAAAGTTTTATGACGCCTTTGCCGAGTGTTTTAGCAATGCACTCGGCAAAGCCGTCAATGTTACAGAAAATGGCCTCTTTGCCGAGTGTTAACACTCAACACTCGGCAAAGTATCCAACCACCTGCTGCAAAAACGGAAATGTTACATATAAAAGACCCCTCTCAAAAAACAACCAGAGAAGCACATGCATATAAATTACACCACAGGCATATAAATTGCACCACAAGCATCACAAGCACACAAATAACATTCATAAGTTCTCGTCGAAACAAGTAATTCACAAGTTTTACCACAGCTAACACCTCTAGTTCACAAGTCATTGAGGAGGATGAGGAGGATGAGGAGGCTGAGGAGTATGTGCAGGTGGCCACTGCCCCCAAGAAGATTCTGCATTGGACGTCGCCGATTGATTCTGCACAAAGTTATAGAGATTGCATTAGTCACTTTTCTAGTGTAAGTCTGTAGTGCCTGTAGTTTCTAGTTTAACTCTAGATTGATTGTAAGGTTGAGAGTAACTCACAGGAGTAGCTGCAGGAGGTGGTGGAGGTGGCGGGAATAGGTTCGGTGGCATAGGTGGTGGAGTCTGACCTAAACTGTGAAAGACACTCTGCATGTATTGAAACATCTGCTCCGTCCTCTGCCTTTCTAGCTGTCGATCCGCCTCGATCCTCGCCTCTAGTTCCTCCCGGCGCTTCCGTTCTACCTCCACCTGGGCCTACAATATTTCATCCCAATGTCTTATTGTCAATGCCAAGATATGTACAAAATGAATGAAAAATTAAAGAAACAGGAATAACCTGCAGAGCCTGCATCTGTAACTGTGCAGCGATAGGCCGTGGCCGTATCGCGGGGCTCGAGTCCGTGCTCCTTGCTCGGATCTGGGAGAGGGTGGGAGTACTGGCAGTGTCGATCACGCTATCTCCAATCCAATACCTCCCATGCTTCTTCCCTCCTCCCACCCTCATCACAATTTCAGGATCAATATTACTTTGCCGTGACCATCATGAATTCATCCTTGGTCAGGTTCATTGTCCTAGCCTCTTCTTTTTTGACCCTCATCCTTCTGTATTCAGCATAGAAGTCGATGATGGCCTGAACCCGCGCCTCGTAGTGCATGTCCTTAACGAGCTTCTTGGCGGCTTGTTCAATGACGGAGGCCGCCCTAGCCTCGAATCCCTCCTGGCATCTATAAAAGTTCTGCGTATAGACACAATGCGTATAAAAGTCCTGGCGGTGGCGACGTAGTGGTCCCACGTGTAGGTCAGCTCCTCCTGTCCGGCGAAGACCACTAGACCGGGGAAGTGTAGCCTACACAAAAGACCGATGATGCCGTTGACCTTGCGGTTGTGGGCACCCCCACTGAGCTTAGTCCAACTCCTGCACAAGTGATTAATATACATTATTAGCTTCTATTGTAAATTTCAACATATCAAAAGTACTGAGAAGTGTGGAGGAACTTACTTTGCCCCAGTAGGTTGAATCAATAGGCGTAAATGAAGAGGGATGGGTCGCCTCGGGAGGGACGAGGGACCTCACAACCAGATCTTGGACTACGAATCCCCTGCCTCCTCCCCTTCCTCCCTCTCCTGCTCCTGCTCCTGCTCCAGCTCCTGCTCCTGCTCCTGCTCCTGCTTCGGCTGTACCTTCGCCTCATCACTAGAGGCATGCGCGGGAGGTACCTCCTCATCAGATGACGACGAAGGCACAGGCGAGGGGGGCCTCACCCCTTTACCCTTTCCTCGCCCCCTGCCCCGACCCCTGCCTCTAGGAAGGACCTGTGCCCCCTCCGTTTCCTCAACCTGTGCATCACCCCTGCCTCCACCCCTCCCTCGACGCCTCCCTCGACCTCTCGATGCGTCTGACCTTGTACCTGACCCTGAAGCTGCAGCTTTTAATTTTTCATAAAGTGTTGCAATCTTCCTCGTACCGCCCACCATTGTTGAGTCACCTGCATTTGCCCACAAAACATAATTAGGAAGATGTGCAAAATAAAGTAAACATACTTAATAAATAACATGGTATGACAAATAATAAATAAATTAGTACGGCCCATACATGTCTTAGAAATAATCGTCATGATCGGGATTAGCTGGATCATAAGTCTCATCATCGCTGTCACGCGTGTCAATAAAATCATTCCCGTGCTCCGAAGGAGGAGTGTCATCATCAAGCTCCTGTCCTAACTATAACCGCTGAAGTAATTTTAACTCCTTCATATTATGAACCTCCTCTCCAGCGTCATCGTCAGCCACCATTTCATTGTCCACTTCCATTCCGAAAGCGTCGGTTAAATCAATTTCAAAATTCCCTTCGAGCCCATCTTCTTGAAAAAAATCTCCGTCATATGTGTTGGGGTCAATGTTGTAATCTTCATTGTTTGGTACCGGTAATTTACCGTGCGGCGATACCTTGTACACAACATCCCAACCTTTAAGACGGTCGTCGGATTGTCACGGGTATGACAAATAATAAACTTGCGTGGCCTGTTGAGCGACAATGTATACATCGTCTCCTTCTAAGACGGATGATTGGCGAATTTTGACTAACCCAAGATTAGGTGCCCGTCTCACGACTGATGGATCAAACCAATGGCATTTGAATATGACTGGATTAATAACTTTGCAACCATGAAAAGTTAGTTCGTATATCTCTTCAATTCTTCCATAGTACTCTACACCATCAAAGCCTGGCGTAAAAACTCCGGTATTTGTCGTTCTTCGATTGGGCCGACTATGCTCATGCCTTGTTGTGTGAAAGCGATATCCATTTACATCATAACCGGTAAAAGATTTGACCCTGTAGGCACAGCCATCGACAACCTGTCTCAACTCGGCATTCATAGACGAATCGGTTTGGGCCTGCAAGTTGAAGTTGTTGGAGGTATGCCCTAGAGGCAATCATAGAGATGATGATATTCCATTTGTATCCATGATTTGTATGTTGTGTTCATTGAATATCCATTGAAGGCTACTTGAATTGATTTGCAATTATGTGAATTGTATGTGAAACTCTTTACTTGTATGGTTATTCTAAAGTTGTCCCTAGTCGGAGTTCATGTGAGGACACACATGAATATTAGACTAGCACATGTATTAGTTGATGACTATGTTTCACAAGTCATGGACATGGAGATGTTGAACTAATAATGTGGACACATGTGGAGACATGTGCTAGGACTGACCCAACACGAGAAGTAGTTCTCTCTTTGAACAACATATACGCTTTGTCCTTAGACCTGAGACTGTCGCATGTATTCTAGATGTGGATCGACCTACTTAGGGGCTATCAAACGCTACGCCGTAACAGGGTAGTTATAAATGTAGCTTTCGGGTTTGTCAAGAAGCATGCTATGAGACATGGTCAGTCAAGATGGGATTTGCCCCTCTCTGATTGAGAGTGATATCTCTGGGCCCCTCGAGTGATCGGATCCGAAAATGCATGGCCATGCTACGTACGGTTAAGAGTTAACCTACAAAGGGATTCCGAATCACAGGATCGAGAAAGAGCGGTCGGCTTGAAGCTAGACCAAATATCGTGAGGCAAAGGGAATAGCATGTATATTATGTTGTGATGGTTCGTCTGATATGATCTTCGTGTGCGTATAGGAGTTGGCACGTCTTGCTAGAGGCCGCTACCGACTATTGGGCCGAGTAGGAGTACTCAGGCCATGTCTATACGTATCCGAACCCATAGGGTCACACACTTAAGGGGCTGGAAGCCCAATTCGGATCTGATCCGAGTTGGATTAGGTTTAGGAGTACTAATGGGCCTCGGATCCAGAGGTCCATCAGGAACCTCTATAAATAGAGGGGTGGGGGCGCCCTAGGGTGACACCTTTTGGCGAAACACACCTGCCGCGCCTCCCACGCCCTCGCCTGTTGCAACTCGCGGATCTAGCAGTCCGGCTTGCGACGCTTCCTCCCTGCACGTGTGGATACCTTGGAGGTGTTGCGCCTGCAGCACTTGGATGAGCCATCGACGAGCTGCCGACGAGCCGCGGCACCGGAGGCGATCTTGCTGCACGTGGAGGAGCTGCTGGACGTGACGTGATCGACTACGTACGACTACATGATCGTCTTCACTGCATCGACGCATATCTACATCTTCCGCACCAGTAGTGCGTTGAGTGGTAATCCCGTGATCCTTATACGGCAGTTCTTCCTGGTTTTACGCGGTAGAAATTTTGATTTGCGCTAGTGTAGCCTACCTCGTATCCAACAGTGGTATCAAGAGCCGTAGCTGCTTAGTTTTGGATTCGGGATGTGAGCATATGGAGATATGCGAGTTTTCTGTTTGATCTATGTCCTGGTTTCGTGCCCTTGCTGCAATGGTAGTGTAACGACATACTCCTACCGGTCGGTTTTCGCCATCGAAGTTAAGTGATACACGTAAATCCAGTTGCAGTGAGCGAAGATCAATATGATTGGTCGAATCGAGATCCAGGGTCATACGCCAGGCGCATTAGATGTGCAATAGTAGATGGGATCTACTGCCAGGGTCGGGATTTTGCCGTATGCGTATGCTTCGGTAAATCAGCCGTAACTTTTCGGTACGATCTCGGATCGGGGCGATTTTTATATGAAAATTGATCTACAGAAAAAGTTACACATGAAATTCAATGCTATGCCGTTTTCGACGAAATTAGATTTCCCAAATTCGGCTTGGAAGATAGAGTTTCGGGCCTCCCAAGTTTGGAACGTAGGACGCCTAACTCTGTTTTGCAGGATGTATGTATGTATCTTGTGATCAGTATGGCCCCCTTGTGTATGTGATGCATGTGTGTAACTCATTCATGACCTGCGTGTCGCGCGTACGGCAACACGGCAGGAGCCATATGTGTTGTCACTTTATTGTATTTAATGGTCTGCGTACCAATCTGTGATGATCCAAGCAACTATGTAATCTTCATTACTAGCTTCTTTACTAGCTATTAGGCGTAATAGCATGCTCTAGTTCTTGGAGGACTCATCACCAGGAGGATGGCGCACATGGAACATTGAGATGGAGATCACCATGGTGAACAGGTTCTATGGAGATGGAGATCACCATATGAAAACGGGCCATACTGTGTCACAACTGTGTGAATGCTATTCTGTTTATGTTTTACTTTCTGCATGCTGTGATGTTAGAAGTAGAACGATCCCTCACAAAGTTTAAGTTAGTATGCCCTCCCAACTAAAACTTGCACCGTCCCATGTCTTGTACAATTAGTGGTGGGTCTATGAAATTAGGGTGCCACTAGTTTTCCTTGACTAGACGGGTTTGTGTCGGACACTTACACGCATAAGGGTTGGTTTGCTTAACAAGGTTATCTTAACGGTTAAGGACCTTGGAGCATAAAGGTTGGGCGCCGAGACATAGAGATGTCACCCAACAACAGGAGTCATATGTGATATGATTAGCAAAAGTTGCTTACCGATCTACCTCGTTTGCTAGCGGTGATGCTAAAGCTCACTAGTGGACTTGTTAGTTGTGGATCCTGAATCACTAAGTTTCAATAGAGGGATATTGATTTTAGTGGGAGTAGATTCTGTTTAATGTAATTTGCTCTATCATGGATACGTTTGTCTTAGTGTATTTTGCATTACTTTTGTTGTAGATTAAATGGCACCTAGCAACACCACCGCATCGTTTGCTTTGCGTTCGGTCCTTGAGAAGGACAAGTTGAATGGAACAAACTACTCGGATTGGATCCGTAACCTGAGAATTGTTCTCAGGGCTGAGAAAAAGGAAGATGTTCTAGACACCCCACTACCACCAGTACCTGCTGATGATGCATCTGCTGCCGTTAAGGCTGCTTACAAGAAGGCATTTGATGCTAATCTTGAGGTAAGCTGCCTTATGCTTGCTTGCATGGAACCCGAGCTGCAGATGCAGTTCGAAACAAATCATGAGGCACACGATATGATCGTGGCGCTCAAGGACATGTTCCAGACACATGCTAGGACCGAAAGGTTCAATGTGTCCAAAGCCTTTCTGGAGTGCAAGTTAGCAGAAGGCGCAGCAGTAGGACCACATGTAATCAAGATGGTTGGTTACACTCAGCGATTGGAGAAGCTGGGCTTCCCAATGGGCAAAGAGTTGGCCACTGACTTCATTCTTTCATCTCTTCCGCCTAGCTATGGGAACTTCATCTCGAACTACCATATGCATGGGACGGAGAAGGGTCTGAATGAACTGTGTGGTATGCTCAAGACAGCAGAGGTAGACATTAAGAAAAGCGCTAGTACCAGCCATGTGATGGCTGTACAGAACAAGCCTACCTTTAAGAAGAAGGGCAATTCTTGGAAGAAGAAGGGCAAGGCTAGAGTGTCCAAGCCAAACCCAGCGCCCAAGGCTAAAGCTGGACCTGCTCCAGATAAAGAGTGCTTTTACTGTCATGAACTTGGTCACTGGAAGAGAAACTGCAAGCAGTACCTAGCTTTGTTGAAGAACGGCGGAAGTAAGAGTACTTCTACCTCAGGTACGCTTGTTGTTAATGTTATAGACAACATATTTCTCGCTGATACAATTATTAATTCTTGGGTATTTGATACCGGATCGGTTGCTCATATTTGCAATTCGATGCAGGGAATGATAAGAAGTAGAAGCGTGGAAAGAGGAGAAGTTGATTTCCGCGTGGGCAATAATGCAAGAGTTGCTGCGTTGACCGTCGGGACGATGCAACTCCACCTCCCATCAGGATTTATTATGGAGTTGAATAATTGTTATTTTGTTCCTAGTTTAAGTCGAAACATTTTGTCTCCTTCATGCTTGATGAAGGATGGCTATTCATTTGCGAGTGAAAACAATGGTTGTGTGATCTCTAAGAATAATATGTTTATAGCTTTTGCACCCATTGTGAATGGATTATTTGTTTTAAATCTTGATGGTTCACCTGTCTGTAATGTAAGTGCTAAAAGGCCTCAGCCTAATGATTTGAGTCCTACCTACTTGTGGCATTGTCGTTTGGGTCATATAAGTGAAAAGCGCATGAAGAAGCTCCATTCTGATGGACTTCTAACTTCGTTTGATTTTGAATCATACGAGACATGTGAGGCTTGCTTGCTAGGCAAGATGACCAAGACGCCTTTCACAGGATTTCCTGAGAGAGCAGTAGACTTGTTGGAACTCGTACATAGTGATGTATGCGGACCAATGAGCATGACGGCTAGAGGAGGATTCCAATACTTCATAACTTTCACTGATGATTTTAGTAGATATGGCTATGTCTACTTGATGAGGCACAAGTTTGAAACCTTGGAAAAGTTCAAGGAATTTCAGAATGAAGTTGAAAATCAGCGTGGCAAGAAAATTAAGGCCTTACGATCTGATCGTGGAGGCGAGTATTTGAGCCACGAGTTTAGCAATTATCTAAAGAGTTGCGGAATTGTTCCACAACTTACGCCGCCTGGAACACCTCAGAGAAACGGTGTGTCCGAGCGACGTAATCGAACTTTGTTAGACATGGTTCGATCAATGATGAGCCAGTTGAACCTACCGTTGTCATTTTGGGGATACGCTCTAGAAACAGCAGCTTTCACACTTAATAGGGTACCATCTAAATCCGTAGTTAAGACACCATATGAGATATGGACTGGAAAGGTTCCTAGTTTGTCTTTTCTAAAGATTTGGGGATGTGAAGTGTTTGTTAAGCGACTTCAGTCGGACAAGATCACACCCAAGTCGGATAAGTGCATTTTCGTGGGATATCCAAAGGAAACTTTGGGATATTATTTCTACAACCGATCAGAAGGCAAAGTGTTTGTCGCTCGGAACGGGGTTTTCCTAGAGAAAGAGTTTCTCAAAGGAGAAAAGAGTGGAAAGACAGTGCATCTTGAAGAAGTTCAAGATGAGCCAATCGGGCAAGAATCAATGAGTGATGCTAACGTAGCAGAACAAGTTGAGATACCCATGGCAAGAGAAGCACCACCACAACCACGAAGGTCAGCAAGGCTCCGCGAAATGCGAGAAATATTATTGTTGGACAATGATGAGCCTGCGACATATGCAGAAGCAATGATGGACCCAGACTCCGAAAAATGGCAGAGTGCCATGCAATCCGAAATAGAGTCCATGGGAGAAAATCAAGTTTGGAACTTGGTTGACCCGCCTGATGGTGTTAAAGCCATAGAGTGCAAGTGGATCTATAGGAAAGAAAAGGACATGGATGGAAATGTTCACATCTATAAAGCACGACTTGTCGCAAAAGGTTTTCGACAAGTTCAAGGAGTTGACTACGACGAGACCTTCTCGCCCGTAGTGATGCTTAAGTCCATTCGGATTATTCTAGCTATAGCTGCATATTTTGATTATGAGATATGGCAGATGGATGTCAAGACAGCTTTCCTGAATGGAAACCTAGCTGAGGACGTGTATATGATACAGCCCGAGGGTTTTGTCGATCTGAAAAATGCTGGAAAGGTACGCAAGCTTCAGAGATCCATTTATGGATTGAAGCAAGCATCTAGGAGTTGGAACATTCATTTTGATGAAGTGGTCAAAGGGTTTGACTTCACCAAGAACGAAGAAGAGTCTTGTGTTTACAAGAAGGTTAGTGGGAGCTCTGTAGTATTTCTAATCTTATATGTGGATGACATATTACTGATTGGAAATAACATTCCTATGCTTGAGTCCGTAAAGACTTCACTGAAAAATAGTTTTTCGATGAAGGACTTAGGGGAAACGGCATATATTCTGGGTATTAAGATCTATAGAGATAGATCGAGAAGGCTTATAGGTTTAAGCCAAGATACTTACATTAACAAAGTGTTGAAGCGGTTCAGCATGGAAGAGGCAAAGAAAGGGTTCTTGCCTATGTCACATGGCATACATCTCAGCAAGACTCAGTGTCCTTCGACTGCTGATGAGCGGGATCGCATGAGTAGAGTGTCATATGCCTCGGCTATTGGATTTATCATGTATGCAATGATAAGTACTCGCCCAGATGTTTCATATGCGCTAAGTATGACAAGCAGACACCAATCTGATCCAGGTGAGAGTCACTGGACAACGGTGAAAAACATTCTTAAGTACTTGAGAAGGACTAAAGATATGTTCCTCGTCTATGGAGGTGAGGAGGAGCTCGTTGTAACAGGTTACACCGATGCTAGTTTCCAAACCGACAGAGATGACTCAAAGTCACAATCAGGATTTGTGTTCACGCTAAATGGTGGTGCTGTTAGTTGGAAGAGTTCCAAGCAGGAGACGGTGGCCGATTCTACGACAGAAGCCGAGTACATCGCGGCTTCGGAAAACGTGAAGGAAGGTGTTTGGATAAGAAATTTCCTCATTGAGCTTGGTGTGTTCCTGAATGCGTCCAGCCCATTGAATCTCTACTGTGATAACAATGGGGCAATTGCGCAAGCAAAGGAGCCAAGGAACCACCAGAAGAACAAACACGTAATGCGGCGATTTCATCTCATTCGAGACTTCGTTAACCGGGGTGAGATCAAGATATGCAAAATACACACGGATCTGAACATTTCTGATCCGTTGACAAAACCACTCCCGCAGGCTAAGCATGATGCGCATGTAAGAGCTATGGGTATTAGGTACCTTCTAGATTGACTCTAGTGCAAGTGGGAGACTGTTGGAGGTATGCCCTAGAGGCAATCATAGAGATGATGATATTCCATTTGTATCTATGATTTGTATGTTGTGTTCATTGAATATCCATTGAAGGCTACTTGAATTGATTTGCAATTATGTGAATTGTATGTGAAACTCTTTACTTGTATGGTTATTCTAAAGTTGTCCCTAGTCGGAGTTCATGTGAGGACACACATGAATATTAGACTAGCACATGTATTAGTTGATGACTATGTTTCACAAGTCATGGACATGGAGATGTTGAACTTATAATGTGGACACATGTGGAGACATGTGCTAGGACTGACCCAACACGAGAAGTAGTTCTCTCTTTGAACAACATATATGCTTTGTCCTTAGACCTGAGACTGTCGCATGTATTCTAGATGTGGATCGACCTACTTAGGGGCTATCAAACGCTACGCCGTAACAGGGTAGTTATAAAGGTAGCTTTCGGGTTTGTCAAGAAGCATGCTATGAGACATGGTCAGTCAAGATGGGATTTGCCCCTCTCTGATTGAGAGTGATATCTCTGGGCCCCTCGAGTGATCGGATCTGAAAATGCATGGCCATGCTACGTACGGTTAAGAGTTAACCTACAAAGGGATTCCGAATCACAGGATCGAGAAAGAGCGGTCGGCTTGAAGCTAGACCAAATATCGTGAGGCAAAGGGAATAGCATGTATATTATGTTGTGATGGTTCGTCTGATATGATCTTCGTGTGCGTATAGGAGTTGGCACGTCTTGCTAGAGGCCGCTACCGACTATTGGGCCGAGTAGGAGTACTCGGGCCATGTCTATACGTATCCGAACCCATAGGGTCACACACTTAAGGGGTTGGAAGCCCAATTCGGATCTGATCCGAGTTGGATTAGGTTTAGGAGTACTAATGGGCCTCGGATCCAGAGGCCCATCAGGAACCTCTATAAATAGAGGGGTGGGGGCGCCCTAGGGTGACACCTTTTGGCGAAACACAACTGCCGCGCCTCCCACGCCCTCGCCTGTTGCAACTCGTGGATCTAGCAGTCCGGCTTGCGACGCTTCCTCCCTGCACGTGTGGATACCTTGGAGGTGTTGCGCCTGCAGCACTTGGACGAGCCATCGACGAGCCGCCGACGAGCCACGACGAGCCGACGACGAGCCGCGGCACCGGAGGCGATCTTGCTGCACGTGGAGGAGCTGCTGGACGTGACGTGATCGACTACGTGATCATCTTCACTGCATCGACACATATCTACATCTTCCGCACCAGTAGTGCGTCGAGTGGTAATCCCGTGATCCTTATACGGCAGTTCTTCCTGGTTTTACGCGGTAGAAATTTTGATTTGCGCTAGTGTAGCCTACCTCGTATCCCAACAGAAGTAGGGTGGTTCGTTATATTATTCGCATGTACGGTCAACTTCTAATCAAGCTAAAATGGACTGTACCTTATGTTTGAACCAAGAAATGAAATCGGGCATTCCATTTCCCGCACCCTCTTTGAGAAGAGTCTCGGCTTCGTGCGGGGTAGGTTCTCTTGAATTACGCCAGAAGTTACGATGGAATTCCCTGTACCAACGAGAAACATGAGAGTTCGACGAAGAATACTGACAAATTGAGGAAAAACTAGTTTGTTCAGAACTTACAGTATGTACGGCTCCACCTCGGATAGGTTGGTCAATACATACAGCATGATAGTGCGCCACTCTTTATGTTTCAATTTTTTCTGTGTCGCACCACTTGCACTTCCAAGTTGTCCTCGAAAAAGGCTAAGGCTCGATTCAACTTTGATGTCATTGTAACGAGGCGGTGGATTGTGCACGCTAGGAATGTTGTCAGCATAGTATTTCGTTGTGAAGTTTGACACCTCCTCCAGAA
Source organism: Setaria italica (assembly GCF_000263155.2). NCBI lineage: Eukaryota > Viridiplantae > Streptophyta > Magnoliopsida > Poales > Poaceae > Setaria > Setaria italica. The sequence goes on from NC_028458.1 coordinate 44,818,855, forward strand.
TGTATGCCTCTGCAATGGAGGCTTCAATTTTGCATTTGTTTTTACATTTAGTTCGAAGAACCTTTTGACATCTCTCAATTGAATAGCACCAACGGCCCTGCACAGGCTCCCTCATTCGTGCTTCATACGTGAGGTGTAAAATCATATGCTGCATCGGATTGAAGAAGCCAGGAGGAAAGATCTTCTCCAACTTACAGAGCAACACAGGCGCCATTCTTTCCATTTCAGCAACCAAGGTCCGAGATAACTCCTTAGCACAAAGCTGGCGGAAGAAATTACTCAACTCCGCTAGCACCTGCTACACATGCTCAGGGACATAGCCTCGAACCATCACCGGAAGTAGGCACTCAATCCATATGTGATAATCATGACTTTTGAGCCCGTTGATTCGCATAGTAGCTAAGTTCACTCCCCTTTTCAGATTCGCTGCATACCCATCAGGGAACATTAACGTTTGGAACCATTCTAATACCTCCCTCATTTGGGCCCTCGTCAAGACGAAATCAGCCTTAGGATTTCTCCACGACTTGCCGGCTCTGGGAGGCGCCATGTCTAGCTTTGGTCTGTTGCATAACATTGCTTGATCCACTCTAGCCTTAACGTTATCCTTTGTCTTGTTAGGAATGTCCATAATTGTACCAAAAATTGCCTTAGCAATGTTCTTATCAGTGTGCATAACATCAATGTTATGTGGGAGAAGAAGATCATGAAAATAGGGGAGGTTCCACAAGCACGATCTCTGAGTCCAAGCATGTTGCTCGCCATATCCCACAAAACCACCATCATGATTGTTGACCTCAAGAGTGTCTAACTGAGCACGAACTGCAGCTA
>NC_028458.1:44820001-44821334 GCF_000263155.2 Setaria italica
CAAATCATCAATCAGAGGCTCCATGTACACACTCATATTATTCCCTGGATGTTCTTGAATATTCAACGATAAGAATATGTTCAGTCGCTGAAAGATAACACCAGGGGGGGGATTGAGGGGGATATCGAACATAGGCCAATAGGTGTACGGGGCGGCAGCCATTCCATAAGGATTGAACCCATCTGTTGCGAGCGCAACACGTACATTACGAGCCTCTCGAGCTTTCTCATGATAAATTGCATCAAACTTTGTCCAGGCTTCGCCATCGGATGGGTGTACCAGTTTCTCAGCATTGTATCGATGTCTGATTTTGTGCCATGTCATTTGTTTCGCGGATTCTTCACACATGTAAAGCCGTTGGATCCTCGGTATGAAGGGAAGGTACCGAAGGATCTTCAAAGGAATTGAAAGCTGCTTCTTCTGACCGTCACCAGAGTCTACCTCCAAGAACCTAGACGATTCACACTTTACACAGTACTTTGCTTCCGCATATTCCTTTCTAAATAAGATGCATCCCTTCGGACAAGCATGTATCTGCTCGTACGACATCTTAAGTGCACGAAGAAGTTTTTGTGCCTCATACATAGACTTTGGCAAGATGTGACCCTCCGGGAGCAGGCTCCCAAAAACTGTCAACATAATATCGAAGGCGTTTCGACTCAAGCTAAACTGGGACTTCACAGCCATTAGACGTGCAATGACATCCAGTTGAGAGACCTTGGTATGCCCGTGAAGGGGTTGCTGTGCCGCACACAACATGTCGTAATACGCCTTTGCGGTAGCCTCGGGCTCCTCCTCCCTACAAGCTTCATGATAGTCATCTAACATGTCTCCTACCCCGGTGTCATCATCATATTGCTCGATACGTTGTCTGATGACCTCATCCCTCCCACGATTGACTTCACCATGGTAGATCCATATGCTATATCCTGACGTAAATCCGTGCCTAACAAGATGTTTACCCATTTCTAACTTGGTTTGCCGACGCATGTTTGCACATTTGCTACACGGACACCAAGTATCTCTTCCTCCTTTGATCCTTGCAAATGCCCATTCCAAGAAAGCATCGGTCTTGTTTATCCATTCATCGGTCAATGAATTCTGACAAGATCGGCCCGTGTACATCCACTGATGATCCTCCATCCTCTAGCATATCACCGAGTAATATAAAAACTCACGTTGCATCTACACGTTCCTATACTGTCTATTAGGTGAAGATAGGTCCTAATCCCACACGAGGATGTGTAGGTGGGATTAGTTTCCATGGTCTACTCCGACCCGAGATAGAATTTCGGTAGCACCTCCCCGCTGTTCTCCAAATACACGTCCTGAA
>NC_028458.1:44822395-44828117 GCF_000263155.2 Setaria italica
GGCTCCCAAACAAGCCCCCCCTCCCCGACGGGTTTCTTGGCGGGTTCCCCAACCCCCCCCCCCCCCCCGTCGTGCGCCATGTCCTCCGCCGACTCCTCTGAGTCTGGCGACACCACCGCTCCTACTGCTAATCATGTGTCGCCTCCTGGACCGCCCCCTGCTATGCCAACGGCGGTGCATCTGTGCCGCCACCTGCCACCGGTGGCTCCTCTGGCAGTACGCCCCAAGCTCCTCCTGCCGGCAACGCGCCCGGCAACAGCGGTGGTGGCTTCATCATGTACCCGGCGCCGCTGCCCGCCGTCCACCCCTACACCACCATCTCCGTCAAGTCTCACATCCCTGTGACGCTGACGATGAAGTCCAACGCCTACTCCCGATGGGCGTCCTTCTTCAAGTCCATGTGCAGCAAGTTCGTCCTCAAGTCGCACATCGATGGCACGGTGGCTCCCCGACCCCAGGACCCCGACTGGGATCAAGCAGATTGCTGCATTCGCTCCTGGTTCTTCGGCTCCGTCGATGACTCCGTCCTCGACCTCGCCATGATCGACGAAGATCAGACCGCCCAAGATCTTTGGCTCGCCATCGAGGGCCTCTTTCCCGCCAACAAGCAGTCCTGGGAGATCTTCCTTAGCCACAACTTCCACTCCATGATGCAGGGCGACTCCTCCATCGCCGAGTACTGCAGCCGCATGAAGACCCTCGCCGACGCCCTCGGCAACGTCGGCCATCCTATTCAGGACTCCCAGCTTGTCCTGAACCTCCTCCGCAGCCTCAACCCGCGCTTCTCCACAACCGCCAACGACATCGCCAACTCCTCCGCTGGCTTCCTGTCCATCACCCAGGCGCGGGACATGCTCACCCTGAAAGAATTTCGCTTTGCCAACGAGGAGAAGATCTCTAACTCCACCACCCTCCTCGCCGGGACCTCCTCGTCCTCTGGTTGTATGGGCGGGTGTCGCTCAGCGTCTGGTTCTTTCCAGACTGGCGGCAGCGGCAAGAAGAAGTGGCCGAAAAAGGGTGGTGGTGGCTTCCAGGCGCGCCCTAGTGACGACAGCTCTCACGGCAGTGGGCTCCCACAACCACCAGCCCCATGGTTCTGTTTCAGTCCCGGGGCCGACTCCTACGGCGCCACGGGTTTCCAGCAGGCTGGCGGTCAGCATTCATCGGGCAGTGGGGGCTGGTGCGCCGGCGCTCCTAGTCTCTTCGGCCCCCCCTTCGTAGGCTCACGCTGCCTACGCCCCTGTTCAAGCACCTACTCAGGCGTCAACCTGGGACCAGGTGGGTCTGGTCGCTGCCCTGAACCAGATGGCGCTGCAGAATAGCAGTTAGGTGTGGTTGACTCAGGTATCTCCGGCCATATGTCATCCTCGGATGGTATTCTTCTTTCCTGACTCCCTCCCTCTCACTCCTCCATTACTGTTGGTAACGGTCACACCCTTGCTGTCACGTGCTGTGGCAACTCTACCCTTACCACCCCACCTCTCACTTTCATCTTAATAATGTTCTTGTTGTTCCTTCTCTAATTCATAATCTGCTTTCTGTTCATCAGTTTACCAAGGACAATAGCTGCACCATAGGGTTTGATGCTTTTGGTTTTTTGTATCAAGGATTTTCCGACCAGACGCGTGATTCTTCGTTGCAATAGCGCTAGCGATCTTTACACCATACCTCCAGCAGCCAGCTTTGCAGCACCCCACGCCGGCCTCGCCATCTCCTCCAGTTTGTGGCATCTCCGTATTGGTTATTCCTATATATACAATGTATACTTAGAATATTCTAAGCTTAAGCTCTATTCCGTAGTAGTGGCGTGCATGCAAACTGAACGGCTGCATCAAATATATAATCACACTCTCCAAGTGCGGCATGTACATATTTGTTGTTATTATTATTATTGCATAATGGGTGTAACTTGACAATGTGTGAGTGCATCTATACTGCATTCAATCATGCACTACTGGAGAATAATCACCGCCGGTCCCAAACTGCGCATCACCGCCTGTTTGGCCATCCGTAGGTTAGAAGGGACAGGGATAGAGATTGTTATCACCGCCACGCTACTGGCGGTGATGCTCTTTTCCAAAAAAAAAAGGTTTTCAATGTGTTGGATGAGAAGGCTGGTCAATACAGTGGTGAGAAAAAGAAACCAACAGACAATACCCAGTGTGAGCCACCAGCAAGCTACACTCCTTGTGAGCCACCCAAACCAAGTGTAGAGCATCTCAACCTAGAGTGTGAGAAAAATCTTGCAGGGTGTGTCAAAGATGGGATGGTTGTTGAGACACCAACAAAAGCTCCAAAGAAAGCCATTTGGATAGAAAAACCCAATCACCTCAGAAACAAGCTTGACACACTTCCTGATATGGCTTTGAAGAAACCTCCACCAAAATTCCAAGCCAAACCACAACCAAAAGTGAACACTCAACCCAAAGCTAACCCATAACCAAAACAACCTGTTCAATTCCACTGTGGGTATTGCAAGAAAGGGGGTCACCTTGAGGAGTTTTGCTTTCACAAGAAGAAAGCTTTGAGGTGTGAGGGTGCGTGGGGTAACATGGACATGTACCACCCTTCTCATGGTGTACATGCACCTATAGCAGCCCCTCCACCTCATCATGTGGATAGTGTGTGTTCAGCTTCTTCTCGCAGGTTCGCCAGGCATGCTCCTCGTCATGATCAATATGACTTAGGATAGCATGGCCATGGCTTTGAGTCTCAGAGGCACAATGGACCATGTTTTCTTCCTCATGGTGGTCGTAGTCCTCTAGTCAGATGAGAGATGATTGATTTTGCTAACCCCACTCTTGAGCAAATGGTTCGACACTAGTATTCCACTTGTTTTACTAACCCCAGTGTTGAGACATTTGCTCATCCTTGGTCTCCCTTTGTTTGAGCAGGTCGGAGGCCTGGAGAACACGTGGCTGATTGACTCTAGTTGTTCTCATCATACCGGTGATCACAGATGGTTCTCCAGCCTCACCCAAGTGATGACCAGGGAGTACATCACTTTCGGGGATAATAGCAAGGGTAAGGTATTGTCTGAGGGTGCCATCAAGGTGAGTGAGAATTTCATGTTCAAGCGAGTTACTGTTGTTGACTCTCTCGGTTTCAATTTGCTCTTGTTTCAGAACTTCTTGATGATGACTTTGAGGTTCGTTTCAAGCATGGGGCTTCACGGATTTTAGACTCTCGAGGCGATCTTGTGTGTATGATCGTCCCCGAGGGTCAAGTGTTTCAAGTTGACTTTTCCAAATCATTTGGTCTCTCTCGATGTTTAGTGGCTAGCTCATCTGCTAAACTTTGAAAATGGCATAGAAGATTGGATCATTTAAGCTTTGATTTGCTTTCCCGCTTGAGTGCTTTGGATCTTATTTGAGGTTTGCCTAAGATAAAATTTGAGAAGGATCTTGTTTGTGCTGCCTGTCGACGTGGGGAAAATGGTTGCTGCTTCTCATCCACCTGTGAATCAACTGATGACTGAGCATCCAGGCGAGCTGTTGCATATGGACACTGTTGGTCCAGCTCGTGTTTGCTCAGTTGGTGGGAAGTGGTATGTGCTTGTGATCGTTGATGATTTTTCGAGGTATTCATGGGTTTTCTTCATGAAACCTAAAGATGAGGCATTTCCTTTTGTTTGATATTTGATCTTGAGGTTGAAAAATGAGTGACCAAAAGATGTCATGAGAGCTATTCGTAGTGACAATGGCACATAATTCAAGAATGCTTGTTTTAAAACCTTTTGCAATAATTTTGGTCATGAACACCATTTTTCATCACCTTATGTCCCTCCTCAGAATGGTGTTGTTGAACGGAAGAATCGAACCCTTTGTGAAATGGCTAGGACGATGCTTGATGAGCATAGGAATCCTAGAAAATATTGGGCCAAAGCCGTTAACACTGCTTGCTATGTTTCCAGTCGAATCTTCTTACAAGCTTTCCTGAAGAAAACTTCTTATGAGCTGATGCATCGACGTTCCCCAAAAGTGAGTCACTTGAGGGTGTTTGGCTGCAAGTGTTTCATTCTCAACCAAGGGAATTTGGACAAGTTTGAGTCTTATTCCATGGATAGCATTTTTCTTGGATATGCTTCTCATAGTCGTGCTTATTGTGTGCTTAACCTTGAAACTAACCGGATCGTGGAAACTTATGAGATTACTTTTGATGAAACTATGCCTTGCACAACCCCTGTATTCGAAGCTGCAGATGAACATGAGATAGGACAGAGCATCTTTGAGGAAGAGGACGAGCGAGGTGCTAGTGGTGATGAAGAAGATGATGAGATTGACCGTGCTCCACCTGCCACACCTGTACCTTCTACTTCGACTACGAGAGTTGATGGCCCTACCATTACTTCAAGCCATCAACATGTACCACAACAAGATGATAAAGAAGAAGATCAGAGTGAGCCAGCTGCTGTTGAGGGGGAGGCGACTTCAGAGCGAGGAGCTCCACGACACATTCAGCGTTACCATCCTCTACAACAAATGATTGGTAACTTACATGAGCACACTACTAGGCACAGCTCTAGGCAGATTTCACACTTTGCACATTCTGCATTTGTTTCCTCTTTTGAACCCCGAGACAGTGGACATGCTTTATCTGATTCAAACTAGGTTAATGCCATGCATGAGGAGTTAGAAAATTTTGAGAGAAACAGGGTTTGGGTTTTAGTTGAACCACCTCCAAATTGGTAGCCTATAGGAACAAAATGGGTTTTGAAAAACAAACAGGGTGAAAATGGGTTGGTTGTGAGAAACAAAGCGAGGTTGGTTGCCCAAGGTTTTAGCCAAAAAGAGGGAATAGATTATGAAGAAACCTTTGCCCCTGTTGCCCATTTGGAATCAATTAGAATTCTTATAGCCTTTTCTATGGCTAAAGGTTTTAAGCTCTTCCAAATGGATGTGAAAAGTGCCTTCCTAAATAGTTTTATAGAGGAGGAAGTGTATGTGAAACAACCCCCTGGTTTTGAGAGTTCTAAGTATCCTGACCGTGTTTTCAAACTCCAGAAAGCACTTTATGGCCTAAAACAAGCACCCTGAGTGTGTATGCTAGGTTGAAATCATTTTTGCTTGGGAATGGGTTTGAAATGAGGTAAGTTGATAAAACTCTCTTTCTCCTCAGGCAAGACAAAGACTTGTTAGTTATTCAGATTTACGTGGATGATATAATCTTTAGTGGTTCCTCTCATGTTTTGGTTGCCAAGTTTGCAGATGACATGAGTAGGGAATTCAAGATGTCAATGATGGGTGAGCTGACTTTCTTCCTCGGGCTACAAATCAAGCAGAGCAAGGATGGAACCTTCGTGCACCAAGGGAAGTACACGAAGGACGTGCTGAGGAAGTTTGACATGGCTAATGCCAAGCCATTGTCAACACCCATGGCGACGATGATGACGCTGGATGCAGATGAAGATGGAGAACAAGTGGACAAGAAGGAGTACCGGAGCATGATCGGCTCCTTGACGGCGACAAGGTTGGACATACACTTCACAGTGTGTCTCTGCGCTCATTTTTAGGCTTCATCGAGGACATCTCACTGTCAAGCAGTGAAAAGAATCATGAGGTGTTTCCGCTTCACACCTGAATTCGGTTTGTGGTATTCTGCCTCCTCGACACTCATGCTCCACGAATACTCCGATGCGGACTTTGCTGGGTGTCAATTGGATTGCAAGTCTACCTTGGGCACTTGCCAGTTTCTCGGTTCGTCTTTTGGTCTCTTGGGTCTT
>NC_028458.1:44829818-44848096 GCF_000263155.2 Setaria italica
TGTTGGTGTTGCTAGTATTTGTTCCTAGCTTTTATGGATGATTTCCACTTTGAGAGACTTTGGTTTGAACTTTACTTGTGTACCTCTTCTTTGTGATAGCACGAGTGCCATTAGTGTAGCCAAGAACCCTGTTCTCCACTCAAAAACCAAACACATTGATGTGAGATATCATTTTCTGAGAGATCATATTGAGAGAGGAGACATTGACCTTGGCTATGTTGTTACCCAAAACCAACTCGCTGATATCTTCACCAAACCCCTGGATGAAGTCACTTTTCCTCGCTTGTGGGGGGAGTTGGGTGTTTGTTTTCCTTTTTGAGTTGAGTTTTGGAGCTTCTCTTGTATTATATCTGTATAGCCATTTTTTCTTGTTTAGCATCTTTGTAATATGCTAGGTTCGCTTTCACTACATCTGTATCATATTGCATCTGTTTGCACTAGATGAGCTTCTCTTATGCCCTGATTACTATCTTATGCTACTTGTGAGGTAGTGCCTTGGTAGGTAATGGTTGATGCAATATGCAGTTATGCTCTTGATCATATTGTATACATGTTGAGATGTCTTTTTGAAATCCAATGCTAAATTCTACTCTATTCACTTGCTTATCACCCATGAGTAGATGTTTGGTTATGATTTTCCCTTGTTTGAATGCTAGTTCCATATTTAGCTTATATTTGGAATTCATCCTCTTTTCAATTGGGTCAAAGATCTAGGTATCATTGCAGATGTTTAGCCCATGATGCACCCCTTGGGAAAGCATGGCTTCTTTGTGCCACAAAGGCACTTCATGTATTTTGCTTTGTGTGAATAATGAAAAGATTAATGTTGAAAAGAAAAATTTATAAATTCACCAAGTTGTTATGCTTAATGTTCGTATTCTAGATTTCTTAGTTGTTACATGATGTCTGCCAATAAGAAGCAGGCACATGGTTTCAACAAGCTCAGACATGACTTGTGATACATATGTGGGTGTTTGCAATGATCTCTTGTTGAGAATGTGGCTTCCCTGTATGAGCTCTTGATGGCCTAGCTTATTCTTGCTCGAGTGATTCTTGACTAGGTGTTTCCTCATGTGGTGATCTTTTTCTACATTACTAAAACTTGACATCTACTTCACCTCCTGTCACATGATATCATCTTGCTGCCGGTGTTATTGCTTCTATCTGATCCACCAAGCATTTTCTCTCTTATAGCCTTTGAGAGTATTCTGTGGTATATATGAGAAGCTTGATAGATTCTGCTTTTCATGCATCCTTTTATGCTCTCATGCTCATTTTGATGGTTGCATTGTCAACAAGGGGGAGATATTTGAAAATGCACAAATTCTTGCCTTGTTTTGGCTTCACAAGGGGGAGAACTTTGTTTTTCATTCCTTGGTTTTAGGGGGAGTGCATTTGTTTAGGGGGAGTCAAGTCTTTGTGAGTTTTTTTATGCTCTTGTGCTATTTTGCCAGTCGCGTTGAGCTTTTTACCTCTTCTTGAGGAGCCGGTGTTTAATTTGAGCTTGGATCTTCACATGATTGGTGTTGATCCCTTTCTGCCTCTTCTTGAGGGATCATGTGATTTTACCTCAGTTGTGTGGAGCCGTTGCCCTTGTCTTAGGGGATTGAGATTTTCTATCTTTGAGTTTCTTGTTCTTTTTTCAAACTATGAATTTATGTTGAGTGTTGTCAATGCACTCATCAAGGGGGAGATTGAGGACCAATGGTGGTCACCCTTGGATGATGAGTGATTCACAATGTTGTGTTGGATTGATGTTGCTCTTGGCTTATGATGTGCAGGTGTAGGATGCGGTGTGACGGCCAACGGAATGCGGTGAAGGTCAAGTAAAAGGTTCATGCTGATGGACCAAGGGCGATGAAGGATGAACACGAGTAGGCTTGGACCGATGGACCTAAGGAGTCTGGACGGAGTCATGGACGGTCCACATGGTGCACGGAACGGCAAGAGAACATGACGGATGGAAACAACGTCGGTCAAGTCAAACAAGACAGAGACAAGTCAAGTAGGTGGCCCGGGAGTCCGGAGTGAAAGACTTGGAGGCGTCAAAGGCTTGGCGGAGACCGGACATGCGTCGACACCAAGGAGGTCGCGTGGTGGCCAAGCGAAGATGGACGGTTTGGGTGGTTTGGGCCTTAAAACCACCGCGCAGGAAGGTTTCCCGGTTTGGGCCTCAAAATCGGGGGCGAGCCCGATGCGGCCGGAGCTTCAACAAGGAGGGCACGTGGCATCATCACGAAGCTTGCGTCGAGGCAAAGCAAAGTCGTGAAGGTGGTGTGTCCGTCCGATGAGTGTAGAAAAACTTGGTCCAAAATGCCCCTGTGTGGGTAGTTATCCTAATAGTAGCTGTAGGGGTAGTTTAGTAACTAGTATGTGACTATAAATAGGGATGGGGGGCTGGTTGTATCAGCACCACTCTAAGCACCTCTTCTATCTAGGGTTTTGGTAGTTCATTAGCCTCATCTCTCTCTCTCTAGTTTATCTCTCTAGAGGTCCTCAGATGTTTTGAGCACCGAATCCGTGTATTGAACCAAAGTTTGTGTTGGGAACGGAGGCCCTAACCTCCTTGTGTCCTTCATGTGTTGGGGCATGACGACTTTGTGCGATTCTCGTTTGTGTTCTTCGCGTTCTTGTTTCTTCCCTACCTCCTTCCTTCATGTTTTTCTTCGATTCGTGTTTTGTGGGGGGTTTTGAGTCAAACCGGTTGTTTGGATATGAACTAGGATGTGAGTTGAACCTGTCCACCAAAGGGATTTGATTGAAACCTCACGAGTTCAATTTTCGAAGTGTGAAAAGTTGTGTTCTTCACAAGATTTGGAATTCCCATTGTTTGACAAATCTTTGAGGGATGATTTCTTAGGAGTAGCTTCTCTACTATGTTGTGATACTATGGTTCAAATTTTGTGATTTTTGGAGGTTGTTTGATCAAGTTTCAGATTTTTCTTCTCTCCTCACGAAGGATGATTTCTGAGCTGTAGGAAGTTCCAACACTGTGTAGGAAGTTTCGACACAGGATTGGAAGTTCCGACAATCCACTTTTGGAAGTTCCGATAAGAGGTCGGAAGTTCTGATACCTAGAAGGTGTTTTGAGTTCTGTTTTGCCTCAATCTTTTGAGTTTGCTTTTGGTTGCTTCTTGAGAGTCCCACTGTGTCTTTTGGTTGTTATCATAGACACCCAGCCAACCAGTTGGCTCGTGGATCTCTCATCTTCCGTTTGCTTGGATTTGGGGTTTGATTTTGGGACAGAGGCCTAAGATTTCGAAAGAAATATTTGAGGCTCCCATTCACCCCCCCTTTGGTTGCCTTTTTCGGTCCTTCAAACTCTCATGATTGCCATGTGATGATCATAGTTTTTCTTGCTATTGCAATCCAGGCTATGAAACCAGTATTTGTGAGATGGTAATCACACAGATGTGTTACTTCTTCAACATGATTTCGCAGAAAGTGATTGATTATGTCGAGTTGGCTAGGCTTCAACTCTTTGTGGCGGAAACTCAGACCTAGCCTGAGATGTACTTCCCTCCGTCCTTTTTCGATATCATGGAACATCTCATGGTCCACATGGTCCAGCAAATAACCAAACTAGGGCCTATGTACTTCCATCAGATGTGTTCGTATGAACGATTCATGTCGACTCTCAATGGATACATGAAAAACAAGGCCTTTCCAGAGGGCAGCATGATAGAGAGCTACCATACAGAAGAGAGTGTTGATTGCTGCATATTACATAAAAGATATGAGAGTTATAGGTTTACCGGAATCTCGGCATGAGGGAAGATTGCCCGGGAGAGGTACCGTTGGAAGGAAAAGATTCATAGACAAGGGCAACCAACAATTGGAGAAAGCGCATTCAAGCATTCTACAACAGCTTGCAATAGTGGAGCCCTTCATCGAGCTACACCTAAATGAGCTACGTGCACAAAGTATTGGTCGCTCGGAGGATTGGATCAACAAAGAGCAAAAGTGTCAGTTGCCATCATGGTTAAAGGACCATGAGCATATATTTCAAGGAAATTCCATAGAAGATGTAACATTTACCAGTTTGGCATTTGGGCCACCAAGCAATGTCACCTTATGGCAAACATATGAAATTAATGGATACACATTCTGTACCATCACAAAGGACAACAAAAGCGTGGCTTACCAAAACAATGGTGTTCGCACAAAGGCAATTGATACATCCGAAAAGAACATAACTTACTACGGTTTCATAGAGGAAATATGGGAACTTGACTATGGAGAGAATATCCGGATCTCCATCTTTCGGTGCTAATGGGTCAAACACCCAAATGGAGTTACAGATGACAATTATGGGTTCACACTTGTAGACCTAGCCAATGTATCTTACAAAGATGACCCATGGGTACTCGTTGGCAGTGTAGCACATGTATTCTACATAACAGACCCAATGAATGCAAAGAAGCACATTGTCGTCTCTGGAAAACAAAAGATCCTTGGAGTTGAAGGTGTCGTCGATGTTGAGAAGTACAATCAGTACGAGGAATTGGACCTTTTCAAAGACCACGAACGAAGAATCAAGCATGTTGAAACAAGCATTGATCATAAATCCATGAAGCCATGGTTACGTACTGACTGTGAAGGAAAAATTGTTAAAGGATAAATAACATTTAATTTCTCTTATGTTGTTTGACTAATTAATATTCTTGTAAAACTTATTAATTATCTTGTAAGACTTTATTAATGTGTACTATACTTTATTAAAAAATACCTTGAACATAGCTTAAAGGTATTCTAGATCCTAAGAAAACAACCACAACCAAAGAGAATCAAAGAATTGAAGAAATCCAGGAAAACAAACCATCAGACGTACTGATGGCCCCCAGAACAACGGCGTAGCAAGTATCGGAGGAATTGGTACACTGCAAAGCAATTAAGTTAAGAAAGGCCCGTTGGATGTTCCGATGGCCTTCTTTCTACTTGCGTTGGATGAATTCTGAGGGGTAGGCTTCACACGTTAAGATATCCCTGCAGCACCGGATGTTCCCATGCTTTGCCAAATAAAGCGTCAGACCAAGCATATTTACTTTGATCCTTCGCCGAAATGTTTTGGCTAGAAATACTTCAGCACCAGTTGATCCAATGGTGGCATCGGATACAGTTGTGGATGATCTATTGCATGCAAAAAAATTTGAAGTTGTTTAAATACTTGGCAAATGATTTTGAAATTATTTCAAACTTTTACACATGAACATAAATGTTTTTAGTGAATTCAAAAAATATTATTTCAAAGATACCACGAATCATGATGAGTTGTTAGTTCCCTGGTAACTATAGGTTGAAACACCCTATGCATAACTCTTGACATGTTTCAACCTATATAGTAACGAGTGAACTAACTACTCATGATGTTTTGTGCTATCTATGAAAAAATATTATGTAAATTAACTAGGTAAGTTTTACGTACATGTGTAAAGGTTTGAAACAATTTTGAAATCATCTGCCACGTTTTAAAATCATTTTGGAAATCCATTAAAAGCACTGCGCTGGCGAGTGCTAAAGACGCCCGCTGGCACTAGGTCACTGTGCTAGCGGGCGGTCTTGTCGCCCGCCAGCGCAATTCCAAAATGATTTAAATAGGTGACAAATGATTTCAAAATTGTTTCAAACTTTTGCACATGGATATCAATGTTAGTTAGTCAATTTTAAAAAATATTTTTTCATAGATAGCACATATCATAATGAGTAGTTAGTTCACTTGTCACTATAGGTTGAAACACCATATAACTCATGAGGTGTTTCAACCTATATCTAGTAACAAGTCAACTAACTACTTATTATGATTTGTGCTATCTATGAAATACTATTATTTAAATTGACTAAGTTAGATTCATATCCATGTGTAAAAGTTTGAAACAATTTTGAATTCATTTGCCTAGTATTTAATTCATTAATGGTGGTGCTCTGTGCTGGCGGGCCTTATTGGCACCCGCTAGCAATGATGATCTGTGGTGGCGGGCCTTATTAGCGCCCGCTAGTGCTGCGGGCTTGTATAAATACACGCCGGCTTGAAAATTTTGAAGCCCTAGCGCAAAATCTAAAAACACGCCGTCAGGCTGCAAAAATTTTGCGCCGAACAGCCACCTCCTCCCACCTGAACGCCGCCGCCTCGTCCCGTCGCCTCCACCGCCCCCTCCTCGCCTCCTCGGCCACCCACACCCACTTCTGCTCCCCCGGCCGCCACTCCTATACCACGCCTTCCTCCTCCCTGCCGTGCTGCCACACCTCTTTCTCGACCGCCAGCGCGCTAGAAATCTTCGACGCCTCCGCACCCCAGCCGGCCCTGCCCGCAGCCTCCGCGCTTCCGTCCGCCATCCCCGCGGCCTGCTCGCCACCGGTGACCCTCCCCGTGGCCTCCCCGCCATTGGTGACCCTCCCCGCTGCCTCCGAGCCACTGTCCGCCATCCACGCGGCCTCTGCGCCATAGGAGACTCTCCCCGTGGCCGTCCTTGAGCCCGCCGGCCAGCACTGAGCCTCGGTGAGTTTAGACTTTAAAATTTGAAAAGATGTTGAAACTTTAAAATTAGTCCTTTTTTGAAGACCTGAGTTGTGTAAGGCTTCCTATAATCTTGTTTGAGCAACTTCTTGAAGAGTTCTCTAAAAATGTAATTGCTAGTTATGCAATTTCTAGAACTTGAGTACTGTGAGATTAATTATTGAAGTATGTCTGCACAAGTGCATTTATGATCATTTACTCAATTTATTCTTACTATAGTTGTGTCATCTTTTTAATATCTATTATTATAATTTTCCATATCAAGAGCGACTAAATCCTTCAAGGAGGATTCTAATTCCGATAGCTCATTTGGATACGGGACTCCACCTAAGTACGAACCAAGCCCACCTAGAATTCGCAGGCGTTTAGATGAGTTGGACCCTAAATACGATCCAACCGCAGATCATCAGGTACCTACATTCACATTCATATACTAGCTAGTGATGCGTTTGTTGTTCACACGAAGATGATAAACTCTAAATATTGTTTTCTCTATAGAACAATGACCAATCCCGAGAGGATTCGCCTCCACGACGTTGTAGAACATCAACTCTGCAGGAAGCCGAGCTAGCTACCACTGCACCACAGCCTTCGACTGCAACTGCTTCTACTAGTGCTCCGAAAAGGGATGTGGGAAAAGAGCTCGAAACCAGATCCCTGAGAAATGTAGTCTGGTCATAGAGATGCTTGGCAACAGAGGTGAGCCCATATTACTTGAGGGGATAGCTGCTAGGTTCTAGAACATATGTGGAGCTTTTGTCAGGGACAAAATGTAGACCTAGATCACAATGACTAACTCTAGAACATATGTGGAGCTTTTGTTAGGGACAAAATGTAGACCTGGATCACAATGACTAACTGGAAGAAAGTGTCTGCCACTACGAAGAACATTTTGTGGGCTACATTGAAATAAAAATTCACTTTTCCTGAAGGTCAAGAGGAATTTGCAAGAAAATTTGCTGAGGGCCTCCTTGGAAGATGTTTCAAGAATTGGAGGTCTACTATTAATGTAGAATATGTAAAGAAAGGCAAGAATTCTAGGGACGACTACGGTAAGATTCCTACAGAAATGTGGGAGGAGTTCGTACGATAGAAGAACACACCGGAGCAAGAGCCCTGAGCAAGGGAACATCAAGAAGGCTATGAATGCCACCCAGAACCCGCATCGCTTGGGTGCGGGAGGGTACCTTGCAAAGATTGAAAAATGGAGGAAAGAGGAAGAAGACCGGAGGATAGCTGGTTTACCCAATTTGCTAGTAGGCTTGGATGAGTGCAGCAGGAATTGGGTGCTAGCTCGAGTTCTGCTTGTTAAACCTAACGGCGAAGTAGATTTCAAACACCCATCAACTGTGGAAATTTTCAAGAGGATGGGACAGCTTGCCGAGGCTAAAAAAAAGGGTCTTTGGAAGCTGGATAGGGAGAGAGATATGCTAACCGAAGCAATCAGAACCCCGGAGCACATTGGCCATTTGCGAGGTCTGTCATCTACATTGCCCTAGGGTAAAGCATTCACGAACAACCAAGAAAGCTACAAGAAGCGGGACCGATATAAGAGAGACCTTGAGGAGAAGATGAGACAAATCGCCATGGAGGTCTACGCCACCAAGCAAACCAACCCAATAGCATCTGGTGGTCAATTTGAACCGACCATGTAGCTTGCCAAGTCAGCATACCTTCCTCTATGTAGTGTTACCTCCACTAGTGAGGTATCCTGTAGATGACATACAAGTGGATACACCATGCAGGTTGTTGCAACCTGTTGGAAGGACACTAAAAAAGTTTCGAGAGTTCGCAACTGGCGTGGCAATAACGGCTCATGTGTTCCCAAAGCAACCGCCACCATAATACTCCTAGGTGCAAGTTGTTACGGTGTTGGATGATTTGTGCAAGCTTTACATCCCTACAGATGAGGGGATGGAGTTTCTCGGTGATGCGATGAACTAGTACGTACTGTGGCATCCTGAGATATCATCCTGAATGTTAATTCATCGCCAGAAACCTCACCGCCGTTCCAAGATGTGCCCATGCTACAGTCACATGAGCAGGAAGCCACCACTGAGGGTGAGCAGCAGCCGAGTCAATCACATGCGCAGGTAGCTACCAATGAGAGTGGGCTGCCAAGGGTGCTATAACCTATGGACGAGAACCAAATATTCACTTAGGAGGAATGGTCCTCGTATTTAGAAGGCGATGATCCAACAATGCCGAGTCAGCAATCTGCACCTTCCTAGAGGAAGCCATCTCCACCTCCCCATAGGTAGCCATCTCCACCTCCCCAGAAGGCAGCAGTATCTCGTATGCTCAGGTTATATGAGAGAAAGAATCCATCAACAGAAGTCGACAAGTTCATGACCGTAATGAAGACCAAGGCTTCATCTTGCTCTGTAGCTTGCAGCCCCTCTCGGCCAGAGGACATAGATGAAGGCATCACTTTCTTTGGGCCAGATGAAGTCCCAAAAAAATATGAGCATGGCAAACCATTCACGTATTGGTTGGATCTATCAGGAGGCCCACGTGAACTCATGAAGTTGCATGGATGGATCATGGAGGCAATGAAAAAAGGCCTTTAATCAATCACAGCATGTGTCCCAAAAAAGGTTTTCCTTGGCGTTTGGGATTACGAGGTTGTGATCGATTTCGAGGATTTGAGGAGATTTTACCATCATCAACACCTCGATGTCCAGCTCATTACCGTATGGTGCTTGTAAGTCCACATGTACCGCATACACGAGTTTTACATACATACATATTTATTTTATATGTCTAGTACCTGAGCGACTACCATTTCTACAGGAGGCAATGGAGAGAGGAAGAATTGACGATTGGCAGGTACTCGGTAGCGTTCCTTGACCTAGCATGCATTAGCACGCCAAAGTATAGCTTCGAACTGAATGAAAGGGTCAAAGTAGAAATGGAAGTAGCAAAGACACAAACTGATAAAGATGCTATATAGAAGAACGCCAACAAAGAATAAAAGCTCAAAGTGGCAAATTACATTTATACAGTTATGAAGAACAAGGCTCACAAGGAGTGCATCACGGGAGCTTACAATATTCACGGAAGCTTACAATATTCAGTAAGCTAGCTAGTTCAAATTACTATTTATATACTTGGTGCTAATATTGCCATCTATAATATAAATTATACTAATATCATGCAGAGACCACTGGATTTGCATCTGTATTTACCCCAAGCTTGGATTTGCAATTATCTTAGACTCTCTCACACATTCCAAACCAACAGGGTACACGAAATATATAGAAATTGTACAACAGTAAGACATCCCTTGGCAGTACTTAAATGCATGTTGAGATTCTATGCACCTATGTTGTGTTACTAACTCCTGTGTTTATATCCTCAAATTGTGCACAAGCTTTACGAGGTGAATGGCAGGGTATGCCCTGATGACAGGAAGAAACGAATGAAAATAAGGATGCATAAACGGGTAAGAACATAAAAACTTGGTTTGTTTTTATATAACGTAGACTTGTCATTTATAACAACTCAATATTTTTCTATTTATTGCAGTGCCACAAGCAACTCCCCCGTAGTACGCTATGCGGATACTACGTGTGCGAGTTCCTAAAAAACAATGGGAGTTACCGAATGAACGACCCCAAAGACGTAAGTCTCTTATTATACACTGCAATGTGTTAACTTCCTTATGGTAATACATCCTAATCTTCATTTACTGTATACCTGCAGTTGCCTAGGATCGACACTCGCAATTCGGCTCTCGAAGACCAAGGCATCGTCAACATTTGTAGGGACATGGCTCATTCCATCCAAACTGAGATTTGTCATGAGAAAGTATTATTCTTTGATCCAAAAGGCGAGTTGGCGGCGGACGGATGCGAGGGTCTTCGTACATGGACGTTATAAGTTGTAGATGGAAAAGTATACTCTATTCCATTTGTTGAATTATGTGAATAATGTGAATACTGCAATTTTTAGTAATGTGAATTTTTTATTATTTAAGTTCATTGTTATGTGGTTGGAGATACATATTTAAATTTGGCGGCTAAAAACTGGCGGAAAATAAAAATTATAAATAAATAATGGAAAATAATAAAAAGGGTGGGAAAATAAATATTCCTGGCAGATGGCATAACCAACTGCCACCACAAAATTTTACTAAGCTGGAGCGTGGTAATGTCACCCGCCAGCACAGAGAACCACTATGGAGGCGGTGGGTTATGTCACCCGCCAGCATAGTGGTGCACTGTGCTGGCGGTTGGTTATGTCACCCGCCAGCGCAGTGAACCACTGTGCTGACGGTTGGTTACTGTGCTGGCGGTTGGTTATGTCATCCGCCAGCGCAGTGAATCACTGTGCTGGCTGTTGGTTATGTCACCCGCCAGCACTGTGAATCACTATGCTGATGGTCAATATAACCACCCGCCAGCACAGAGCGCCATTTGTGCTAGCTCAAAATTGTTGGCGGGTGCGGAACCCGCCATCACAATGGTATTTTACCTGCCATTATAGATCGTTTTTGGCGTAGTGAGTATAACGCTACAATCTTACTCTTGTAGATGTGAGATCAATCATTCCTATTTTTTAATGGAAATACAACCTAGCAGTGTATTTGCAATTTATCATATACAGTAGATGTAAGCTCTATTTCATTGGTTCTATTAGTTACTCGTGTAAGTACCCAGTGATCTTCAACCCGTGTGCATGGGCCAGGTAGACCCGCGTTGTAATACGTAACTATTTCCATCTTTCTAATACAAAGATACTTAGCTCAACTGCGCATTCTTAAAAAAACAGTAAAACACGCATAGTCGGTCAAACCAAATTTTCCAAGCAATGGTTATGCTATTCGTCCTTCGCCACGACCTTCTACTGCTGTAGACTAAGGTCTCGTTTGGTTTCTCCTGCTTATTTTTAGCACCCGTCACATCGAATGTTTAGATACTAATTAGAAATATTAAACTTAGACTATTTACAAAACCCATTACATAAGTGGAGGCTAAACGGCAAGACGAATCTATTAAGCCTAATTAGTCCATTATTTGACAATGTGTTGCTACAGTAAATATTTGCTAATGATGGATGAATTAGGCTTAATAGATTCATCTCGCCATTTAGCCTCCACTTATGTAATGAGTTTTGTAAATAGTTTACGTTTAATACTCCTAATTAGTATATAAATATTCAATGTGACACGTCATAAAAATAAGCAAAGGAACCAAACGGCTCCCTAAAGATGTGGCCATGTTGGACCACGTTTGTTTTTGTCTCCGGTCAGACTAGCGTGCCTTGTACGTTTGGGGGAAAAAAGGAGACTAGTACGCCATGGAAAAAATAGCAAAAGGTCATCTTTGAATAGACCCTTGTATAGAGACCAAATCTTCAACACCTCTTGCTATCAGAGCCCAGTTGTTGACTTGTCTACCTTTTCCCGCCCTCTCAAAATCTTTGACAACATTATTGTATTCTTAAGTGCTCATCTTACTTTGCATTATGATTTGTCCTCCAAAAGTTCTCTATACGAAGGATACCGTGCACCATTTCCATGTGATTCAATCTAAGGTCAGCCGTAAATCTTTCCTTGCGCTCAAAAGTTCATATATATCTGTTGTCTCATGTATAGTATTCGATGTTGCATTTCCCGAGCAGGCTACGGGAGCTATTGTTCCTTGAATCCTAATGGCGGAGATGGTGAGTTCTGTGGTTGCCCAGGAAACATTTAGCCAAATCCTGTCTGGACTGGCTGACAGGTACAAGGAAAAGGAGGACTCAAGTGCAAACAGAAACTTGGAGAGGCTAGAGATGGCACACATCAGGCTGGAGGCTGCTCTCGAGACATCTAATAAGTGGCAGATCACAGATTCATCTTTATTGCGTTGGCGCAAGAAGATGAAGCGTGCTGCTCAAGAGTGTGATGACACACTGCACAAATGCAAGCAGAGAATCCTAGAAGATGAACAAATCGAAGGGGAGGTAAAGAATTCCTCCCTCCCTAACCGTATTGTGCATCCTACCAAGTCATTTGCTCTCTCCATATTTAAACCCAATGACAATGACTTGAGAAGATCCGTTGCTCAAAGATTTGAGTGGTATGCAGATGGTGCTAGTGAGTTTCTGAGATTCATAGAGCTTGGTGGCACACCACGCAGTCACATGCCCTTTGAATCTCCTGTCAAAAACCTTTTTGCAGGCAAGGAACTACATCATAAAATTGTTCGGGGAAATGAGTATCCTTTGTTTCAATTATGGTTGACCCCCATCCATAATCGAGTGCATGGAATAGATGTTAGCCTAACATTTACCCAGTATGATGGTACACCAGAGGGTAATATCTGCTTTAGTATGATGCACTGGTAGAGAATTGACCTTTAGTCCCGGTTGGTAGGGTGCATATCTCTCGAAAATCCATCCGGGATAAACCAACCGAGACAAAAGGGAGGTCTTTAGTCCCGGGTCTTTTAACCGGGAGTAAAGGTCCCCCTTTAGTCCTGGTTGGTGTCACCAACCGGGACTAAAGGGTGCCCCTTTAGTCCCGGTTGGGTTTCCCAACCGGGAGTAAAGGGTTACCCTTTAGTCCCGGCTGGATTCCAACCGGGACTAAATGACGCCCTGCATGGCACTGCCTGGCACCTGAATTTTTCATGCATGCATCACGTACGTAGTACCGCGGCCCTTTTGTTAACCTTTAGTAGTTGAGATTTTTTTAGAACGAAATCAACTAGTATTTAAACGAATGGGATTTGTAATTATACAATTACTATATATATACACAATTCTTATACACAATTCATATACACAATTCAACTAGCTTAGTACAAATCGATCATAATTAGCGCGTATTATATATACAAATAAATCAAAGTATCTATCTAGAATCTTCCCGTCGTGGTGTTGCTGATCGGAGCGTCTAAATTTCATCCATCGTAATAAAATTCTCCTTTTGTATCTACCACCTCGTCCATTAGGAATCCAATGAGACCTTCACATATTGCCGCTACTCTTTCTTCCTTCAAGAGTCCTTGTTGAATATTTAACATCTATAATTTGGAAATTTGTGAATGTTACACGAACAAATACATATAAGGAGCTAGAAAATAATTAACTAGTAATAGTTTTATTGTACGTACTTTAAAGTTGTGTGGTGTCATCTTCAGTCCCTTGGGTCCCATAAAACTGTGCATGTGCTCACAGATGTAGTAGCCACATAGATTACTCCCGGGTTCCTGTCTTAAGCACTTCAGTGCGGAAAAAAATAAGTTATGAAATATTCGTGTTATACAATGTAATAAATGTGCAGACTTCATACGTACCGGGAAGTCTGTGTTCCATATAAGTTTTTCTTTGAATGGACCTTTGTGTGTCCTTATGAATTGTCTCCATGCGCTGCGGATTAGAATAATGAATGATATAGTGTTAGGTGAAAATTTAGAAAATAAACTTTTACATAGAGATAAGGGTCCGAAATTATTACAAGCGTAGCATGTCTTGCATGTCTTAGTACTCCATCGGATCTTTCCTCAATGAATCGAAGATAGTGGCGTGGCTTCTTTCATGCTCAATTATAATGAGGATCCAGTGGGAGCTGCATACATAAATATTCATATATATTACAGCTAACTAACATTAATCAGGTAAGAAAAAGAAAATGAAAGTAGACGGTATACACACACTTACTTGAAGTTGTATGGAAGTAGTATAAAATCCTTGAATTTTTGTTTGTCTAGAAAATTGTATACTTTCACCAAGGTTTTGTCTGGCGCATCCTGTATCTGTTTTTGGTTAACTACGGATGGATCCATGAAACCAACATGGAGGTACGCTTCTCGTTGGCACGTCTGAATTAGCATCCTACATAAAATGGAAGATGAAGTTAGTACGGTGACGCACACAAAAAAAATAATGATATGAGCCAAAATTTACATGTAGATAAATGGACACTTATAGAACCTAGGGGCTGATGAGAGAGACGTCCAGGGCATGATGATGGTACACTTCATATATATCCTTGAATTCTAACCACAGGACTTTCTCGCCTTCGTCGTAAAAATCTATTGGTTTTACCTTAAGGCCGAACATCTCCCTCGAGTCGGCGGATACCTTCATGTACCATTGATGGAATTCGTACATCTTTGTTGATAGCTTCCATTCCAACTCAGGCCTTACCAGAGACTTGCCTAGCTCAAAGGTCCATCTCGGTTCAACTGGCGGTGCAGCTGGTAGCTCAACTTGCCCTAGACATTCATCAAGTCCCATATCTGTTTCTTCCATGAATTGCAATACATGTACTTGTTGATGCAAGGGCATTGCTGCTATCGTTTTAGCGTCTTTTTCTGGTAGATGCCCAAGGTTGGGGACAACACCACTAGAAGATGACTTTCCTTTCCTTTTTTTCCTCTGATCAGCCTTGACTAATGCTTGTTCGTAGTTCGATAGTAGTGGTATCCTCTTCTTGGCCCCTTCTTGCATCCTGATAAAAAATTTAATTCTCTTCGATCAAATGGCGGTGGCTCCATCTCCCTTGGCTTTTTTTCTTCAACCTATTTCTTGAACCACTCCCTATCCTCTGCTTGGATTTCAGCCCAGTGTTCCGCATGAGTCATTGCCTCCCAGCATTCCTCATGAGTCATTTCAGGCTCCTTTGTTTTCTTCTTTCTCTATCTTGGCTTGGGAGGCGGTGGTCGCATGGAGACCTTAATCAAGCAGGAAGTGATGGTACTGGAGCAGGTTGTGCTAGAGATGACGGTCTTGAGCTTTGAGGAGATGGTCGCTGCTGGGATCGGTGGGGAGCGGTCTTGAGCACTGAGGAGATGCCTCCATGTCGGGGATGATGATGTAGCATTTGCACCACAGAATGATCATGTGAAGCGCATCTCATAGTATCCTTTCCCCATCACCTCCCAGGAGGTTGAGCTCTAGGCCTTCATATTGGCTATCAGCAAGCTGCTCTAGGCCGACGTTGGTGTAGTCAGGTGAAATCTCCATGCCATGGCTTGTCTACCCTGGCAGGATTGGTAAGGTGCTCTCGTACACCACCTGTACATATAGCAGAAATACATAAGTTATTAAACTCCAATCCCGAGGCGTGGATCGATTGAGAAGATTGCATAAATATTATGTATAAGTATACCTTAATGGTGAGGTTGCCGACCGGTGTATGCAGCTCACCTGAGCTGCGTTGCGTGATGGCATCCACAGCGAACCGTTGCTCATCCACATGTAATCTTGGCGTCTGCGGATCGAGTAGCCCTGTAGAGGCACAACTGCTCCTGAGGCGTTGAGAAGGGCTGGTGAAGTTTGGATCAGGCAGTGCTCTAGATTGGGCCAACTCCGCAATTGCGGGGCCCACTCAACAATTGATTTCCTCCTACATTCTTACTTCTTGTGAATGCACTTTGCATTCTAGCATACGCCGCTAGCTCTCCTTGATCTATTCCTTTCTTCGCTTGCGGCTTCTGTAAGAGGCGCTGTCGCCTCAGAAAGCAAACTTCCATGGAACGACCCCGAACCCTCGGCAACGTCCTGGGTGCTCGAGATTCCGGAGGACCAATGTGAGCTCATCATTCTCTCAGTCCACCTTCAACCTTCCAGACTTAGCATCTTCAATGTTCTTGATAGGCCTTTCGACCTTCTGACATATTGTCTCATTGAAGATCAGTGTCCCATCCTCTTGGCTCAGGAAGCCTCCATGAGTGTAATACCAAATTTTTGATCGATCGGGCCATTCAATAGTTGCTGGTATGATACTCTGATCGATCAGGTCTTGTTCCATCTTCTTCCATCTGGGAATTGTTGTGCCATAACCACCTCGCCCAAGATGATGATGGTACTCCTTCTGACCAGAATTTGTAGTGGTTGTCTGGACCTTTTTCACACCGTCTTCGCTCCTCTTTTATTGAACAAATGCCTCCTAGTGGTCCCTCAACTTTGGGCACACCTCGAAAGCTGGAGTTCAACCCTTCTTAAGGTAGTTGGCATCCAGCATCTTCTTGAATGTCTGGAATTGTGTGGCTATCTTCTTTAGCGTCCACGCTTTCACATCCTTTTCAATATATCCTTTGGGAAATGTGAAATGTCTCTTGACATCTTCCCACAGCATATTTTTTCTGTGTCCGGGAGCACGTATGGATTAGTTCCTTTGCCCTTCCATTCCCTGATGCTGATGGGCACGTTGTCCCTTACGATTGCCCCAATCTGACTCACGTACTTCTTTGCCACTTTTTCAGGAGCAACCGGCCTGCCCTCTTCTGTGTGTTCTGTGATGACAAGCCTCCCATCCATCACCCTTGTACGACCTCGGGGCTTCTTACAGTTCGTCGATCCAGAGGGCTAACAGTTCAAGATTTGTTAATTAGTACATAGTAATAACGAATAAGACACTATAGATGGGGGTAAAACAATGGCAATGATATATACCTCTCCGGAACCTTCCGCCACGGCAAGGTTTTGCTGGGGCTCGGGCTCTTCATTGCCATCACCAGACATGTTGAGGAATATGTCCGCCTGGTTACCCTCTTCATCGGTGTACGCTATGGGAAGGTTGGAGCCACTAGCATCACCAGCAATAATCCACTCCATTAGATACCTTGCGGTCTCGTCATCTACCATCTCAACTACTTTAAACACACATGAAATCTAAGTTACATGTACGTTAAGGTATATACATGAAATCATAGAACAACCATAGAAAAAAACAAACTGATTGAAACGTACACATGAAACAATACATGAAATGAAACTTACATTAAAACTTACAAGAAATACACAAGAATGTCTTGAATGAAACTTAATTAAATGAAATGTCTTTAATGTGTTACAAGAAATCATAGTTACATGTATGTTAAGATATATACATGAAATCATAGAACAACATGAAACCATACATGAAACTCTTGAATCCCACCAAATTTGAAGTGTTTCTACAAATTTCTACTAATACCTACTAAATTCTACCAAATTTGAAGTGTTTATACAAATTTCTACTAATTTGTACCAAATTTGAAGTGTTTATACAAATTTCTAATAATTTATTGGAATTTCTAGAAAATTTCTACTAATTCCTACTAATTTTAAGAATTTCTACCACATTTCTTCTAATTTCTAAATATTTCTACTAAATTTCTACAAATTTCTAGTAATTTGTAAGAATTTCTACTAAATTTCTACAAATTTCTACTAATTTTCGAACCATTTGTACTAAATCATGGTAATTTCTAAAAGTTATACAAAATGTATTCAAAATTATACTAAGCATTTGAACTAAATTATACTAATTTCCTACTAATCATAGTAATTTCCTACTGAGTTTCAACTAATAATAGTAATTTCCTATTGATTTTTTACTAATCTACTGATTTTCTACGAATTTTTATTGATTTTCTAACTAAAAAATAAAAAAGGGCCCTTGCGTACGTCCGGGAGCCAGGGCCGGTGGGTGTTAGTCGGTGGCGACGGGGGGAGGGGCCCGTACGGTGGCCGGGACGGTGGGACGACGAAGGCCGGGGCGGCGGAGTGGCAATGCGCCGGACAAGCAGGTCGGGGCGGCGGATGCCGGCGGCGGCGGCGACGGAGCAAGCTGGTGGTGACGAGGGCAAAGGCCAATGACAACGACGGGGATGGAGGCGGCGAGCGATGGCTCTAGGGGTGACAGGGAACGACGAGAACGGATGGGTGGCGACAGAGCAGGCGGACGGGTACGGATCTTGGCGGCGGGTGGGGGTGTTGAAGATGACTGTTACTTTTATCCCCCCTTTTATCCCAGCTCGTAATTGCACCTGGGACTAAAAGGGTA
>NC_028458.1:44848196-45025506 GCF_000263155.2 Setaria italica
ATACCAGTTCTTTTAGCTTCTAAATAATTATTTTACTGCATCGCTATCATCAAGAATTGTTCAATTAAATAATTTCAACGCGCGAAAAATTTCAATTTATGTATGCGGTTAACATTGTTCATATTTAATCTAATAAATCTTCACCTCAACTAATTTAAACACATATGAAAATCATACATACGTTAAATTAAAAAATTGTATCAAAGTAGTACATGAAATCATAGAACTTTACAATGTAACTTTACATAAAGGTGAAGCAAATTTAGCACATTACAATGTAACGTTCACGAAAGTTCCTTGATCATGATCGCAGCATAGGTACAGAGCCTCTTCTTTGGATAGCAAGATGCTTGGGTCAACTTCAATAGCGAATGGAGGTGTGCCATCAAACTGATCATAATTATTTGATTGGTTTGTTTTGTCCTCAACTCCCATGATTTTTCTTTTACCTGGAAGAACTATGTGGCGCTTTGGCTCCCATGGCTCTTCTGGATTTCACTTGGTTTTGCTAAACATGTATCTAGTCTTGCACATGAAAAACTTGATGCACATCATTGGCAAGTACGAATGGTTCATCATTGTATCCAGTCTTGCTCAGGTCCACCACTGTCATTCCGTACTAATCTTTGGTTTCGCCAGTTAGATTCACCTATTTGCAACGAAATAGAGGGATGTACAGCAGTTCGTATTCGACTTCCCATATCTCCTCTATGAAACCATAATATGACTCCTCGCTACTGTTCTATCTATGACATCTATGCGTACACCACTATTCTGGTTCGTGCTTTTCTAGTCCTGGGCTCTGGTGTAAGATGTATAAGTCGTTGGCGCAACCAGGAGGGAAAAGTTTCCATGTGATGATGTGTAAGCCAGGCATCGGATTTCGTCGGGTTTTTGGAAACTAGCATCTACCTGTGCTACTCGATATACGGAGCCACAAAGGATGGTTGTTACAGAACAGTGTAGTGTGCCTTGTCGAACAAATCAGTATCATTGCTCAAACTTGATTTCCTTCCAAGGGTGCCCATTGCCCGCAGCCTCCCCTCGTGGCATGAAGTTGGAACCCTAATCGAGTCAATTGAGTCAATAAAATCAACACAAAACTCGATCATGTCCTCTGTTCCATATCCCTTGGCGATGCTTCCTTCTGGACGGGCACGATTAAGAACATAGTTTTTTAGGACTGACATGAACCTCTCGAAAGGCCACATATTGTGCAGGTATACTGGTCCAAGAATACCAATCTCTTTTACTAGTTGAACCAGGAGGTGCGTCATAATATTGAAGAAGGATGGTGGAAATACCAACTCAAAGCTGACAAGACATTGCACCATATCATTCTGTAACTTTGCTAGCTTGGATGGATCGATTGCCTTCTGCGAAATCGCATTGACAACCATGCATAGCTTTACGAGCGGCAATTGGACATTCTCTAGTAGAACACCCCTCAGTGCAACTGGAAGCAACTGGGTCATGAACATGTGGCAGTCATGAGCCTTGAGATTTGTGAACTTCTTTTCTTTCATATTTATTATTCCCTTTATATTCGAGGAGTACCCAGATGGGACCTTCATGCTATTAAGGCATTCAAACATACTATCCTTCTCTTCCTTGCTGAGAGTGTAACTGGCAGGACGTTAGTAGTGTTGTACGTTATATCTCTTTTCCGGATGTAGGTCATCTCGTTGCCCCATGACTTTGAGGTCCTGTCGTGTTTCCAATGTATCTTTTGAGGTCCCATAAATACCCATGAAGCCTAGCACGTTTACGCAAAGATTCTTCGTCAGGTGCATCATGTCTATTGCGGTGCGGACCTCTAGAATTTTCCAATAAGGTAGCTCCCAAAATATTCACTTCTTCTTCCACATGGGTGCACGTCTGTTATCGTCATTTGAAACAGGTTGGCTACCAAGACCCTTTCCAAAGACTACCCTTACATCCTTTATCATCTCAAAGACACGCTTTGCATTACGGTGTGCAAATTTTTTACGATTGTCTGGCGCCCCATTGAAATGCATCCCGCTCTTTCTCAGCTTGTAGTGAGTGAGCAGGGAGAAATCGACAATGACCCATATAGATGACCTTCTTACAGCACTTGAAATACATGCTGTCTGTGTCGTCTAAGTAGTGGGTGTAAGCCCGATATCCTTTGTTTGTCTGTCCTAAAAGGTTGCTCAGTGCAGACCAATTATTGATGGTTACAAACAATAATGCTCGTAGATTAAAGATCTCTTGTTTATCCTCATCCCACACATGTACACCTTCTTCCTTCCAGAGTTCATCAACCAACGGTCTTAGATACACGTTAATGTCGTTGCCAGGTTGTTTTGGGCCTTGGATAAGCGCCGGCATCATAATGAACTTCCGCTTCATGCATAACCAAGGAGGAAGGTTGAACATACATAGGGTCACAGGCCAAGTACTATGACCACTACTCAACTCACTGAATGGATTAAATCCATCAGTACTTAAACCAAACCTTATGTTCCTTGCATCACTTTCAAAGTCCAGGAATGCTCTATCAATTGATCCCACTAGGCCCTATCAACAGGGTGTCTCAGCATCTCATCTTGCTTACGTTCTTCTTTGTGCCATCACATCAACTTAGCATTCACCTTGTTCCTGAACAAGCGCTTCAAGAGTGGTATTATAGGGAAATACGACATAACCTTCGCGGGAACTCTCTTCGTGGGAGGCTGCCCCTCGACATCACCAGGATCATCTCGCCTGATCTTATACCACATTGCTTCGCACACGGGACAAGCATCCAGTTTTTTTGTATTGAGCACCACGATAGAGTCATCAGGGCATGTGTGTATCTTCTGAACCTCCAATCCCAAAGGGGAAACAATCTATTTAGCTTCATATGTTGTGGACGACAATTCATTATTCTTGGAAAGAATCTTCTTGATAATTTAAAACATCCCCTGAAATGCCTTATCAGACACACCATTTTTAGCCTTCCATTGCATAAATTCTAGTGTGGTACCCAATTTTTTATGGCCCTGCTAGCTGTCTGGGTACAACAATTTTTGGTGATCATCTATCATGCGCTGCAACTTTGCTGCTTCCTTCTCAGTTTCGCAATCTCTGTGTGCATCCCATAGCACCTAACCAAGGTCATCAGTAGGGCCATCTTCTGCAAACTCATCTTCATTAGCCTCGCCCATTGTAATATCTGCAAAACCCTGGCCTGTAGCCTAGTCTGGAATGTTGTCATCATCATCCTCCTCTTCGCTGTCTTCTATTACAACCCCTCTTTCGCCGTGCTTGGTCCAAACCAAATAGTTAGGTATGAAACCGTATCTAAACATGTGGCTGTGAATAGTCCCCCAGGAAGCCTGTGAATAGTTCTTCTTGTTACTACATTGGAAGCATGGACAACATATGAACCCGTTCTCTGCCTTGTTCACTTTGGCCACTTCGAGAAAATAATGCAAGCCATCAATAAACACCTTGCTCCGTCTGCTGCATTATATATCCATTGTCTATCCATCTGCATCGTATTACGCATGAAAATGGATTACACATGAAAATGGATTGTGCATGAAAATGGATTACGTATTTTTTCCTTTTTTTATTTTTGTTGTACACAATTAATTTTAATATGATTTTTAGCATGCAGGTCTCTAATATCTTGCCAACGTTATAAATATTAGGTTATATGGTAGTTGTTTTTTGTACCAATTAAAATATATTGTTTCTTCATCCTTCAATGATTACAAATATTAGGTTCTCTTGCTGCAAATAAGTGTATCATTTCTATTTCGCATCAAAATTCATCTTTACGTGCCTATTGATGGTGATTTGATAGGCTTTACGACTTATCTACATGCTATTCATGATTGAAAGCATGTCAAACTTTGTAGTGCAAATGATGCTGAAAGTTTAGATATAGATAGAAATACACATATTTAAATTTCAGATCCAAACAATATGATACACTATGACAAACCATGTTGGAGGTATGCCCTAGAGGCAATCATAGAGATGATGATATTCCACTTGTATCCATGATTTGAATATTGTGTTCATTGAATATCCATTAAAGGCTACTTGAATTGATTTGCAATTATGTGAATTGTATGTGAAACTCTTTACTTGTATGGTTATTCTAAAATTGTCCCTAGTCGGAGTTCATGTGAGGACACACATGAATATTAGACTAGCACATGTATTAGTTGATGACTATGTTTCACAAGTCATGGACATGAAGATGTTGAACTAATAATGTGGACACATGTGGAGACATGTGTTAGGACTGACCCAACACGAGAAGTAGTTCTCTCTTTAAACAACATATACGCTTTGTCCTTAGACCTGAGATTGTCGCATGTATTCTAGATGTGGATCGACCTACTTAGGGGCTATCAAACGCTACGCCGTAACAGGGTAGTTATAAAGGTAGCTTTCGGGTTTGTCAAGAAGCATGCTATGAGACATGGTCAATCAAGAAGGGATTTGCCCCTCTCTGATTGAGAGTGATATCTCTGGGCCCCTCGAGTGATCGGATCCGAAAATGCATGGCCATGCTACGTACGGTTAAGAGTTAACCTACAAAGGGATTCCGAATCACAGGATCGAGAAAGAGCGGTCGGCTTGAAGCTAGACCAAATATCGTGAGGCAAAGGGAATAGCATGTATATTATGTTGTGATGGTTCGTCTGATATGATCTTCGTGTGCGTATAGGAGTTGGCACATCTTGCTAGAGGCCACTACCGACTATTGGGCCGAGTAGGAGTACTCGGGCCATGTCTATACGTATCCGAACCCAAAGGGTCGCACACTTAAGGGGCTGGAAGCCCAATTCGGATTTGATCCGAGTTGGATTAGGTTTAGGAGTACTAATGGGCCTCGGATCCAGAGGCCCATCAGGAACCTCTATAAATAGAGGGGTGGGGGCGCCCTAGGGTTCACACCTTTTTGGCTGAACACACTTGCCGCGCCTCCCACGCCCTCGCCTGTTGCAACTCGCGGATCTAGCAATCCGGCTTGCGACGCTTCCTCCCTGCACGTGTGGATACCTTGGAGGTGTTGCGCCTGCAGCACTTGGACGAGCCGCCGACGAGCCACGACGAGCCGCGGTACCGGAGGCGATCTTGCTGTGCACGTGGACGAGCTGCTGAGGAGCTGCTGGACGTGATCGACTACGTACGACTACGTGATCATCTTCACTGCACCGACGCATATCTACATTTTCCGCACCAGTAGTGCGTCGAGTGGTAATCCCGTGATCCTTATACGGCAGTTCTTCCTGGTTATACGCGGTAGAAATTTTGATTTGCGCTAGCGTAGCCTACCTCGTATCCCAACAAACCATCCACTGAGTATTATCTAGGAGGACTTTAAGCATCCTTGGGCGACGAAGATGAAGGTTCCACTGATCCAGCCTCATCTTGTGGTTTATTTGTGCCTCCTGCAGTGGTAGTACTAAGTGGACGTGAAACACCCGGGACTGGCGATGGAGCATAACGACCACCAAAAGGAGGTTCCTGACCCGCCGCAATAGCTTTTTCATGACATCTTTGCAAATAACGAAGCATTGCTTTCTCCCACGTGCTCATTTTCTTCGGCTTATCATGAGGTCCAACTATGGTTTTCCCCTTGCTGCGAGAAGAACAACGATCGCCCCCACCATCGCCACTACCTCCAGTAGCAGAAGCTATCTCTATGTACAAAAATTCATACATTAGCACTACAAAACTTGTTGAACTTGAAAACCATGATCATCTTGGCAAGCATTTCTCCACCGGATGACACCGTACTTCGCAATGGAAGAGCTCCAATTCTACGAGGAAGGGGATACGGTCTTCCACAATGTCCGTTGCCGCTCTTCCTCGTAGAATCGGAGGTCCTCCTTGACATCCGTTGCCACTCGGCGGAGAACATGCTCGCTGAGATGAACACGGTATGCAAGTTCAACAAGTACGGATTTTAAAAACCATATTGAATTTGACAAGATAAACCATCTAGACAAGAGTAGCATCATTCTAAAACCACTGCAAGGATACATACTATATATGACACCTATGACATACTAATTTTTTCCTCATAATTAATATTGAAATCCTCTCCATTCTACCTCACATTTACTCTCCAATCTCCCTCACATTCTATCTCAAAATCCTCTCTATTTTCTACTTCACATTCTAGCAAATAAACTATCCATCTCCATTCTACACATCAAGTTGTTTTAACTAATACAAACCGTATATAACAAGCAAACTATCCATCACATTCTAGCTCAAAAACATGTATAAATACAAATCCTCTTCATTCTCCCTCTTTCTAACAAACAAACTCATTTTTCTCCCTCTCTAAAGCATAAAACAAAGCATAATAAGATGATGAAGTAGCTAACCTTCACAACACTTTGGATGTGTGAAATCCCCACGGAAATGAGGGAAAAAAATTTCGAGCAGCACCTCCCCTAGGCTTGCTTCGGCGCCATGGAGAGTAGGTGAAGGTCTCTGTCTTTGTGGAGTGGACTGGCTCAAGCTGGAAGAGGAAGAAAGGCCTTTAATGGGGGATGATATTTTATCTCGATTTAAAATTCCAACTGGGATAAAAACAAATCCCTTTTGTCCTGGTTGGGAGTTTACTCCTGGTTGGAAACACCAACCGGGACAAAAGGGACTCCCCGTGAGCCTTTTGTCCCGGTTGGAATTACCAACTGGGAGTAAACCTTTTGTCCCGGTTGGAGACTCCAATCGGGACAAAAGGGGGCCGCTGTCAGTGGCTAGGATCTAGCCGTTACAACCAGGACTAAAGGAGGGGCTTTAGTCTCGGTTGGAAATACCAACCAGGACTAAAGCTCCACCCCATTTCAGCCTACCGTGGCGCACCCCCTTTTGTCGCGGGCCAACTTTAAATCGGGACAAAAGGGGGCGTATGGAAGGTAAGTTCTCTACTAGTGTTGCGTAGCTAGGTAATTTTTTAGAAAACATAATAGATCCAATGGCTATAATAACTTGAATCTATCGATTGATGGTCAGATGTTTTGCTTTTTTGTGAGAATTTCTAGGATTTCTCTCTTTTTCTAGAGTGTCCACTTAGGAATCCTAGGTGGCTTCACCTGGAGGCTTCAAAAGGAGCCTCCAATTAGTAATAGTAAGATGGTCCATTTGATAGAAAGTAAGCCTATTGAACCAAAATACATGACATGTGAAAAATGGGACACAAGAACAATGTAGTGAGTCAATTTGACACCAATCAGACTAGCATGCCATGGTGATAAATTGACAATGATTTGTATTTTGTATATTGGCTTCATTCTATCAGAAATTGCCAGTGATAAGCAGCCAAGACAATTCCAAGTTCCTTGTCCACTGCTGCGTAGTAGAAATACTTTCAAACGGTACTCTTCACACCTCCATCACTTTGTTTCCCTGTCATTGATAGTTATCACACTAACAACCTCCATTTTGACATGACTTGACAAACCTCGTCGTCTTTTTCCATGTAATGCGTGTTGGACTAATACATTCATCAAGCCTGTAATGAAGTAGAAATTCTCGTTGTTGACCTAAGTACGACTTGTTGATTAAATGCATGCATGATTTCTCTTGGAGAAACCAAATCCAAACAATGCCTCACTATTGAAGTTGTCTAACGTTTCCCCCGTCAAAGTCTTGGCCATCATTATCTTCTCTTTAAGTTATAATCACTATCAGCACACCTTCCTTAACGCATCTCAGTTCGTTCGTTTCCTCTTTCATTTGCGTTCGTGGACGATCAGTCGGATACTGCCGCTATGGCGGGTTTGAGCCGGAGATGCATCGGAGACGTTGCAGAAGCCTTCTCAGGCTCTCAGCTCAGCAGCAGCGGCAGGAGCAAAGTAAAAAAAAAGTTCCCATGTTGGTATTCCTAATAGAGTCATTAGCAATGTGGCCGGAATCAGAAGCAACAGACAAGCTCAATTAGGGTTAGACATGTCCCCACAGCTCGCTCCCCCGCCGCCTCCGGCGGCGGCGCGCCCCGCCCTGCCGACCAAGCCCCAGTGCCGCTCCCTCCCAGCAACCAGAGCCTCCGCGGCCTCCTGGCCATCCCCACCGCCGGCCCCTCACCCAGCTTCCAGCCCCCGCACAGAGACCCTGGCAGCTGCTTTTCCCCCAGATCCCCTTTCATCAATCTAAACTGCAGAACTCTAGATGCTTCCCAGGTAAGCTCCGCAGCACGAATCTCACCAGATCCGCAGCAATCACGCCTCGCCCGGCCCTTTCTCTCCTACGCGCAAGTTGTCAGGGGTGATCATGCGCCGGCACCTGGTAAGGATCCTCTATCCGCTTTTACTGCTACCACATGCTGCAGTAACTCCACCATGGCTGTGCGTCTTCTCCGCCCAGCTACCGCCTCATCCGGAGCAGTTACTCCCGCAGCGTGACTTCTCCACTCATCTCCCGCCCTGCTGCCTCTGAATCTGTGCCCGAGGTGATCGGAGCACGGCGCAAGGACGACCTCTTCACTCCTCAGGATGGCTGGACGACCGTCAGACAGCCTCACTAGTGGAGGAGAGGGTGCCATTCAAGTCCGCCTGGCCGACCTTCTCTCCATCGACACTCCGACAGTGAACGCCCTCGGCTCCAACCTTCCACAACGCTGCAAGCTTTTCGGGCTAGAACAAACAGGCGTTACTTCGTCTGTTTGGCCCCGGATCACCGCGCCGCATCCTGCCGCGACCCCGTCAGGTGCTACCTCTGCCTCCGCCACGGTCACCGCGCCAAGCTCTGCCCCACTTGCTGTCGCCTCAGCACAAGGCCATCTGTGTAGCGCCCTCCCCGTCGCGCGGAGTTCGCCGGGGAGCAGGATCGACGTGCCCCCCCCTTCACCATGCTTGGCCTTCACAGGTGCATCTTCACCAGGCTAGGGCTCCAGCTCGCCAACCCCTTTGTCACCAAGCTCGGCCTCCTCTTCGTCAGCAGCCACCCCTACGCCAAGCTCGGTCTCTGCCATGACAGCAGCCGACAGCTCGCCGGATCCAGTCGCCTCCTCGCCAGCACCTACCCCCGCCGCCGAAGCCCGCACACTCGACGACCATGTCACGGCTCGGCGACCCTGCAACTAGGCCGGAGCAGGTGGATTGCCTGGTTCAAGCAACCGGGGACATCGACACCGATCTGCGTGAGTGGGAGACGACGGCGGTGGTCACTTGGGCTGTGCGTGGCCAGGAACCTGTCGACCCACGCGACGTCGAACGCACCATCAGGGAGGAGTTCAGGTTGCACCACGGAGAGGTGACCGTCTCATGCCACTTTCCTGAGGCTTTCTTGATCATGTTTAAGTACAGTCACCACTGCACCGAAGCTCTCCAGAAGGGGAAGGCTGCAGGTTCCGGTGTGGAAGTCTTCTTCACCAAATGGAGAAGCCTGCGTGATGCTAAAGGTGCAGCGCTCCTCTTCCGTGTCAGGCTCTGCCTTGACGGCGTGCCGATGCATGCCTAGCGAGCTGACATTGTGGAATGGCTCATCGGCAGCACCTGCGCCCTTGAGGCCATTGACACCAACCTAGAGCAAGCGCACAACACGAAGATGATCAACCTTTGGGCTTGGACAGCTAACCCAAGCTCCATCCCAAAGTGTGCCTGGCTCACGTTCACCGGCCGGGCGCGCGACCCCAGGCTGGAGGACGTGCTGGTGTCCAAGACACCACTGGGACAGTGGCAGCATGGTGTCAAGCACTGCGTCATCCTTCATCTCGAGGAGATCCAGGACTACACCCTCACGTCCATCAACCTCGACGATCGGATGTCTTGCACGCCGTCGATCTGCCGACTTCCTCCCTGGCACCTTGGGTGCATCGACGGGGAGACGAGACCTCGACGGGTGGAACGTGTAGAGCGCCAACTTTCGCCTCCGCGCTCTGACCATCCTTGCCATGGTCATTGCAGTACGGCAGGGGAGAGCGACCGGCGAGATGAAAAGGAGGATCGCCAGCAAAGGAGCTACAACAACGACCATCCCACCAGCAGGTGGAACGTCTGGTGCCAGTGGAACGACGACGACGACGACCGCGATCAGCACGGGCGAGGTGACCATACCCGACGCGCACACGACGCGCACAAGGGCACGGGCGGCGACACCAGCCGTGAGCGCGACCGCTCGCCCAGGCACCGGAACTGGGGTGGGAGCAAGCACGGAGAGCGGCAGCACCAAACCCAACCCATCAGGACCTCCATGCCTCATCAGCTCTCCCTGTTCGGCCCTGTCCGCGATGCGAGAGCGCTTGAACTAAAGTTCCTATTCGCTAACCGTGCTTCTAATATGAAGGAGGCAGCTGCAAACTTTCTATGCAGGCAAGATGGGAAGACCGACAGCAATCCTCCCCAACTGCCCAGCCTGTATGACTACATCAACAAAGCGGCCGTCCTGGCTGATGCTCTTCACCTTATGCATGAAGGGGATGAAGTCTGGTCTGGGGAGCAGCGCAAAGACAAGAACAGCCAGCCGACGGTCAAGGTGTCCCATGCGTTCAATCGCATCAAAGTCGACCTGGCAATGCCCGGCCACAACTCACCCATGGGGGACACAACTACGGTACAGGAGCTCTCGCCTGAATGGAACCAGGAGCCTCCAACGCCACCTTCGTCTACACCTCTAATGGCTGATTGCATCTCACCTAGCAGCCACACCTTTTTTGACTCCCCTCCTCTTGAACAGATGGTGCGCACCTCCCCCGGCGGCACAGGTGGCCTGAATGATTTGCAGGACACGGCTGCAGACCCAATCTCGGTCCAGGAGGTGGAGGAGGCACTGAACAGCCTCCAGGTGCACCTCCAGCGAATCACCCACGAGCTGCCATGGCCGCTGTCACCTTCGATCGACAGGGACCATTGCCCCTCTAACAATGCGCATATCGAGCAGTTGCTGAAGCAGCAGGATGGAGCAGCAACAAACACCGCAAACGTCAGCAGCATGAACGGGCCAACCTCTGCGGTCAGCACCTTCTTCACCAAGCCGGCACAGGTGCTTCAGCTCCAGACAATGGAGGCAGGCAAGGAGGACCAGACGCAGCATCAGCAGGGCAAGGCACCCAAGCCGCGACGACAAAAACGTGTTTTTGACATGTCGACGGTACACCGCAGTGCAAGACTTTCAAATCGTAGGTCGATGCCGACGGTTCAAAGAGCGCAACATAACCTCTGCCGCAAATTGGTTCTACTCACTGATGATCTACAGCCCATCGAGGCTGCTTTGCAGGAGTACTTGTCTATGTTCCAGGGTCCGGTGCCTCAAGATGTTATTGCGGCGCTAACGGCGGCTTTCAACCTTGATGATCCTGCTGCTCAAGAGCTTGATGAAGCAATGGCCAGGGTGGCTGGCGAAGCCATTGAAGACTTTTAGGGGGACATAGCTCAGGAGGAAGAAGGGGAAGACGCCAACAACATCCACGGAGGGGCCTTTGCTCCAGCGACTGTAGCTCTGCAGGCCGTCATCTAATCCAAACGCAGCAACCATAGAGAGTCCTGCTACTTATCATGTTAACTACAACATCTGTAATCACTAATTTCTGCAGCTCAGTCATCGTATCAGTTATGCTACAGTTTAGCTCGAATGTAATCTTGCCACCTGAACAATGCTATGGTGCAAGACTTATTTCTGCAATTCGTCCCCTTCGTGTGTTGACCAAGAGTAGTATGCCTGTGCTGCCTGCTGGCTGCTGGCTGCTGCCTGTTGCTTGTATGCAACAATGCTATGGTGTTTCTCTGGTGCATTATCTGCCTTCTGCTGCCTGCTCGGACGTGGTCTTTCTCTGCAGCTGGTGCTCAGTGTCACGAGCAATGGCAGCATGTCAACACTGGTGGGCACTGCGTATACCAAGAGTGGGTGGGTGCTGCAATGCTTGTGCATGTACCATCTCATGGAGTGGGCATGCGTTGCTCCCTAGGACAAGCAAGCCAGGGACAACCGTTTCTCAAATCCCTCATGAATCTTGAAATCCTATGCTGGAACATGAGAGGCCTAAACCAGAGAGCGAGAAGAGATACAGTACGGGAGACCATTTCATCAACCCTTTGCCACATCGCATGCCTCCAAGAAACCAAGTTAAGTAATATTGACCACTTCACGGCAAGTTATTTAGGAGGCTCCAGGCTTGACAGCCACTCGTACAAGCCGGCTGGAGGACCTAATGGAACCAGGATTAGCATCCTACTGTTATGGAACATCTCTCACGTTGCGCTCACAGACATTGTGCTAGGAACTTATCACATAACAGCAACAGTAGCAATGCAGGAAACGGAGAATTCGTTCACGCTCACTGTGGTTTACGGGCCCACACAATCTAATGAAAAACCCCAGTTCCTAGTAGAAATACAAGAACAACGACCTCAACGCGGCTCTCAATGGTTAGTACTGGGCGACTTCAACATTATTTACAAAGCAAGCGACAAAAATAATAACAAGCTAAACCTGAGACTTATGAATTTATTCAAACAAGCACTAGATGACACCGATCTACGCGAGATACATCTTCAAAATAGGCAATTCACTTGGAGCAACGAGAGGCAAAGCCTGACACTTGTTAGACTGGATAGAGTTTTTGCAAATGCGGAATGGGAAAATGCATTCAACACACACGTTCTACACGCTCTTTCAACTTCCCTATCCGACCATTGTCCTATCTTGCTCTCTAATCAGAGTGGCCCCAGACGCCCCAGATCCTTCAAGTTTGAGAACTTTTGGACAATGCTCTTGGGGTTTACGGATACTGTAGCACGTGCGTGGACCACGCACTCGCCGCATCACGAGCCTTTTCACAGGCTCTTTCACAAGCTTCACACCACAGCTGTCGCACTAAGAGAGTGGAGCGGACGCCTCATACCGGATGCGAGAATGCAGTTGCATATGGCCCTGGACATGATTCTACAGTTTGACATAGCGCAAGAACACCGGCAACTTATGGAGGCCGAGCGAACCCTGCGGAGCAGACTAAAGCTAAGGGTCATGGGGCTAGCCATAATTGAGCGCGCGCGCAAAAATCAAGCAAGCAGATGCTCAAACCTTAAACTCGGAGATGCTAATACGCGTTTTTTTCACCGGCGAGTAAACTCCAGGAAGCGCAAAAATTACATACCAAAGCTTAAAAGAGAGAATGGTTGGGCGTGCACACATGAAGAAAAGGCGGCCGACATACAAGATTTTTTTACGGCAGCCATGCAGCAGCCCCAACAACGCATAGTGGACCTCAATTGGGACCTTCTTCGCCTCAACCAGCATGATCTGTCATTTCTAAACTCACCATTCTCCGAAGAGGAAATCAAGCAAGCAATCCTTAGCATGCCAGGGGATAAAGCACCTGGTTCGGACGGGTTTACGAGGCTATTCCTAAAATCATGCTGGAGCACCATAAAAAAGGATGTAATGGCAGCAGTAAACGCGTTCTACTGTCTTCGATGCAACAGCCTCCAGCTAAATAACACAGCTACCATCATACTCATCCCGAAGAAAGAGGGGGCGAACACCGTGCATGACTTCAGGCTTATAAGCCTCATTCACTCGTTCATCAAGATCATCACGAAGGCTATGGCAGTGAGATAACAACCCCACATGAATGCAATTGTCTCCAAATGCCAAAGCGTGTTCATTAAGACGCGGAGTATCCATGACAACTTTATGACAGTGCGAAGTACGGCAAGAAGATATCATAGAAACAAAGTGCCGACTATTTTCCTCAAATTGGACATCGCTAAAGCCTTCGACTCCATACGATGGGACTACCTTCTCCTACTTCTGCGTCATTTGGGATTCCCCACTCGCTGGTGCGATTGGACTGCGGCCATTCTGTCTACCTCTTCTTCACGCGTCCTCCTAAATGAAGTCCCGAATCCACCAATAAAACATGGCCGTGGGTTGAGGCAAGGTGACCCATTATCACCGCTGCTATTCGTTATAGCGATCGATCCCCTACAAAGAATCCTGCAATTAGCGACAGATATGAACATCCTTACCAAACTACACGGAAGGGCGCCCTCATGCCGTATTTCGATGTACGCGGACGATGCGGCATTATTCATAGCACCAAGAAAAGAGGAAATTGATGCACTAACTAACATCTTGGAAAATTTCGGGGAAGCAACAGGTCTTAAAACAAACTTTCGCAAATCGACGATCATCCCTATCTGTTGCGAAGGTGTGCAATTGGACATGGTACTAGAAAATCTACCGGCGAGGAGGGGAGCCTTTCCAATCAAATACCTTAGGCTACCACTATCCACACTGTGACTGAAAGCTGTAGATTTCCAACCCTTGTTAGACAAGGTCGTGGCCAAGTTAAATTGTTGGAGTGGCAGAAACATGACGACAGCTGGCAGACTCACTTTGGTCAAATCAGTACTAACTGCTCAGCCGGTTTACTTACTTTGGCCCAAAGAGATACTGAAGATTACCGATGCTAAGCGAAGGAAATTTCTATGGGCGGGGACGGAGCCGCTCACGGGAGGGAAATGCAAAGTGAATTGGACACGATCTGCAAGGCCTAGGAGGGGAGGAGGGCTAGGTGTGTTACACCTCGAAAAATTCTCCAAGGCCTTGTGGTTACGGTGGCTTTGGCAGGATTGGATGAATGATGGACCTTCCTGGGAAAGCCAGGACATACCTTGCTCCCAAACGGACCGCAAACTCTTTGCGGCGGCAACCAAGATTACAGTGGGAGACGGCAACAAGACTTCCTTCTGGGACAGTGGCTGGGTAAGTGGACAAAGGCCAAGGGACATTGCGCCAAATCTATATCATATCTCCAGAAGGAAGAATAGGACACTATATGATGCAGTCACAAATCACACGTGGATAAGAGATTTAAACATTCTTCATCAAGGATTTACTGCCACATATTTCACCGAGTACTACCGACTATGGGTTGAGACCAACCTCCTGCACCTTATGCCAGGTATCTTGGACACCATCACATGGAAATTCACGCCGAATGGGAAATATAGCACACAATCGGCATACAGAGTACAATTCATAGGATCCATGACAACTAATCTCGAGAACCTAATATGGAAAACATGGGCGCCACCAAAGTGCAAATTCTTCAGCTGGTTAGCCGTGCAAGATAGAATTTGGACAGCGGACATACTCCAGCGTTGGGGATGGACCAGTAACCCAACCTGCGCCCTTTGCAGCACGGCGCAGGAGACAGGGTATCACCTTTTCGCCGACTGCAGTTTCACACGGCTAATTTGGACGAAAATTAACACATGGAAGCAATGCCCTAACGTTGATCCAAGCTGCTGGGATAGGCACGACTCCATACATAATTGGTGGATAGCTACGCTGGCTAGCCCGGTGGCCGAGGGGAACGGGGGGAAAGGGTTGCGGACCCTCATTATACTCGTTCTTTGGGAGACCTGGCTAGAGAGAAATCGGAGGGTCTTCCAACACAAAGACAAGACAGTTACCCAGATAACCGACGGCATCAAGAACCAAGCTACGATGTGGGTTGCTGCGGGAGCTAAACACTTGGGGGACTTTCTCTCAGGTTGAGTGTCCCGTTTTGTACTAGTTGTCATAGCGGAGTTCTGCCTCCCCGTTTCGGGGATGCGAGTGTACAGCTTGTATAGTACGTTTGTATATGGCCCGTCGGGCTTTACCTCTCTTTTAATATAGCAGCAGCTCTCCTGCTGGCTCGTTTCAAAAAAAAAAGTTCCCAAATTGTCGGGTTTTCTTAAGGCCCAAATTGTTGGTTGAGCGGCCTTCATTGCCGAGGATGTCACAGTACGATATCTTGTGTGGCTTGCCCATCACTGTACTAGGCCAAGGGCCTGCTAGGGGCCTAGACTGTGGCCACTGCCATGCATCATCCAAAAACCTATCCACCTTCTGGAACCTTCCAGTATATGAGATTCGTGCAAGTAATAAGGTCCATTAGATCTACATCAAACCCAAACCCTAGCTCCCTTCCCTCCGTCCCCTGCCTGTGCCGGCACCCCTGCATGGGCCCCGCTGCCGTCGCCCTCCCCTCCCTCCCTTGCCTGCGCTGCCGCACCTGAGGCCGGAATTAATGCATGTTGACCTAGTTTATTCATGCCTAGTTTGACTTAAATCAGACTTCCTGATTAAAAGAATCCCAAATCCATACTACCTCTAACTGCCGAAGTTGTCTAACTTGGACATCACTATCTTCTCCCTAAGTTATCATCTTGGCTCGCAGTATGATTTACCATTATTCAATCAAAGGACGGTTCCTGCAGCTGCTAAGCTAACTCTTTTCTTCTTATCCAAAATTCATGTATCTATCTCTCATCTATATTGTTATATGTCGTCTTTCCTGAACATGGATGGAAGGGATACTACATATGCTTGAATCCTAATGGCAGAGATTGTCAGTTCCACAGTTGTCCAGTCCCGGCTGAGGTTGCTCATGGACTGGATGCAGAATGGAAACGAAGAGGCATCTGAAATTTTGAATCATGTAACATGGATCGAAAAGAGAAACAGGGGTTAATAGAAGAATATAATTGGAATGTCCTAGGAACAGGTCAAATAATATTGGAGCTATTGTTTGTAACTGAGGACAGGATTAAACAGTCAACACATGGGTTGCTTCTTGAACTTGACTCGATCTACAACTACATCTACATCGATGATGACCTTTTTAGTTCGTATACTTTTGTGTTCCTGCTTCGCACTGATCTGACACATGAGTTCTTGTCCCATAAAGTTATAGCTTTCCAAAGGAATCGGTGCTCGTAGCCTAAGAGGGGGAGGGGGTGAATTAGGCAACTTAAAAACCTTAACCTATGGCTTCCACTAGTTGCATCAAAATATAAACTAGATCACACTATCTAGATGTGCAAACTACGGTTGATCTAGTGTGAAACCCTCATTGCAAAACTAGTTTTGCAATATATAGCCAATCCTATCAAAATACTACTCTAGGAAAGTAAAGGCATACACGTTGCATGTATGAAATGCGGAAACGTAATGAGGGGATGACGGGAAGCAAACTCTTGACACAAATATTTTTCCTGTGGTATCGGTAGGTACTAAGCCACCACTAGTCCACGTTGTTGGAGCACTCACACAAGAGTATAGCTTCCCAGTCACCAAGTCTCTCCCAAGGTGCCCCTTGACATGCCACAAAGGCTCGGCCACTAAGGCTCACGTCAAGTCCCTTGGTCACCTTGATGCCGTTATCACTGAGGAGCTTCTCCACAAAGGAAGGGGGTCTTCACGTCCCCAGCACAAGGTTGTCGACACCACTCCACACCAAGTCGGATGGTCAAAGACTTGCTGGCGAGCCACCAAGGCTCCAAGGCGCCGGCACACCTCTTGTACAACAGTGGTTCACTCTAGAATCTGATCACAAGCTTGGCACACCTTGCACTCACTCCTCTCTAGGCCTATCCTAGCACTAATCACTCTTCTAAGGTTGTGCTAAGCCTTTGATGGATCACTGAAGCACTTTTGGTGGCATGAATTTGTTCCTAATGAGTCTTGGTCTTCAATGCATCCCTGGACACTCCAGCAACTCCAAATAGCCCCAAGGGCTCAAAGAGCCGTTGCTCAAACAACTAGTGAAAAAGTATACCATCGAATGTTCTGATGGTCTATTGTTGGCCTGCATTGGAACATCCGGTGCAACTAGCCGTTGGACTCCCCACACC
Source organism: Setaria italica (assembly GCF_000263155.2). Taxonomy (NCBI): domain Eukaryota; kingdom Viridiplantae; phylum Streptophyta; class Magnoliopsida; order Poales; family Poaceae; genus Setaria; species Setaria italica. Next base: position 44,865,803 of record NC_028458.1, read on the forward strand.
TAAGTTTTTCACTGACACGTCCAAAATTCATCCGACACTTCATCCAATGGTACCGTCCGATCATATGGTGATGAAGGATTTTTGCCCAAAACCTATCTGGAAGTTTTTGAAGTAAATATGCTTTGTCCAACACTTCATTTGGGCCTAACATCAGATCATCCGGTGCTATTGGGTTTTCTTCGTCTTCCAAGTCTGTCCCTAAGAATTCGTCCGACGCTACTAGAAAAGTGACCATCGGAACATCCGATGGTTGACTTTGCCTGGTCTTCTCCGCAGCGTACCAAATACTCCGACGCTTGTTCCGACACTATTCTGGGGACCATCGGAACATCCGATGGTGCTATTTTCTTTTATTTCTTTGTTTTTGTTGGCGCCTTTTTTGGCCAACACACGAGTGCGCTAGATCACGCGGGTTGTGAATAGACCGAATAGCAGAGGTGCTGCACAGGCCGGTCAAACCGGTCCAGTAACCCAGTTAGACCGGTTTGCTAGGGTTTGGCTCAGGTCGGTCATTTGAGTGGATAACAGCCACACTTACATGGTGGAGTACGGCTAGGTTTACGAGCAAACCAGAAACGGGATAACCAATGCCTTACATGGTGAAGAATAACTAGTTTACGAGCAAACTAGCAAATGTCGTCGAAGCTCTTGCCTGGGAGGGACCCCGTCAGGGCGTGGGCGTTGTCGGTGTGCCCTAGGTCGACCAGCAAACCTAGAACGCTATGGAGAGACCAAGTTGAGATGTGCCTTGATCTATTTGTGATGAATGATTGACTAGATGATTTGAGGCTTTACTGGTTGAGTCCATATTCCAATGCACTTGATTATGCTAATGGATAACCGGAGGTGTGAGTTGTGTTGCGATGTTTGTATAAAACATATCTTGTGTGTTGTGTCTCTTGGCTTGTGATGTGCAGGTGTAGGATGCGACATGGCGGTCGACAGCATGAGGTGAAGGTCAAGTGAAAGGTTCATGCTGATGTACTAGGGCTATGAAGGGTGGACACAAGTAGGCTTGGACCGAGGGACCCGAGGAGTTCGGGCGGAGTCACGGGCGATCCACATGGTGCATGGAAGAGCAAGAGTACACGGATGGTGATGGAGTTGGCATTAGTCGAGTCAAGCAGGACGGAGGCCAGTCGAGTAGGTGGCCTGGGAACTGGGAGCGAAAGACTTGGAGGCATCGATGGCTTGGCGGAGGCTGGAGACGCGATGATATCGGTGATTCATGTCGTGCGCGGCGTGCAAGAGGGTTTGACCGGTTTGGCCTCAAAATCGGGGATGAGTCACGCCTGCAGGGTGTGCAAGAGGGTTTGACTGGTTTGGCCTCAAAACCGGGGGATGAGTCCGGTGTGGATGGACAGCGTTGAGTCAGAGGATGCATGGCACCATCGCGAAGCTTGCGTCGAGGCGAAGCTAAGTCGTGAAGGCATCGGGTCCATCCGATGAACAAAGAAAAAGTTGGTCGATTTTGCCCCTAGGGGTTTTGGAGTTGTATGCTTCATGTAAGGGCAACTGGGAAATAAACAAGTGCCTATATATTTGAGAGATGGCTGGTTGGGGCAGCCATCCCTTTGGTTGTTTTGGTGGGGGTTTTCTCATTTGTTTTGTGAGAGCCTTTGGTAGAGGGAGAGAGGGAGAGAGGAGGGATCTTTGGGTTGATCTTTTTGCCATCCTAGCTTGGATTGTGCTTAGGAGTGGCTTGTAACCAGAAATGGTGGAGTAATACAAGAATCAATTTTGTGCTCAATTGCTTCTCCTTCTCAAGATCTGAAATTTATCTTTTTCCCTATTTTCGGAGCATTTTTGGGTGAATTTTGGATCTCGCGATTGGCAGCGATTTGGTGTGTTTCTCTTGGATCAAATCGGTGCTAGGACATGTGCAAGAACATCTAGGATGATTCCCTAGCAAATCCATGCACGAGCACCTTGGATTTTGAGATTTCCCGAAAATCCCCCAATTCTTTGGCTTTTCGACTTGACCCATTGGGAATACCTTTAGATTTTGTTGTGAGTATATGGTTCAAATTTCGTGATTTTTAGAGGTTATTTGATCGAGATTCGGATTTTTCTACCTTCCTCATGAAGGCTGATTTTTGGAATTCCGGAATATTCCAGAAATTTTCGAAGTTCCCGAATTTTCTGAAGGTTTTTCCAAAAATTTCCGAAAGTTCGGAATTTTCCGAAGTTTTTTCCGGAATTTTCCGAACTTAGGTGTTGGTTTTCAAAGTTCTTCTTCTGACACTTGGTTGGACTCTTTTTTGCTTCCGCTAGTCTCAAATTGGGTTCCTAGCATCATTCCTAGATCCATTACCTCGTGCATAGCTAAGTAGATTTGATTTTTCTAGAAGAGAGGTTTCGGAATTGGTTTGGGATTTTAGCCTAGGTTCTTTGAGAAAATTTGAATCGCCTCCCATTCACCCCCTCTGGTCGCCTTTCCGGTTCTTCAGCCAGCTATGGTCATGAAAAATAGTAGATGAACAGCAGTGAGATTGGAAAAGTATTAGGTTTGAGGAAATAAAGTAAATTGTAGATTGATTCGATTGGGATGCCCTCAATCGGCTATGGCCCTTTATATTTATAGGGTGGGGAGGTCTTGCCCCAGTAGATGTTAAATATTACATAAATCCCATGTCAAAATACAACTCCTAACTCAGATTAGGCTGGGAAGACCGGTCAGACCGTCCATCCAAACCGGTCTGACCGGTCAGCTCTGGGTTGAATCTTGTTGAAGCCATAACTCTCTCATCCAGACTCCAAATTAGGCGTTCCACATATGAATTTCGATCTTCTCGATGAGGTCTACATATTGGTGAAGTCCAATATGCATTTTGAGCACTCTGATCTGACCGGTCTCGATTGCCGGATCGACTGCAGGACCAATAACCGGTCAAACCGATTCAGTAGGCTAGTCAAACCGGTTGGCTTCATCATATCAGCTATATCTACTAACTTTGATGCCGTTCTAGGTTCTTATTAATCCCTTTTAGCAAAATTACGTCCATAGCATCCGAAACGAACCTTTTGTCCTGCACAATTCATATTCAAGCCAAACTTGCAAAATACCAGGAGTTAGTGCAAGCAATTCTGGTCTTAGCCTCACATATCTCGGGTCATACCACTTTTGGGCTCCAACAGTTTTATTGCATGGATTTGATTGTGGTTGCTTCCTTGGGACCTAGAATACCTTCAAAACATGTTCTCTACACTTTGTCATTGAATCACCAAAATCATGAACAACTGTCTTATCAAGGCTATGTTCGCTTCAGTTCTGATTCAAGATGCTGTCAAAAACCATTTCGTTTCTCAAAGCTTTAGCTAAGATGGCAGATCCACAGGTTAGGTACTGTTCGTGACTAAAATTGATAGATGTGGACAGACTTATTCAGACAGGTCCACCAAACTGGTCAGACTGGCTGGTCAAAGTTCTGAAAATCAAATTGGACTTCACCATTGCGTAGCTCTCGTCGAGTAGACCAAAATGCATATGTAGAACGTCTGATTTAGAGTTCGAATAAGAGAGTTATGACCTTTGAAAGATCTACCCCTTAGGAGATAGGTCACACCGGTTTGCAAACCCGTTAGACCAGTTTAGGCTGTAGAGTCCAAGTAGGAGTTGTATTTTCTCACGAGATTTGTAATGATTTTGACTCCATCAGGGGCAAGACTCCCCCTCCCTATAAATATAAAGGGACACGGCCGATTGAGAGTATCCAATCGATCAAAAACACATCTTTTATCTTTTTTTACCTTTTTCCTTTGCCCTAACTTTTCCAATCTACTATTTTCTGTTCCTCCTTCTCTCTACGTTGATTGAGGGTGTTCTAGGTGGAATGCCGATCCTAAAGCAACCCTGCATGCGCTTGCCCTAACAGGATCCTTCCCGGGTGAGTGTTTGTTGGTCTGTTGTCAGGTTGCCCCGGTGAATTGGTCTGACCGACCTGTGCAGAGGTGCTACAAGGTGCGCCCCTACCCGCTGCACATTTGAGTGCATTCGTGTGTTGGCCTGATTTTAGCGCCAATGGATACCAACCCATAATGATAGAGTAACATCTGAAATGGTTGGACTACAAGCAGTTTTGTGCTTGAGCTAAACATGTACTCGCAGTGGTTGAAGCACATTGCCGCCACGGTCGCTGGATGCCGACGGAGGGAGTGTCAACCGTGTTGGGCCTTACTGTACAAAACTTAATTCGATTCGGCCTGGCCTAGCCTAGCCCATCATCACACTGTCTGGCAAGGTTACTCCGAGCCACACATGGCCCGCTGCCGTCCACCACTAGCGGTAGTGCAGAGTATGTCGATGATGGGACCGGGGGCTCATGGGAGGAGAGGGAAAGGCACGGCGAAGGATGATGAGCAGCTGGAGACGGGATCCAAGGTGCCACCTATTCTGGCGACACGCAGGTGGAGTCGAGGTACGATCGATTTGCTTCCCCACCTAACATGGCACTCCCTAGTCCCCATTACTTCCGGCTTCCGTGTCTCTGCATTGAGAGAGATGATTCGCAAGAGAATATGTGATGGATTTATCCTAGGACGCAAATCTTCATAGGCCAACAGATTTATACTCCACATCTCTGCAGATGTAGTCAGATAGTTAGGGTAATAGTAACATAGATGACAGATGCAAAAATGGCTAGAACCTAGAAGGATGGCACTTGGCGCAGCAACAAATTAAACAGGGGAACTATAACTGTCCATGTGATCCGTCAAAACACGCACGACATACAAAATGTTCATGCAAGTTACAAATTTGGAATATCTGTTTGCTTCATCCACAAGCAGTTGCCTTTCATAGGCCAAGGCTTTGCTGAATTCCTTGTTTGTGGGTGTTCAAGTTATATTTGCTTTGTTGTCCTTAGCTTTCTTGGTAAAATGTTAGTATGTCATCACAACCACCAACCATTTCGTTTTTACCCCAGTTGTTCACTACTATATATGCCAGTTGGGCAATTCTTCTGACCAACGTAACAGACTCGCATGTTTCGGTCAAGTCAAAGAAACAGTTCTTTTAGGCAAAAGTTAAAATCAGAAACAATCCTTCCTTGTCAACATTTTTCCATTGTAGAGACCAACTGCTCCACCACTCACCATCAGACCCATCTATATTAATGGCCCATCAACCACTTTTTGCTTTCAACCTCTTTGCCTCTTCGGCCACATTCTTGTTCAATTTTAACACCCATAATAGTATCTCTCTACACACAGGTTAGCTGTCCACAATTTTCATCCAATCCGGTTGACAGTATGTTCTTACAACCGCTAAGCTAAATCTTTGCTCACGATCCAAAGTTCATCATCTAATCTCTCATGCATACTGTTATATCTTACTTTTTTTGAGCAGGGGAGCAATAGATGCTTGAACTCTAATGGCAGAATTAGTCAGTGCTGCGATTGTCCAGGAGACAGTTGGCCAAATCCTATCTGGTGTGGTTCAAAAATATGAGGAGAAAGAGGAATCAAATGAGAAAAGAAACTTGGAGAGGCTAGAGATGGCACACATCAGGCTGGAGGCTGCTCTTGAGACATCTAATAATTGGAAGATCACTGATGCATCCTTATTGCGTTGGCGCAAGAAGCTGAAGCGTGCTGCTCAAGAGTGTGATGACACACTGCACAAATGCAAGCAGAGAATCCTAGAAGACGAACAAATGGAACGGGAGGTAAAGAATTCCTCCCTCCCTAACCGTATTGTGCATGCTACCAAGTCATTTGCTCTCTCCATATTTAAACGCAATGACAATGACTTGAGAAGATCCATTGCTCAAAGATTTGAGTGGTATGCAGATGGTGCTAGTGAGTTTCTGAGATTCATAGAGCTTGGTGGCACACCACGCTGTCACATGCCCTTTGAATCTCTTGTCAAAAATCTTTTTGCAGGCAAGGAACTACATCATAAAATTGTTCGGGGAAATGAGTATCCTTTGTTTCAATTATGGTTGACTTCCATCCGTAACCCAGTGCATGGAATGGAGGTTAGCCTAGTATTTATCCAGTATGATGGTACACCAGAGGGTAGTATCTGCTTTAGTTTGGCCGTACAGCTCTCGGAGAGTATAGACATAGTTGGGATTGCAGTTAAGTGCCTCCAGTTATTTGCCCCTCATTTCAAGTGTAAATTGGAAAATATTAGAAATGAACTTACTCAACTGCCCCATGAAGACTTCTCATGGGGGCCCTCTTTTTATTCGGACCATAAAGAACATTGGGACAAACTCAGTAGCTTGTCCTCTCAGTTGAATCGGCCAAACCCATTTTGTTGCAAGGAGCATGGACAGCATGAGGTTCAACGTTTTAGCAACATGGACATGGCAGGATTATCAGATGGTTTGCTAGAACCAGTAATTCAATTTACTTTGCATTGCCACGTCTCACTACCTATGTACAGAAAACAGAAGACCTCACTGTGTGAAGACCTAATTTCTCTGCAAGATTATCCATATCTGAAAGCTGGGATCGCCTTTTCGCCCCATGGCTCTTTAGAGAACATGCTGCCAGCGAATAGGAGTTCTGAGATAGTGGCGATAGTCCACAAGGAGCAACATTTCTTGCATACAGACATTACCCTGGAACAGCTAGAAGAGATTATGCTGCCAAAGGCAATAGATTACTTCCGCCAGAATGCCGATGCAATGGTTTACCAAATGCTTTGGAAGTCTAAACATGGCTTTGCACTTATTCAGGTTGAGAAGCCATGCATGAGCGCATGGAGATCAAGCATGAGAAGACGGACCACTTCTGGGGGAGCTAGGAAAAGAAAGCTATTTCAAGGAGATGATGAGGAGTTCATTAGGAATCGGATACGTCTCTGTCACTGGCTTGACTCATGGTTTACACATGTGCCTGTCCGGTTGCAAAAGTCGCTCATGAATTGGATTCGGAAAGAAAAAGAAATTTTGATAGCAGCACCACAGTTACACCTAAAATTCTAAATCATTTCATTAAAGAAGAAGAGGGTACAGAAAAACAAAACCACAACAGCTCTGGGATCTAGAAGTGCTATGTTCTACATTAGGAACCTATGCAACTGTAGCACATCACTTGTTCTTGGTTTCAATTTGTGTGTCTTGTATGTGTGATGTTTGGTTCTCACCAATTGAGTATACGCTGGGAATTACTGAATTACATGGGAGATCAGAATGCAGTGCATTTGTAAGTGTTGACTTATAAGTGTAGGGTCATCACTTGTTCTTATTTTCCATGTGACTTTCAAGTGTGTAGCTACTTTCGTTATGAACTTTTTCAGTAATTGGGTCGTTTTGCATCCTTGTGAGCTGAAGTTGCTGCCTGAATATGTTTCAGTCCCGGAACATGTTCTCGGCCTCCTTTTTGTGTATTGGATGGATACGGTTTCCGGTCAGGGGATTTCACTTTGGTAAAAAATTAAAGGAAAAGAAAAAAAACTGCTGTTGCCGTTCAAGAAATGTTTCGGTTGCTCGACCAAAGTCAGTCAAAGAATGGATTGCTAGGACAACGTTGACCACGTGCAAACAACTTGTGACATGCCTCGATGAATGGACTCGTGCTGTCCCTAGCACACTTCTTCACGGCCGGGAAACGGGATGCATAGATGAAATACTGGAGACTAGCAGAAAGGCAGGCTGTCGCCGATGAGGGTGTCATGTGAGGGGTGGGTGCAATCGAGTTCCTTCCTTGTGCAGTGATGCATAGATGGGGAGATGTTCAGAGCTTTATATTTGTTTCATTCTCTGGTCCTCGTCAGCTATCCAACTACTCTCTGTATGATTTCCCACGTAGATGTTGACCACGTAAAATAATGCCCGTTGGGCAATTATATATACAACAGATGACAAGTACTCAAATGCAAAGTGTCAAATGCAAAGTGTCATGTTGCCGTTAAAGTCGACAATATATAAACTGAGGCAACTTTAAGTCGAAGAACAATCCTACTATATATATACATGCACACATACACACACACATATATTGCCACATTCTTTTCATAGCAATCCCCATGCCTAACTAATCAAACTCATGGCAGGATTATCAGATGTTTTGCTAGAACCAGTAATTCAATTTACTTTGCATTGTCAAGTCTCATTATCTGTTTACAGCAAACAGGAGACCTCACTAAAGACCTAATTTCTATGCAATTATCCATATCTGAAAGTTGGAATCTCCTTTTATTTGTGCCCCATGGCTCTTTAGAGGACATGCTTCCGGCACTCTATTTTAATTTCCTGTTTCGTTTGGGAGCAGAAGCGTAGCCTCATTTCTTCAATTAAGGTTGCCCCTAAATTATCCTTGCTCAAGTTTAGTTCATTAATATATCAGTGGAACATGATAGCCAGCCAGCTAGGTCTTTTATTTATAATGGATAAAGTCCCGACTTCAACCTCTTCATAACAGAGGTACCAGTCCACGATTATTACAAAATGTAACCCAAGCTATTAAACAGTCCATCACATACTTATCATAGATAGCACGTAAGAACTTGTTACAACTTATTAACACAACATTATTTTTTGTGATCCATATTGCCCAACAAAACACTAAAGACCCAGATAACAAATTTAGTAATTAGGATACCACTTCTCGATCGTTAAGATTTTTTCACGTGGCACGCCATGGCCTGTAAGGGCTCTCCTGACTTCCTGTAAAGAGCAGAAGGCATCATCAGTATCATCATTGCATTGATTTTGCTCGAAGACCACCCATATTTCGGACAAGTAGGACAATGTATGTACTTTCCAAACAAGATGACACTAGTAGAGAATTGACCTTCAATCCAACCCCTTTAGTCCTGGTTAATATTGGATCCGTGACTAAAGTGACTTTAGTTCCATGTCAAAAAAGTGCTACAGGGATAGTCCCGGTTGGCATTTCCAACCGGGACAAAACCACCAACTGGGAAAAAAGGGGTGGTATTTTCTCCTAGTTGGAATTTTCAACCAGGACAAAATCTCCTCCACTATAAAATTACCGGATCGAGAGCTCTTCTTCCTCCCCCAGCCAGAGCCACTCCACTCCACCAGAGACACTTGGCCTCAGTCACACCTAGTTTTAAAACAAAACCAAGTGCTACCTATATGTATGCCAAGATCTAGTTACATACATATAGTGACATCATTAGTGAATAATAAAAACAGTATCATGTAAAAAAAATATAGAGTCTATCAGAGATTTACAGCTTAATCCTGGTAACGAAGGCTCCAAGCTTCACAGGCAATCAACCGGGGGTTGTGTACACCTAGAACTCATCACCATCTTCACAACAACTTCATAGCAGCTTCTTCTTCTGAGCAATGTTAGTTATAGCAAGGGTGAGCACATGTCGTACTCATGAAGTGTGGAGAAATTATGTATGCAAGGCTTAAACAAGGAAAGGCTTACTGGTTTACTATGATAAGCAGTTTTAATTGGTCAATTTTATTAGCACCTGATTACTAAGGTATAAGTATATACCAACCCACATTTAACATAAACATAAGCCATAACCATATAGCACAACCATAACCACGATTGAAGTACATCTTCAAGTATATTAATCATGTGAGGGTCAAGGCCGCTCTTGACCGTGAGCATGGCTGATCAATCAGTTTTACATCTCTGCAGAGGTCGCACAACTTTACCCACAAGTTGCATAAAAGTTCATAGAACTCTGAACCCAACCATGCGGTGCTAGCTAGGCACCATACCATACTTCCGAGGTGTGATTGCATAGGGACGCTATGAGTCCTTTACAAAGATTCGTTAGCATGTGGTAACCCGCTAAGGATTCAGGTCGAAGCACAGCATAAACCTCCCTAGTGGGCATACGGTCTTAGCCAAGCTCCCTTCCCAAGAGGACCGGGTTATACTCCATCAACGCCTCCCCTCTCACCCTTTCGGTAAGATTACCCCACACTAAAGTCTCTAATTAATTAGCCAAGACTAGAGCCATATAGTTTTTGTGATTGTACTATTTTCTTGGGTGGTCACTCCATGTTCCAATTAAGCATTGTGATCTTGTATTAGTGAAAGTTATAGCATAAATAAAACAAGTTTTATCATTGAGTTCATTAAAACCACCATAACCCAAGTATAGCAGCTAAGCATATCTACCTAAAAGAAAGATAAACCCAGGTTGACAAGGAATGATCATAACAACTAGGCAAACCTTAATAGGACCCATCAAATTAAATGAAAGCATATGCAATAGTGATTAAATAAATTTATTGGGACAAGAGCACAAGGACACACTTGCCTTCCTATAAGTAGTGTTGCTGCTAAGAATGTCTTCCACTTCTTGCTCTTGAATATCCTTGAAGTACGTTCGTTCTACTCACATCAATCATCCAAGACAAACATCCAGAGCACGCACATACAAGCAAACAAAAGAACTAAATTAAAAATAGTACACCAATCATCATAAACAGCACTGAAAAATGGTACAAAACTAATCTACACATTAACACAAATGCGTGAGCGAAAGAATCACTCAAAACCGAGAGCTTGCTGGCAACGATTAGAAACTTTCAGGGGATTAACTGCGAAAACCAAGAGCTTAAACGCGTTAAAAACTTTGGATTGTACTGGATCGTGACATTAGAACTTTTCTTGAGGGTTGAAGTGCAAAGCTACCTTATCTTCTTCAACCTTCCTCCCGTGGCCGATGGCAGCTCCCGACTGATGGGGTGAGCTTCGGCTGATAGTGGCGCGCGGTGGCAACACGGGGTGTAGTGACGGCGAGATCAGGAGGCATAGGGCCGGCGGCGCGCTGCACGAGGCAGGGTCGGGTACGACAGGTAGCGCGAGGCACACGAGAGGCAGGCACGGGCGTAGAGCCGGGCGGTGCTATAGGCGGCGGCCGGTTGCTGCGGCGCTGGAGGGTAGGACGGCGGCGGGCGAGGAAAGAGACGCGATGAGGTGAGAGTTTTGCCGGCAGAAGAAAACAGTGGCGGCTCAGGCCTTCATGTGGAGGTGCTCCGTCGGCAGTGGATCGGCGACTGTGAGGGTGGTGGTGATGCACGGCGGCTCGGTGGAACCTGTGGCGCCGATGGTTTGCTCCGGCGAGCGACGAAGCCAGCGAATCGGGCAAGCTGGCGGCGGCACCCAGCTCGGCCGGTGGATGAAGGGTGGTGGCACTGCGCGAGGTAAGGTGGCCGCGGGCAGCAGGGGGTCGAGTGCCCGAGGCGACCCCTTTATAGGGCACGGGGCATCTGGCGCGCTGGGCGCGGACGCCCAAATGCGGCGGTGGCAGCGCCACCAAGCCATGCTCGGCCTGGGCACGAGTAGAGCCGGCTAATGGGCCTGGCTGGGCCTGCGGATGGGTCGATTGGAGCGGGTTGGGCCCACAGGCTCGGCTTGGTAGGATAGGTTATATCAGTTTCAGAAATAATTTCTCCTGATTGAAAAAATCTAGAAACATGTAGATAATTCCATAAAGTCACAAAAAATACTTTGAAAATCCCAATAAGTTCCAGGAATTTGCTAGAGATAGATTGAGACACGAGGACTCCAAATAAAATACTTGCAACTCGTCAAAAGGATTCTGGAGCCTTCAAAAAATTAGATTTAGCTCTTAGAAAAAGGAGAATAAATTTCAGAAAAAAGCTGGAAAATTCTCAGAAGGGTCTGGACAACGTCTAAATGCATATTAAAACATTTTTGCACCCATGAAAAACCAAGATGCATCAGCATGAATGAACAGACACAGAACAACATTATTAAATTCTGAAAACAAACAATTATTTTTCCTACACTAAATTTCCTGTAAAGAAAAATAAATGTTGGGAAAATTTTAAAAATTATAAGAAAATCATTGTTTATTTATTTCTTTTAATCACATCCTGAAATTCAAAAATTTCAGGGTGTGACAATTATGCTGCCAAAGGCAATAGATTACTTCCACCAGAATGTCGAAGCAATGGTTTATCAAATGCTTTGGAAGTCTAAACATGGCTTTGCACGTATTCAGGTTGAGAAGCCATGCATGAGCGCATGGAGATCAAGTATGAGAAGACAGAGCACTTCTGGGGGAGCTAGGAAAAGAAAGCTGTTTCAAGGAGACGATGAGGAGCTCATTAGGAGTCGGATACATCTCTATCACTAGCTTGACTCATGGTTTTCACATGTGCATGTCCGGTTGCAAAGGTGGCTCATGAATTGAATTCGGAAAGAAAAGGAAATTTTGATAGCAGCACCACAGTTACACCTGAAATTCTAAATCATTTCATTAAAGAAGAAGAGGATAAAGAAAAACAAAACCGCAACAGCTCTGGGATCGAGAAGTGCTATGTTCCACATTAGGAACCTATGCAACTGTAGCACATCACTTGTTCTTGGTTTCAATTTCTGTGTCTTGTATGTGTGATGTTTGGTTCTCACCAATTGAGTATACGCTACCAGAACCCGCCCGTCGACCACCTAAACGCTCTCGCCATAGCCTCATCTTCCGCCTAGCCGCATCCATGCTCGAAACCACACCCGGATGCGCGTTCACGGGCGAGCGGCGGCAACCCGCCACCGCATTCCATTCATCTCGTCGCCACCGCAAGCCGTCGGATCACAATCCGACATCCCAGATCTGGCCGCAGCCGGTCAATACCGGTCAGCCATGCCTTTTTGCATTTAAGCCCTCGTGTATTCTGCAAATTGTGCCGCAGTCCACAGTAGTTCAAAAACCTTTTCAAAGAGGTCCTGTTTTCTTTCATTTTTACCCCGAGCTTTTGCGAAATCAACCCGCAGTCCTTAGATGCACTTTTGCGTGTAAAACCTTCAGTTTATACGCGTAATTGTGTTTAGGTCCTCAGTTTCTTGCTGTTTAGCCCCTGGAAGTCTAGTTTTCTCGTAGATAGGCCCCTTCAGCTTGTTTTAAGGGTATCTTTTGCGTCTTAGCTCTGTTTTTAGCGTTGTATATGTCCACGGGTTCGTTTCGACGCGTAGACTGGTTTTGTAATTTTTTTTATTCTATTTATATTGATTGGTGTATTATTTTCTTATTTATGAATTTGTTGCTTGTATGTGCTCGTGTGACGCATGTAGAAGGAACAAAGTTCGAGGAATTCGAAGAAGAGGAAGACTAAAGACTCTGGGCAGCAACAGGGCTTTGAGGAAGGCAAGTGTCCTTGGTCATTCCCATTTATACCTAAATGACATGCATTAATCCACAATATTTATTTATCGCTTGCATTAACATGATGGGTTCCTATTAAGGATGATGCCTAGTTTCTTTTGATCATACCTTGCAGTCGGGTTGTTTAATTAAACTTGAGGGTAGATGATGCTTAGTTTGCTCAACTAGGTTGGTAAATAAACAACATGGTTAAATTTATTTATTTACTCTATGTTCCTGTTGGCGCTAGAAATCGGCCGATGGAATCTCTAGCGTCGGACACACGACCCGGGAGAATCTGCTTAACTCGTGTTCGGGTGATTGCCCTGGTGCGGTTCGCGCGGCGTGCCAGCCAATCTGACCTATTGATTGGCAAGGAAAGAAACGTGTCAGATACCAGAGGTTGCGATCGGCTAAGGTTCCGATCTCGAGAAAGCTTATCAGCGAATCGGCCGATTTGCTGTAATAAAGAGATCGGCTATAATGCGGCCGATTACCGGGCAGCGTTAGTAAAGAAAACTGCTAGGATAATCTAAACAATGCTACAGTAACAGCACTAGGAATAGATCCAAATCGGCTATGCAGAAAGCAATAGATTAAGTAATGAAGTACAAGAGAGCCGAAAGTTCCAATTCCTAGCTGGATAACTGGGGATAAAACTAGAACAAGAGGTAAAACCTAGAATTCTAGTGAATATCGATAACTGGTGAATAAATCTAAACGAAATGACAGCGATGCGCCCGAAGTTAAAGCTTAGATATTACTTGATAAGCAGAACTTACAGAATCGGCCGGAGGTCAAGTTGATGCATCCCCGCCAACCCGTACGAACTCGTGAAAAGGAGAAAAGTATTGGCGAAGTCGCCTGCTCGAAAGTAAATGCGAGGAAATAGTAGTTTGTAGTATTGATTTGGTGATGATTACAGATCTATGAAGGTGGCTATTTATAGCCTGTTACAACCAATTTCTTAACCGACTAGGACTCTATCTCTAACTTTAAACGAAAACAAATATGTACAAGTGTGATTCGCATCAGAGTTGATCGTCGCATTCTCATGGGCTAACTCCTTCTTTTTCTTCATAGTTCACTTTAAGCCCATACTGGCCCAATTGCTCCAGCCAATCGGCCGATTTCCACCAACCCCATCCGTGGAAACACTGCAGCACCAATCAGCCGATCCTTAACTGTAGCACCAATCGGCCGATTCCCATTCGTGACCCCTGTATCTTGCCGCATCTCCCGATTTCTTCCTTTTCTGACGCCGATTTCACATGTGTCAAAATCTGGCGTCAACACATGCCTCCCAGTTTCGGAGTAAAATAGTCTTTACTTCGAAATTCTTTTCAACTTCCCTTCCGAAACAAATGCATTGAAAATATCCTTCCATTTCGCGGTCTCCAACCTGATGATTGCAATCTTTTCGAAATGGGCGCCCACGACAACCACTCCTCCCGAAAAAATCGAAACGCCGACGCGGTAAAAATTCCACTTTTACCCCTTCTCAGACCACCTTTAAATACCAGCTCATCCCGTACTTCTCTTCACAATCTCACGTCTTCCTTCTTTAGCGCTCTGAGCTTCTTCTTCCTCCGGCGCCTTCCTTAGATTCTAGTTCTTTTTCTCCGACATCTCCTTCCATCTACACTCCACCCTACTTCTCTAATGGAGGCACCCTCAGGCACCTCACCAACTCCCGAAGCTCCGGAGGCTCCAATGGCAATGGCGACGGCTCCATCGGCGGGAGAAGGAGTTCCACTAGCGGGAGTTGGGGCTCCGACTGAAGTCCCATCAGCGGCTTCAGCACCCGTGGCTCTTCCGGCGATCCCACCAACTACGATGAGCTTCATCCCGGAGGTTATTACCGAAACTCTCCTTTCTTTAATAATAATGCATTTACTTTAGATCCGTTCTTACTTCCGCACCCCCTTTTTTCCTTTTTTAGGCGGTTAGGCATCAGATTACCATCCGTCTCACAGAAACTCCTGGCCTTATCTGTCTTGGTCCCATGGGAAACCCAGATCCAACCGATCTAATCAATTTGGAAACCCATAGGATACCTTTTAAGCAATCAACCATGGACCTAGATCACTGGTCAGGTACCTTCAGGTCATGGCCGAATGAAACCCCCGGCTGGAGAGAATGGTACCAACGGATAGCCTCCTCCAAGAGAGTCCAATAGGACAAGCACAAAATTGGCCAATGCATCGATCTATCTCTATCCCAAATGGAAAGGAATGAGCCCTTAGTTATAGCAGCCTCCTATTTTTGGTTCGATGCCCTCAACGCATTTCTCTTCGGACACGGGCCTATGACTCCCACCCTGGCCGATGTGGTCATGTTGACCGGCCTTGACGTCTCCTCTCCAGATACTCCTTTTTGTCTTCTAACCAAGACATCTCATCGGCTGGATACAAAAGGAATCGGCGGATGGAAGGGATTCATCAGATGCAACAGAAGGGCCGGATCAGTCGAAAATAGGGAGCATGCGGCCTTCCTGATGATGTGGCTAGAGAAGCATTTTTTCTGTGGGAGAGCAGCCGGTCCATCTACCAATACCGAGGCTCTGGCTGAGGCACTATCGATAGGGGCCTCTGTTCCCCTTGGGAAGCATTTGTTGGGATCGGCCTACCATATGCTGCATCAAATCGGCGTCAAACTGTCCCAAGGAGAGCCGATTGGAAACCCAGGGGGACCCTGGTGGTTCATCAATTTGTGTCTTAATCTATACATGAGCAAGATCTCCCAGCAACGAGTGGAGCACATGACATTCCCCAACATCGAATCGGCAGAAAATCCTACTATCCGACGCAAATGCACGTCCTTCGGCGAAGCAGCGTTGGCCTTTTCTGGTTGTTCATATTCTGCTACCAAGGTGGCCGAATATTTCAGATGCTTCTATAATGGCTTCAGCGAAGATGCAACCAACTGGTTCCCTTATCAGAGGGATGATCCAATCTTCGAACTCCCTTCTTGTTTTGACTCAGCCACTGGCAAATTCGATGAAGACCTCACAGACGAACTAATCAAGCCGGGGATCTTACCGGCAAACTTATTCTCGGGGAAAGATGCCCCTACTTATGAGTTTTACAACCCCTCCGTCGCAGCACGGCAATTCGGCCTGGGTCAACTGCCGATTTACGCATACTTCGCCGGCCGAGCAAAGTTTAGAGACGAACTTACCAAGGGTCTTGACTATAGCTGACTGCGTGATCGGATCCCAGATTCCAGCACCATAGATCTGACCGGTTGGATAGTAGCTCCTTTCGCCGTTCAGCAGTTCAAGCTTTGGTGGGCCGAATGGAAGCAGCACCTATTCTGCGCTTCTGCGGCGGTATACTGCAATCTCCTGGATCCAGACAACATTGATCTGAATGCCGAGGTACCTTTCTCTCTGGCCGATTCTTATCTCCCTTCATCTCTTTTTTTTATATATATACTGACTCTTGCTATCGCTTCAGTCTGAGAGCTGTGCTCCCCCCAAACGCAGCCGGAGTGGTCGGCTGATAGAGGACCGTTATCCGTACACAGCATTCCTCCTCATCGGCTATCATGCCCCTTCTGTTGATGACGTAGCCGGCTGAGTGAAACAAGCGCAGAATAAGGTCATCAAGAAAACCAGTCGCCGAGTGCGCGCTCGTACAGAATCGGCAGATCCACCTATAATCGCATCGGCGGAAATTTCGGCCGCGCCAACCCTTCCGGTTGCTGAAGAAGTCGACCTTCAAGAAGCCGGAGCAGCCGCCGCATCATTATTGGTGGAAGCTATGCAGGTAAACTCACCGTCCGATTTCTCTTGATCGCCATTTCAATACTGACCTTTCTTATATTAGGCTGCACAACAATCGGCGGCGTCCCAAGCAGCTGCTGAAATGCCGGCACCCCCTCCCATTGAGGTACACGGTCTTTCAACCCAGTCTCTAATATTTGAATGATGATCTTACTAGCTTCGACGCAGGTTACCGGCACGCTAACCATGCTACCCGATCAGCCATCGATCACCCCTCAAGAGGCCGGCCCGAGCAAAGCGTCGATTATCGTTGAGTCTTCTTCTTCTGATGAGCCAATGGCGCTAGTTCCAGGGTTGAGAGTGGTGGTCTTGCAAACGCCGACTGAAGAAATCCTCTTTAAAGAAGTAAGAAATCTCTCAACCTTAATCGACCGATTTGCTACCATCATCGGCTGACTTGTTTTCTTTTCATCTATCATTTTGTAGGAACAGGACACCCCCAATAACAGCCTCTTTTCATTTGCTGTCGCACTTTTTGATGACGAGGAAGTTGCTTCCCGTCAGGTTACTTTAAGCTCCGTCCCTGATGATGTCCGCGCCAAGCTCGAAAGCATACGGTCCCTTCTTCAAGAGGACATCGGCCGATTGGTAGAGGATGCTTCGCCAATTCGGCACCTCTTCGGTGATGTCAGTGGGCGGGTCCTAGAGGAAGCGGAAGAAGCCTTGGCGCCAGCTGCTTATATTGAGTCAATGCGGATCCCGGTCTTCAAGGCTCTGCGTCACATGGCCGACCGTGCCAAACTGACCAACACTCGTGAAGAAGAGGACTTGTACAAGCACCGGGCCCAGGAGGTACACCAACGCATTCATTTTCTTGAGGACTCCCGTCCTGGGCTCGTCGGCACGATAGATCGCCTCAAACGCTGAAGAGCAGAACTCGCCAAGGAGATGGAGCAAGTAACCAAGGAAATAGCCCTTGAAGAGAAGAAGCTCCAGAAACACCCCTCCGTTATCGCCGATTTAAAGCGGGAGAGGCAGCATCTGGCCCATGAAGCCCTTAGACTCCACCGCAATGTGCCAAAAGTTCCAGGGTTGGCAGAAGATGACCAACGGGTTTTGGACTCGGCCGATCAGATCCGACGTCGAGCGATTGCGGCCATTAACGCCCTTCTGGGCGATCTGTAAAAGTACTGGTCGTTTTGTAAGAACATTAATGCCCTTTTGACCGTCCTTCACGGCGCCTTCTTCATTCATTGCCCTTCTGACGGGATGCATCTTACCAAACATCCGCGCTTTCTCTACTTATAAATGCCAGCCTTGGTTTCGCTTTTGAGACCGCCCACCTCGCTCGATTCCTTTTTCCCTGATTCGTTTCCGTCGGAGCATTTTGCGGTCATGTCTTCCTCATCTTCTTCTTTTTCCTCTGTTAACCAGGTAAGAGATCCGCCTCCGCCCCCTCTTCTTTTTTTTTAGTTTGACTCCCCTAAAGCACTCCATCTTAGGTGATTATATGTTGTTTCTTTTCTCAGCCACGGCGCCTTAGTCCTGAACTCGAACGAGCAATCGGGCTCGTGTATTCTGACGAACCATTATTGCAAGAAGACAAGGACCTGATTAGGGCTCACCGTGAAGAACTCAAGGATCACGTCCCCGCCGATGTCCAGCGGATCTGGGACTTCATCGACGGCAATGACTATGAGCGACCTCAAGTTGACAGGAGCCACTCGCTCCCTCGTCCAGTTGCCCTTGAAGATGCCGCGGCAGGGGCGTCGCGTCCGGTGATAGATCGGAGTCATCCTCTCCCTCGTCAAGTTGAAGCGGAGGCCGCGATGAACGACATAGAAGAATGAAGTCTCCGCCTTCTGATAGAACTAGGCCGGATTGAGATAGAACTCAAGAAGAAGCGTGGTTGATTATTTTTGTTCTAAGGGCGACTTGTACTGTGTCGGCCGTGTAATCTGTCGTCCGTACCAAATAATAAATCGGCCGATTTGGACGCTTACATTTTTCCTTTAGGCGATTTTCTTTCGTATCGGCTGTGTGTTTGTTTGTCATATTTTGCGATCGATTCTTATGCTCTGACCCATATACTAGGGTACTACCTTTTCAAGTACCTCCCGTTCAAAGCCCTAGTGAACTCTTCTCCTTTGATTGTTTCCAAAATGTAAGCATTTCTTGGGGCGCATCGGCCGATTTTATACGGCCCTTCCCAAGTGGGAGACCACTTACCGAATTTAGGATCCTTTGACCCAATCGGCAGCACTAACTTCCATACTAGGTCCCCCGAGGAGAACTGCTTGACTTTGACCTTCTTGTCATACCATCTGGCCACTTTCTTCTTGTTTTCTTCAATACTGATCAAAGCTCTTAATCGTTGACCCGCCAAGTCATCAAGCTCCCTTTTCATGAGCGAGGCGTAATCATCGGCCGTCAGCTGATCTTGGAGCGACGTGCGTCTTGATCCTGTTCTCAATTCCCAAGGCAGTACTGCCTCATGACCGTACACCAACTGATAAGGAGACACTTTGGTGGCCCCGTGGCAGGCCATCCTGTATGTCCATAGAGCTTCGGTCAGACATAAATGCCATTTTTTGGGCTATTCTTCTATCTTCCTCTTGATTAACTTAATTATCCCTTTATTGGAAGATTCAGCCTGACCATTAGCTTGGGCATAGTACGGAGAGGAGTTTAGCAGTTTGATTCCCATATCGGCCGTGAACTCTTCGAATTCTCCCAATGTAAACATCGTTCCTTGATTGGTTGTGATAGTCTGAGGGATGCCGAAGCGATAGACGATATGGTCCCTCACGAAATCAACCATGGCAACCGATGTTACGGCTTTTAACGGAATCGCCTCCACCCATTTGGTGAAATAATCTGTGGCTACTAGAATGAATTTATGTCCTTTGCTTGATGGAGGATAAATTTGTCCGATGAGGTCTATTCCCCAACGTCTGAACGGCCACGGCTTGAGGATTCATAGCCGATTCGGGCGCACGTTGCACATTCCCGTATCTTTGACAATCTTGGCATCCTTTATAATATTTGAAACAGTCTTCGAGGATTGTCGGTCAGTAGTATCCATTATTCCTAATCATCCACTTCATCTTATGTGCCGATTGGTGGGCTCCACATACTCCTTCATGGATTTCTCCCATCAGGGTCTTCGCCTCCTCTACTCCTAGGCATTTGAGTAGAACACCATCAATCGTCTGGTAGAACAAGTCATTTTCTAGTAACACATATTTTGTGGCCTGAAACCGTATTTGCCGATCCACTTTCTTAGACAGATCTTTTAAATAATCGGTGATCTCCTTTCGCCAGTCGTCGGCCGCGAGCTCTAGAACCATGGCGCCCTAAATCGGCCGATATCCAGACGCGTGTTGGGCGAGCCTGTTGGCCTCTTCATTATGACCCCTAGGGATATGCTCAATAACCGCGGACCTGAATTCTTTCAGAAGTTGGAGGCAATCTTTGTAAAAAATCCTTAATATGTCATCCTTACATTCGGACCTTCCTGTCAGTTGGTCTATGATGAGCATGGAATCCCCAAAAATCTCGACGGCGTCGGCCTTGATCTCTCTGAGCAAGTGTAGCCCTTTTAACATGGCTCTGTACTCTACTTGGTTATTAGTGGCGGATGCTTCTATCGGCAGAGAGAAATCATAGCCTGCCCCCCGAGGCGATGTGAGAACGATGCCAATTTCTGATCCGGCCCCACATGATGAACCATCAAAATATAAGGTCCACGGTACTGGCTCCACAACGGCGATTTCTGGTCCGCAGTGCTGGGCAACGAAATCGGCCATAACCTGACCTTTGATGGCTTTTGCCGATTCATATCGTAAATTGAACTCAGATAAAGCCAAGATCCATTTTTCGATTCGTCCTTTCAAAATCGGCAATGACAGCATGTATTTTACTACGTCGTCTTTGCACATGACTACACATTCTGCTGATAACAGATAATGTCTGAGCTTGGTGCATGAGAAGTAAAGGCATAGGCATAGCCGCTCTACCGGGGGATATCTTGTTTCGGCGTCCACAAGTCGTCTGCTAACATAATATATTACCCGTTCTTTTCCTTCAAACTCCTGAACCAAAGCCGACCCGATAGCTCGTTCATTGGCTGATAAATACAGTTTAAACGGCTTACCAGTTTGAGGTGGAACCAATACTGGTGGCGAGACCAAGTACTTCTTGATGTCTTCTACTGCTTTGCGTTGTTCTTCCCCCCATATGAACTCTTGGTCGGGCTTTAACTTCAATAATGGTGTGAAGGCCTGGATACATCCGGATAGATTAGATATGAATCTTCTGATGAAATTGACCTTGCCGATTAGGGACTGCAAATCAGTCTTATTCTGTGGGGCCACGACTTTATTGATGGTCGCTATGGTCTTCCGGTTGATTTCTATCCCACGTTCGTGAACCATGAATCCCAAGAATTGTCCGGCGGATACGCCGAAGGCACACTTGTTCGGGTTCATCTTCAGCCCATGTTTTCTCGTGCATTCCAGTACCTGCTGCAAATTGGCCAGATGTTCCTGGTGTCCTTTTGATTTGACTACGACATCATCGATGTAAATTTCCACCAGAATGCCGATAAGTTTGTGAAATATGTAATTCATGGCTCACTGATACGTAGCGCCGGCGTTCTTCAAACCAAAAGTCATTACCACCCACTCGAATAAACCAAGGTGACCCGGGCACCTGAAGGCCGTCTTGGATATGTCTTCTTCAGCTATTAGTATCTGATTATATCCAGCGTTTCCATCCATGAAACTAATAACTTTGTGTCCCGCGGCAGCATCTATTAGCACATCGGCCGTTGGTATTGGGTACCCGTCCATCAGTGTGGCCTGACTGAGATTCCTGAAATCGATGCACACACGGAGCTTCCCATTCTTTTTGTACACGGGTACAATGTTGGAGATCCATTCGGCATAACGGCATTGCCGAATAAATTTTGCTTCGATTAGCCTTATGATTTCAGCCTTTATATCGGGTAGGATTTTAGGATTACAACGCCGTGCGGGTTGCTGATACGGCCGATATCCCGGCTTTATGGGTAACCGGTGTTCGACAATGGACCGGTCTAATCTGGGCATCTCATGGTATTCCCAAGCAAAACAATCTTTAAACTCTTTTAATAAACTTGTCAATTTACATTTGTATTTTGGATCCAAATTAGCACTAATGTACGTCGGTCTTGGCTTGGTGCCATCGCCCAAATCTATCATCTCTAATGAATCGGCCGATGTGAACCCGTGCCCTAGCTTTCCATCTTCCCGGACGAACTGATCCATTTAATCAGAATCTTCGGAGGCGACTGCTCGGATCGGCTGTAGATCAAAATCGGACACCTTCAGGAAATCGGTGTCCCATATCGTCCCAAATATGCACTTGACATTCTCGCAGCTCCATTGCTGTGTATCGGCCGCCGTGACACTGTATGCGGAATCGGAGGTGACCACTTCGATGTTGTCGCCGACCCACTGCACGAGGCATTGGTGCATTGTAGACGGGATGCAACAATTTGCATGTATCCAGTCTCGGCTGAGTAGCATGTTGTAGGACCCTTTGCATTAATAATAAAGAAAGTAGTGGGAAGGGTCTTACTGCCGATGGTGAGGTCGACGCAGAGTGCGCCGCGGGCGGGAGACACGTTGGCTTCGAAGTCCTTGAGCATCATGTCTGTCTTGGTCAGGTCATCATCACTCTTCCCTAGCTTCCGAAACATGGCGTACGGCATGATGTTAACAGCAGCTCCTCCGTCTACTAGTAATCTGGTGATGGGTCGGCCGTTGACATGCCCCTTGAGGAATAATGCCTTTAGGTGTTGTCGTTTGTCATCCTCAGGTTTCTCGAACGTGGCTGTCATTGGCTCTAGAGCCAATTGTGCCATCTGTTCTTCTATTGCCGACATGTTCTATCGATCGGCAGGAGTCATGAATTCCATCGACAGGATAAAAACCATGCTGACGCCGGCTGCCAATTCCTGGTTGTCGTCGTCTTCCCTGTCATTTCTTTTAGGGCGCCAGACCTGAGGCTTGCCGTTTTTCTCGTCCATCATATGTTGTTCCTCTTCCTCCTGTTGTTCCCATTGGCGGAGACGTTGTATTCTTCGTTTTTGAGACTTAGTCAATCCGTCAGGGCACCACCTAGGGTTCACAGGTTTAGTCGGTGGCCTGGCGCGTTCCCATTCTGGTTTGCGTCCTAAGGGGTTCTCATCTGATACGCGAGCATCAGCTATCTCTTCCAGCCGATCATGAGCGCTGACCCTATTTTCTGGTTGGCTGCGCCGATCGAATCTGCCCCCCAGCCTATCGTTTCGCTCACGCCTGTCTTCCGACCGGTCATATCGTTCACTCCTGCCCCCCAGCCGATCACGCACTTAAGGGTGCCGATCTTCTTGTTCGCGCCAGTTCCTGCTGATCGGCTCTGGCCTTCCATCTCTGGAACGAGATCTCCTGAATGGCCGATTGTTACGATACGGGCCGCTGCACTCAGGACAATTATCAGCCGACGGCAACCTAAGGTTGTTCTCCCAGCAGTGGATGAAGAAGGGGCATCGCCAGTGATCTTCATGTCGCCGCATCGCTTCCTCCCGGAATCTTCAGCTTTCTTGTTGCCGTTGATATTTGTTGAGCAGAAATTGGGAGGTGACGGGCCTGCGTGGTTCTCCCGATCCGTCGCCTTCATCCTCCATCCGCCGTTTCCCCTTGATGTCTTCAGGCGCCGCTTGATTTCTGGGGTCTACGGCACCGCTCTTTTTAGCCGATTCAGATGTTAGCACCTTGGTCTGGAGTGAATTCTTTCCCATGTCAATCATGTTGGTGGGGAAGGGGTGCTGGTCGATCTTCATCGGCTTGGCCGGCTTTGTTGGTACTTCAAATTTGAGCCTGCCTTGTTCAATGGCCGATTGTATCTGTTGTCGGAAGATTTTGCATTCATTTGTATCGTGAGAGGTGGCATTATGCCATTTGCAATATTTCATCTTCTTCAGTTGCTCGGCCAACGGGATCGTATGGTATGGCGAGAGCTTGATCTGTCCTTCCTGGAGGAGAAGATTGAAAATTTTATCGGCCTTTGATGTGTCGAAACCGAGTGCTTCCGGCTCCTTTTTCCCGAACGGACATGATATCGGCTTTTTTCCTTTAACCCACTCCGCCAGGCCGATTTCTGTTTCTTCTTTGGATTCAGCCTCCTCTAAGTATGCTACCTTCTTCTGGAAATTCCGTCGCGGATCAAAGGGGCGTACTTCCTGACCAGACAATCGATGCACGATTTGGCTCAAGCTCTCAAACTCCTGTGAAGCATATTTCTCTTTGATATGAGGCAGGAGACCCTCGAAGGCTATGTCGGCCAATTGTGCGTCAGTCAGGGCTAGGGTGTAGCATTTGTTCCTGATCTCCCTGAACCTCTGCATATACGAGGGTACCGGTTGATCACTTCTCTGTCTGAGGCTGGTTAAATCTGAAAGTTTCATCTCGTGTACCCCCGTGTAGAAGTATTTGTGAAACTACCTTTCTAGGTCAGCCCATGTAATTATCGAGTTGGGTGGCAGTGTAGTGAACCATTGGAAGGCTGACCCGGACAGGGATGACGAGAAGAGGCGCACCCGTAAAGCATCTTGTGTAGCTGCCTCCCCGCATTGAATGATGAATCTGTTCACATGTTCGACAGTTGAGGTATCATCAAGCCTCGAAAATTTGGTGAAATCAGGAACTTTGTACCGATGAGGGAACGACAGTAAGTCATAAGTAGGCGGGTATGGCATCCTGTATGTGTAGGTTTGCACCTTTGGTTTTAAACTGAATTGATCTTGGATCACCTCCGCTATGCGCGCCGTCCAGTCTGGTTGTTGTTGATGCACTATCGGCTGGGGAACCGGCACGTGTTGGTAGATCAGCGGCGGGATGACCGGGTGCTGGACGAAAGCATGCGGTGCCTGATGCGATGCGGCTGGCTGCGTAGTCGGCATCGGTTGTCTTAGTGAACCGGCTGTTTCGTCATATAGCACGATCGGCGCAGTGCCCCGAAGTGTTTCCATTGCTTCTGCCTCCCTGCTGATCTCCGGTGTGACTGTCTGATACTGTGGCATCGTCGGCCGCGCAGCCGATTGGAAAGGTACCTGGATCGGAGAGCTTCCGTGACCGGCTGATTGATCTTGGACGGCCGTCGCCGATGGTGCCCCCCAAGGCACTGCATTCAGAGGAGACGACTACACAAAGGATGACTGAATGGGCTGCGGCTAGAGGTATGGCGCGCCGTTAGGCCCCAGATGTATTGACGACGAAGGGGTGCTGGAGCTCCCAGCTTGAGCTTGGATCGGCTGAGGAGCCGAGTAGGGTATACTTGGACAACTCCTGGCTGAGGCCATGATAGGTGGGGCGTACATTGGCCCCTGGTACCCTTGGGACACGCCGTTGGCCAAGGAGCTGATGACGACATTATACACCGTATTAGAAATCACCGGGGATTGATCAATGAAAGCTTGATAGATAGATTGCTGAACCATCTCGGACATCTTGCCCGAGTCCTCGGCGATTGTGATCTGGCGGGGAGTTGGAAACAGAATCTTTTTGATAGTCTCCCTGCTCCTGGTACGACTGAAGGATTGCAGACACGTCTTCCAGTACAATGCCATCTACTTTTCCAACTCTTCCTTCTGGTCGTCCTTGAGGTCTGCTTCCGTCATCTCGATGACGTTGTCTTCCGAGACTTCGGCAGCTTTCGACATAGTGAAAAGGAGAATCGGCCGGAGGTCAAGTTGATGCAGCCCCGCCAACCTGTACGAACTCGTGAAAAGGAGAAAAGTATTGGCGAAGTCGCCTGCTCGAAAGTAAATGCGAGGAAATAGTAGTTTGTTGTATTGATTTGGTGATGATTACAGATCTATGAAGGTGGCTATTTATAGCCTGTTACAATCAATTTCTTAACCGACTAGGACTCTATCTCTAACTTTAAACGAAAAAAAAATTTTTACAAGTGTGATTCGCATCGGAGTTGATCGTCGCGTTCTCATGGGCTAACTCCTTTTTCTTCATAGTTCACTTTAAGCCCATACTGGCCCAATTGCTCCAGCCAATCGGCCGATTTCCACCAACCCCATCCGCGAAAACACTGCAGCACCAATTGGCCGATCCTTAACTGTAGCACCAATTGGCCGATTCCCATTCGTGACCCCTGTATCTCGCCGCATCTCCCGATTTCTTCCTTTTCTGATGCCGATTTCACATGTGTCAAAATCTGGCGTCAACAGTTCCTCTATATTGATTTAATTACAAGACCATATCTGTTAATTGGAACATGGAGCGACCACCCAGGAAAACAGTGCAACCACAAGAACTAAATAGCTCTGGTCTTGGCTAACTAATTAGAGGACTCTAGTGCTAGACCGGTGATAGGGGGGCATGACTCGTGGAACCTCGTGCACTAGAACACACTAGGGAAGTCTTTGTATAGGCCTCGTAGCGTCTCTATACAATCACACCTCGGAAGTGTGATATTGTGCTTATTTTTGCACAGCATGGTTGTCTAAAGTTCTCCTGAACTTTTACGCGACTTGTGAGTAAAGGTACAACCTCTGTAGAGTGTAAAATTGATATATCAGCCATGCTCACGGTCAAGAGCGGCTTGGACCCTCACATGATTAATTCACTTGAAGATTAAACAACTTGTGTTTTTTGTTATATTCACGCTTTTGGTATATCAATGCTCTAAATTAATTTTGGGGATGGTATAAACTTACATTTGCTAGTAATTAACTATTGAATAAAACTTGACCAACTAAAAGTGCTAATCGCAGTTAACCTTGTCAGCCTTCTACCATATAAAGCCTTGCATGTCATATATTTTTTCTCTTGACGAGTACGGCATGTGCTCACGCTTGTGTTTTATATATTGCATCTTCAACGTTCAGATTGCTGCTCAGACTCAGAAAACTTTGAGGATACTATTGGAGATTTTAGAGGAGTTCTAGGTGAGTTCCCCAGTCAGCTGCCTCTGGAGTTGTTGGAGATCCGCTGCCTATATATTAGAGATTTTTATCTCATTTTTCTGGTTTCGTAATCTATGTAACTCTCTCTTTACTCTTTAACACTGTATTTGATATTTACTGAAGTCACCGTATGTGTGAAACTTGATTCTGACACACATATGATAGTCATCTGGTTTTGCCTTTAAAACCTGGTGTGACACCAGACGGGTGTGCTACTTGCTGTATTCCATCAGAATTATCATGCAAATTCGTTCCCGGAGCAGGTTATTCTGATACACATCGAATGCTACGTTTCAGCATTTGAGTGCAGCTGGTGCAACTGCAAGAAACCTCGTGGGTCACTGGCCGCCTCTGAAGCTGAGAGTGGGCTTCGTGCCTCATCTGTTCCAAGAATGCATGCAAGGGAGAACTTCAGTTGAGATAATCGGAGGGAAGGCAGAACATATAAATGATAGCCTACAACAAATGGATAAGATGGTACGAACAAATGCAATCAAACATTACATTTGTCAACCTGATCTGACGGATTATAGAATGGGTTGGAATCCAGGACACGGCGCTGCCTACTTCATGGTGCAGCACTGAAATAGCAAGTGCATCAAAAGTCGACTCTGGATTTGAGACCCAGCGAGCTGCAAAGAGAAGGCGGTCGAAGTTAGAGGCATGAAAGTTCAGGAACTCATGCTTAGCCTATGTATAAGATGGTGTTTAGGTTCAATCATGTACTGAGAAAGTAGCATTTTCCTATTTGATATGTAAACAAATCTTCTTTTTTCTGTTTGGTATCAGGATTTTGGTCATGTAACAACTGTAATTTTATTTTCTCATTTATAATGAAGCTGAATTTTGACGCATGTGCTTTGCACATTTTTTGAAAAGCTGAGTTTTATATTTTTGCTTCTCTAGTTGAGTGGAACAGGGAGCTTGTGGGACCTATCAATCCTTGCTTTAGTTGGGATAATTGATCTAGAGTTGTGCTTTTAGTCTAGCATACACAAATACTATCAGACATATGTGAGAATAGGGGCAGTTGGAACAGGGGAACTGTAAACCATTGAGTACACAAGGATGCCATGAAATTTGTCCATGCCGATTACTGAGATATTTGTTTCACCCTAGTCGTTGCTGATTTCCTTGCTCACCCGCCTCGTGATTTGAGGCAATCCTTCTATAATCAATGTTCTGTTTTTCCTCCCTATGCCTCACCCTAGTCTTCTTCTTTTTCCTCTCTAATCTTGGGCATCACTTCTCCTTCTTAAGTTTTCATCTTTCCTCGCAGCACTAAGTTGGCATCTTAAACACGGCATGAAAATTATTCCTGCAAACTAGGAATGTTCGAATATTTTCTGTTATTGACAAGTGGCAGTTCATTCATCTGGAACCTTTCAAAGAAGAAGACATTGTTGAATTCCTTGTTCAGTGGTGTGCAAATTAGATATGTCGCATTATGCTTTATTCACCGGGTCTTGGAAGTAATCCAACCACCCTCAAATGATGATAGCTTTATGCATACTGGCCAATTATGTGCAGACACGTACTGAAGTGCAGATTGTCACTTTGCTCTGAAGTCAATACACAATTTGGAAACAAAGTCAAGTCAAAATATAATACCCATGTATATGTCAATTTATCCCCACCCTCAGTATCATTTTCTTATCTTGCTCTTGAAATCATCCTGTTATTGACTAATTGACTACTACCTTCTTCTCTGCAAACTTCATATCACTTTCTTCTTAGTTTCCATCTTAATTACCTCACAACATTACCCTCCGAAGATAGCTGGTAAACACTTCCATGCTGCGATAATTTTTATACACTAGTACTGCAACAAATTCATACATGTTTCCGGTGTCTCATGTATACTGGTATATATTTCATTTCCTGAGCAGGGAAGGGATGCTAAAAGTGCTTGAACCATCCTAATGTCATAGGCAGTCAGTTCTGCAGTTATCCAGGAGACAGTTTGCTAAGTCCTATCCAAACTGGTTCAGAGGTACAATGGGAAAGAGAAACTAAATGTAAACAAAAACTTGGAGAGGCTAGAGATGGCGCACATCAAGTTGGAGGCTGTTTAACAAGTTTCATTAGATTCCTTATGAAATACATTTTCATAGCATAAAATAGTATTATAAATATATATACTCTTTATTGTAAATTTGGTTAAACTTAAAACAATTTGACTTAGGATAAACGACACTCTTTGCGGGATGGAGGGAGTAGGTGTGAGGGCCACGGAGAAGAAGGACTTGCCTGAGTGGCTGGAGACGGCGATGGAGACGTAGGTGAACTCGAAGTATGCTTGACTTGGTCCCACCTCACAGGCCACAACCTGTTCTGTTTTGCATCTCCTCTGCCTGCTGCTCTGCATTGAGAGTATCACCAACTAGAAACAGGGTAGGTGGTTAACCTGTCAGTTGTTGTGATTATGATAGTAGGATGGATCTGTGATCGAGCTAGCCTGTGAGAAGAATTAAAGTAAAAAAAATATTATCTCGTTATGTGGCGCTACAATCTGTAGATGTGGGATTAAATCCATCTATAAGTTGGGTGACATTATGATCTTGTCAGTGTAATATAATCCATCATATACATATACAGTCCCTTTTTTGTTCCAGATTGTAGCTTCATTCATCAAGCATGGTCCATTTCATCGACGGTAGTCCGTTGGACCGAATTACATGATAGCAAAAAGAAAAATGAAACAGTAGATAAATATTTTTGAATTGTGTTTCAAGCTTTCACTTTGGTTCCCTGACCGCCTGTCGCTGTTAGTTATCAAACTAACCCAACTTTAACGCGATCTGACGCACCTCTTCCACTTTCTTCCATGTAATGCATGTTGGCCTAGTTTATTCAAGCCTAGTTTGACTTAAATCAGACTTCCTGATTAAAAGAATCCCCTTGAAGTGACCAAATCCATACAACCTCTAACTACCGAAGTTGTCTAACTTGGACATCCCTATCTTCTCCTTAAGTTATCATGTTGGCTCACAGTATGATTTGCCATTATTCAATCAAAGGAAGGTTCCTGCAGCTGCTAAGCTAACTCTTTTCTTCTTGTTGACGCTTTTTCCGGTCAACACACGAATGTGCTAGCTTGCGCGTGCACCAGTGATCACCTCGTCGGCGCTTCTACACCTAGCCAGTCAGACCGGTCAGGGGGCCGGTCAGACCGGTCCTCGCAGGAACGCCACGAAATCTCAGAAACACCACCTCGGGAGGGACCCCGTCAAAGATGGCGCACCTAGGGTTGTCATGAGATCAGTCAGGCCACTCAGAACGTCCTCAAACACCGTCGAGATGGAGGAAAGAAAGGGGTTGGAAAAGTTAGAGTTTGGAGATAAAAGTGTAAAAGATTTGTTTGACGATTGGGTGTTAGCCCTCAATCCTGATTCCTCTCCAATTCGACCGGGACTCTAGATTTTGCCTCGGACTCGGGCTAACCGGTCCGACCGGTTGGGGCAACCGGTCAGACAGGTTGGCGCCCGCCAGATCGGCTTTGAGCCTGATCAGCGCCGCTGCCACTTTTGGGCATCAACACATGCCCCCCCTATTTCTTGGTAAAGCTTGCCTATCAAGAAATAAGACTAAGGGCGATGGAGTTCACCGGCCATTTGCTCTAAGGACGATATTTCAAAATATCAGCCATACCGCTTCTATGCATCTTGCCAAATGCTTGGATCATACTTTTTCAAGTACTTCCCATTCAGAGCTCTAGGTAGCTGAAATCCACTTAAACTTTCTACCATATAGGAATTTCCACGGAGTACACTTGTAATCTTGTATGGCCCTTCCCAACTTGGAGATGATTTTCCAAATTTATTGCTCTTGGCTCCTACAGGCAGGATTGTTTTCCAAACCAGATCTCCTACTTGGAATGTTTTGGCCTTAACCTTCTTGTTGTATGCTTTAGCCACACGAACCTTATCCCTTTCAATTCTAACAAAAGCCTCCATCCACTTGTCGGTCATTTCATCAATATTATCCATCATTAAAGCATAATAGGTATCGAAATCAAGATCATTTTGTTTAGCCAATCTATATGCACCCAGATTTACCTCAACGCGTAAAATGGCTTCCTGACCATAGACAAGCTCAAAAGGAGTAACTTTAGTTGCGCCATGTCTAGAAATATGATGAGCCCATAAGGCTTCAGATAATACCTCATGCCATCTTTTAGGATTGTGCTCTATCTTCTTCTTGATGAGCTTTATCAAGATCTTGTTGCTAGACTCGGCTTGACCATTGGCTTGAGCATAATAAGGAGATGAATTGAGTAATCTAATGCCATAAGACCCCACAAACTCTCGCACATCTTTAGATATGAATGAAGTTCCTTGATCTGTAGTCAAAGTTTGCGGAATACCAAATCTGTGTATAATATGCTCCTTAACAAACTCAATCACCTCTCGATGTGTCATATTCCTGAGGGGAATTGCTTCAGTCCACTTGGTAAAATAATCAGTGGCCACAATCACAAAACAATGTCCCTTTGATGAAGAAGGATGAATCTTACCAACAAAATCTAATCCCCATCCTCTAAACGGACACAGCTTTATTATTGAATGCATTGATGAAGCAGGTATCAATTGAACATTCCCAAACTTCTAACACTCTTCACAACCTTTGTAGTAACGAAAGCAATCGGCTATCATATTAGGCCAATAAAATCAAGCTCGCTTAAGGAGCCACTTCATTACACGAACCGATTAATGCGTACCACAAACTCCTTCATGCACCTCTACCATAGCTAATCTAGCCTGATCAAAATCCAAGCACTTTAAAAGCAATCCATCAATCGTCCGATGATACAATTCACCATCTACCAAAGTGAATTTGAGTGCCCACCGTCGGACCTTTCTATCAACTGAGCACTTAGGATCCTATAAATAATTAATCAGAAGCGTCCTCCAGTCATCCACTTCATCCTTAGCAAATTCTGGACGGCCCATGGCTGAAGTGGGATTTTCTCCAAACAGACAGGTCAGATCGGCTGGCTAAGCGGTGAGACCGGTTGGACCGGTCAGACCAATTTCGGAGGCCGGTCGGATAGGTTCCTCCAGGACATAACACTTGGCCTCGCAAAGCGTTGGCTTTCTTTCATGAAAGTTCCTTTTCTGAACATTATAGCCAGAAGCTTGCTATGACAGAGCGTTAGCCCTTGAATTCTCCTCTCGTGGTACATGATAAATAGTAAATTCATCCATGCAAGATATGATGTCTAGACATTTATCAAGATAAGCATATAGGAATCTATCCAGACACTGGCATACCTTGGATACTTGCTGTACCACCCGTAAGGAATCACCATAAGCTTCAACATGTTTCACCCCTGTCTCTCGTAAAATTTCCAAATCGAATAGCAAAGCCTCATATTTAGTTTGATTATTGGTACACTTGTGATCCAATCGGCTAAGAAACTCAAAAACAACCCTGCTTGGTGAAATAAGCACCACACCAACACCACAGCCACTTTTGCAAACCGATCCATCAAAGTGCAACTTCCAATGGGTAACAATGGTATAACTGACATCTAAATCAAGTTGTTCATCAATTCTATGCTCAACAATAAAATCGGCTACGACTTGCCCCTTCATTGATTTCAACGGTTCACAAACCACATCATATTCAATGAGAGCATACGCCGATTTGCCGATTCTATCACTTAAAATAGGCTTCTGTAACATGTATTTAATTATGTCGGTCTGACATGCCACTATGCAAGTATTTGATAATAAATAATGCCTCAACTTGGTACAATATGATATAATGATAAGCACAATTTATCAATAAAAGTATACCTTGTCTCGGCATCCAACAATTTTCTACTCACATAGGTGACAACATGCTCCTTCCCTTCGGTCTCATGAGTCAAAACAGCCCCAATAACACCCTCTTCGGTGGCTATGTATAATCTAAAAGGAATACCATGCTTTTGGCACCTGATGGACGGGCGGAGAAGATGAATAATCCATGATTTCCTCAAATGCTTCTGCTGTTTTGCCCCCCAAGTAAAATCAGCTTCATTCTTCAACCGAAGTAAAGGAGTAAACGCATTCACCTTCCCAGACAAGTTGCAAATAAATCTCCTCAAGTAATCCACTTTGTCCAAGAACTTCTGCAACTCTCTTTTGCAAGTAGGAGCTTGTAGTTTTTTAATAGGCTCAATCTTTTTAGGATCAATCTCAACACCTTTTTCATGCACTACAAAGCCCAAGAACTTTCCAGCCGATACACCAAAAGCACATTTGAGCGGATTCATCTTTAAACCATATCGATGCATTTTCTCAAATGCAAGTCTCAAATCAGCCAAATGGGACTCAGGCCGGCCGATTTCACAACAATGTCATCGATATATACTTCCAGCACTTCTCCGAGCAAATCATGAAAAATTAAATTCATAGCCCTCTGATAAGTAGCACCAGCATTCTTTAACCCAAAGGTCATAACAATCCACTCAAACAAACCAACAAATCCTGGACACACAAATGCCGTTTTGGATACATCCTCTTCAGCCATGATAATTTGATTCTATCCAGCATTGCCATCAAGGAAACTAATCATTTTATGTCCAGATGAAGCATTAATAAGTACATCGGCTATAGGCATAGGATATTCATCTTTTGGTGAATCTCTATTAAGGTCTCTGAAATTGATGCATACCCTGAGCTTACCCGTGCCCTTCTTCTCAACATGCACAATATTAGAAACCCAATCAGCATATCGACAAGGCCTAATACACTTAGCATCAAGCAACTGATTGATTTCTTCCTTCACTCGGTCATAAATATAGGATTAAAACACCTAGAAAGTTGTTTATGAGGCCTAAAACCGGGTTTGGTAGGCAGCCGATGCTCAACTAGCTCGCAGCTTAAACTAGGCATTTTAGTATAATTCCATGCAAAATAGTCGACATACTCTTTTAACAACATTATCAAATCAGTCTTGAAAATAGGCTCAAGATTCTTGTTTACAAACGTCGGCCTTGGTACAACACCATCACCAATATCCACATCCTCTAAAGGATCGGCCAACGTAAACCCTTGTCCTAATTTACTCATGTCATCAATGTCCTCAATGGCCTCACACATATCATTCTTTTGTGCCCAATAGTGCTGTAATCTCTGCTGCAACCATTCTAGATTTACATCCATTATATCATATGTGGTAAGCTAGCTGATCATTAACCGGCTTTAGTACAACAGCGATGAAACCATCCTTTGTGCAACTAAAGTACCTACAATCAGAAAGGTCTATGCCAGATAAGCACCTAACATTATCATGAGCACTCATGGCGGAACTATCGGCTACAGCAACACAAGCCGATGTATCACCATGCACAACCTCCACTTCATCGCCAACCCATTGGATCAAGCATTGATGTAGTGTAGAAGGAACACATTGGTTTGCATGAATCCAATCATGACCCAAAATTAAGCTGAAGTTACCTTGGGTCTCAACGACGAAGAAAGCAGTAGGAAACGTCTTGCTCCCAATAGTGAGCTCCATGGAGATGATGCCTTTAGCTCCCATAAGCTCGCCTCCTCCCACACCGCTGACAGTCATGTTGGTCTTGATTAGATCCTCATCTGAACCTCCCAATTTCTTGAACAAAGAATAGGGCATTAAATTGACAAATGCCCCTCCATCAACCAACATTCGAGAAATCGGATTCCCATTGATGTGTCCTCGCATGTATAGAGCTTTCAGATGATTCTTAGCGGCTTTAGGCTTCTGGAATATAGCATCCTTAGGCCCAAAGTCAAGGTGAGCCAAATCCTCCTCCAAGAGTACATAACCATCCATCGACATATGAATCATATTTATATCCAGGGCTATGCTCTTAGGTGAAGTACCGTAATCAACAAGTTGTTCATCATCCTCTATCTCATGGACAGATTCCAACTCATTGCCGCAAACCATAGGGGCAGAAAGAGCAAAACTGGGTGGCGTCTCTGGCTAGACTGGTCTGACTGGTTCCTCGGCTGGTCTAATCGGCTCGGGCGCTGGCACAGATGCCTCGACCGGTCTGACCGGTTCCTCAACCGGTCTGACCGGTGGAGCTGGGGCGTCAGCCTTTGCTCTCCACTTCTTCTTCTGAGGTGCTGCGGGTCTATACTTTTTGAACGCCTCATCCCTCTATTTTTGTAGCTCTTGTTCCCTTTTTTCTTGCAGCCTCAACCTCTGCAACTTCCTTCTTTGTGTGCGAATCAACCCAGGAGGACACCACCTGGGCAAGAAATATTTGGAGCTTGACCCGCTGCTGCTAGCCTCATGATCATTGACTACGGGAACCCCCTACATAGACGTCATGGCTGGATTGCTTGTGCTAATTGGTCCTTTTGCATTAGCATCAACGGGAGCATTCATAGACCAAATTTGAATAATAGCCTTCCCTTGGCCTTTTTCTGAGTCTACTTCCATCTTCTGAATCTCCTCCTCCCTCTTTTTATTGCGATACACTTGGTTCGGAGGAGGAATCCAAGGTTCCCGGACAGACTGATCTGACTGGTCAAAGTACACTGGTCTGACCGGTCGAGTCTGTGGAGCCTGAGCAGATGAGCGAGGTGCCCATCGGCCTTGCATGGAGCACGAGATTTGTCCAAAGCCGACTTTCTGGAACCTCCCTATCAAGGATGAAAAGATGGCTACTGCACGGATTGATAGGGCACCCACATTACCCCATTGTCATCCCACACTGGGTGTAGAGGATTTGATGCTAGAGGAGCCCTGGATGTGGTGGGATACTGCCTTAATTTCACCTGGTCACCTCTCTATCTCACAACCACTCTTGGTGGTGAGCCTTGTCTCCCCTAATGAGTAGGCAACCTCATTCTTTTATTACCAGCTGATTATTGACGCCGGATTTTGACACATGTTAACGTCGGCGTCAAAAGAGAGGAAGGTGGCCGATGCGGAAAAACAAGGGAGCTACACCTGAAGGAATTGGCCAATGGAGATACAGTGTTTCGACCGATTGACTGAGGGAGTCAATGGAGGCTGGCCAATTGGGAACCAGAGCAGCTTGGCCGATGTGGGCCTAAAGTGGGCCAGGATGGTGATTAGCTGAAGATGAAGATTGGCCCGTAAGAAAATAGTAACCGACTCCGATGCGGGTTGCATTCATGTGTAAATATTTGTTATCTTTAAATTAGAGATAAATCCTAGTCGGTTAGGAAATCAGTTGTAACAGGGTATAAATAGGTGCCTCGTAAGGTTTGTAAAACAACACATGAATCAATAATACAAATCTACTTTTTCCACATACTTTACTTTCAAGTCAGCGACTTCGCCAAATCGTTTTCTTTTCACGAGTTCGTACGAGTTGGCAGGGCTGCATCAACACGACCTCCGGCCAATTTGTAAGTTCCGCGTATCAAGAAATATCTAAGCTTTAACTTCGGGTGCATCGTTGTGGTTTCGTTTAGATTTATTCACCGGTTATCGATATTAACTAGAATTATAGGTTTTACATATTGTTTTAGTTTTATAACAAGTTATCCAGCTTGAGATACGATCTGTCGGCTTTTATCATTTTTTTTATCTATTTTCATATAGCCGATTAGATCTGTTCCAAGTGTTGCTTTTGTAGCATTGTTTAGGTTGCTCTAGTGGTTTCTCTTACAGTTGCTACGTGATCATTGGCTATTTTATAGCCGGTTATATCTACAGTAATTCGGCCGATTCGCTGATACGTCCTTCAAAACAGATTGGAACTTTAGCCGATCGAAGCCTTGGAATTTAATACTTTTCTTTCTTGTCAATCAACAGGTCAGATTGACTCGCACGCCGCGCGAACCGCACCAGGGTGATAACTCGAACAGGAGCTAAGTAGATTCTCCCAAGTCGTGTGTCCGACGGTGAGAGTCATCAACCGATTTTTAGCGTCAACACACTTTTGGCACGCCCAGTGGAACCAGAGTCAAGATTCAACATGTCGAAGGCTGCTGAGATCTCGGAAGATAACGTTATTGAAGTCACTAAAGCATATCTCAAGGACGACTAGAGAGATGAGGTGGAAAAGGCTATGGAATACTACAAGAAGGCATGCCTACAATCCTACAGTCGTAACAGAAGCGGGGAGACTGTCAAAAAGACTGCTCTTCCAACTCCTCGCCAGATCACCATCGCCAAAGACTCAAGAAAGATGTCTGAGATGATCCAGCAGTCTGTTTATCAGGCTATGATCGATCAGTCCAAGGTGATGACTCACACAGTGTACAACACCGTCATCAGTTCCATGGTCAATGGTGTGGCTCAACGGTATCAGGGACCAGCTTACGCCCCTCCCATTGTCGCACCGGTCACAGGCTTCTCAGTGGCGCCAAATATGTCCCAGTCGGCTCCTTAGCCGATGCAGATGCAGAGTGGGGGATACAGCACCACAATACCCCAAGGATATAACGATGCAATGCCCTATCTATCACAAGCACCGTTTTACCGTGCACCAGTTTCCCCCATGCAACCGCCATCTGCAACCTCGGCGCCGTGGGGAACGGTGGGAATACCTGCCGATCTGGATCCATCCACTAGTTACAAAAAATCTCTGGTGCAGGTGTCGTTTCCATCGGCCTCTCAGCCGACAATCCCGCAGTACCAGCAAACTACCCCGAAAATCGGCCAGGGGGCAAGCGCTCTAGATCCCCTCAGAACTGCGGCGCCAATAGTATTGTACGATGAGGTGGCAGATGCACTACGTCATGTTGACCCCATACGACAGCAGCTGTCGGCTCCTCAGCTGACAGTCCAGCCGCAAGATCTGCAGCATGTGCCAGCCTATCACCCAATCGCGGTGCCGCAAGTTCAACAGCACGTGCCGATTCCTCAGCCGGTTGTACATCAGCAACAACTGCATCAACAGCAAGTGGACTGGACCACAAGAATAACTGATATAATACAGGATCAGTTTGGATTAAAGCCAAGAGTGCAGACTTATACGTATAGGACGTCGTACCCACCCGCTTACGATGTGTTGCCGTTCCCTCATCGGTACAAAGTGCCCGACTTCACCAAGTTCTCGGCCCAAGATGACATGTCCACAGTAGAGCACGTTAACAGATTCATCATCCACACAATTCCATCAGCTGAGTAGCTCAAGCAGATGAAGTATTGCAAGTGGCACAATGCCACGTCTCACGACACCAATGAGTGCAAAGTCTTTCGTCAACAGATACAGTCGGCTATTGAGCAAGGAAGACTTAAATTCGAGGTCCCCATAAAGCCAGCAAAGTCGATGAAGATCGAATAGCACCCCTTCCTTGCCAACATGGTCAACACCAGAAGGAATGCGCTCCAGACCAAAGTGCTGACATTAGAATCGGCCCAGAAGAAGCGGCGCGGTGGACCCCAGAAACCAAACCTCGGCCGAAGATGTTAAAGGAAAAGGCCAGATGGAAACTAAAGGAGAAAGCTCGGAGAGGCCACGTCGGCCCGTCACATCCCGGGACCTGCTCAACAAGTACTAGAGGCAGCGGGAGGACACAAGGCGCCGGGAAGAAATGATGTGCCAACACGAAGATCACTGGAGATGTCCATTCTTCATTCACTGTTGGAAAAATGACCTCAGACTACCGTCGGCCGATAACTGCCCTGAACGCAACGGTCAGTATCGCAGCAGCCGCCCGTTCAACATTTCACACTCCGAGGATCGAGGACAAGAGCCGATCAGCAGAAACAGGCTCGAGCAAGAGGATTGGCGCGTTTCAGTGCATGATCGGCTAAGGGGCAGAGTAGACCAGTGTAATCGGCTGGGGGGCAGGGCCAGTGCACATTATCGGCTGGGAGAAATGGGAACGTGCTAAGACGAAGACCCTCTAGGGTTGGAGCTAGACTGGGAATGCGCTAAGCCGCCAAACAAACCAGTGAACCCTAGATGGTGCCCAGATGGTCTGACTAAGTCCCAAAAAAGGAGAGTCCAACGTTTGCGCCAGTGGGAGCAGCAAGAGAAGGAACAAAGGCAAGCAGTGGACAAGAGAGGAGTCAAATCTCAAGTTTGGCACCCCAGAAGAAAAGCTGATAGAGAAAACGATGACCACGACTCGGCCGCCGATGTCGACATGGTGTTCATCTTGCCGATGGAATTTATGGCTCCTGTTGACCGCGACAGGTCAACAGAAATAGAGGAGTAGATGGCACAACTGGCTCTGGAGCTAATGACTCCTACTTTTGAAAAACCCAAGGATGAAAAATGCTAGCATCTCAAGGCTCTGTTCCTCAAAGGGCAAGTCAACGGACGACTGGTCGCTAAGCTGTTGGTAAATGGAGGTGCTGCCATGAACATCATGCCGTATGTTATGTTCCGCAAACTGGGCAAAGGAGAAGAAGATTTAATCAAGACGGATATGATGCTCAAGGATTTCGAAGGCAACATATCTTCGGCCCGGGGGGCACTCTGCGTCAACCTCACCATCGGCAGTAAGACCCTACCCACCACTTTCTTTGTTATTAATGGTAAAGGGTCCTCTAATATGTTGCTCGGGCGAGATTGGATCCACGCAAACTGCTGCATCTAGTGGATCGGTGACACCATTGAAGTAGTCACCGCCGACTCCGCCTACAGTGTTGCCGCAGTCGACGCGCAACAATGGAGCTATGAGCATGTTAGGTGCATAGCTGGAAGGACTTGGGACACTGATTTCTTGAAGGTGTTTGATTTCGGTCTACAGCTGATCCAAGAAGTCAGCTCGGAAATATAAGATTAAATGGATCAGTTCGTTCGAGAAGACGGAAAACTTTGGCACGAGTTTACGTCAGTTGATTCTTTGGAGATAGTGGACCTTGGAGATGGTAGCAACCCAAGGCCGATGTATATCAGTGCTAGGTTAGACCTCGAGTACAAGCCAAATTTGTTAAGAGAGTTTAAAGATTGTTTTCCTTGGGAGTATCATGAAATGCCTGGTCTAGACCAGTCCATTGTCGAACACCGGTTGCCTATAAAACTAAGGTATCGGCCGTATCAGCAGCCTGCACGATGTTGTAATCCTAAAATTCTACCTGATATAAAGGCCGAAATCACAAGATTGATTGAAGTAGGATTTATTCGGCAGTGTCGATATGCCGAGTGGATTTCTAATATTGTTCTTGTATACAAGAAGAATGGAAAGTTACGTGTTTGCATTGACTTTAGAAACCTTAACCAAGCTACACCGATGGACGAATACCCGATGCTGACGGCTGATGTTTTGATAGACGCGGCCGCAGGACACAAAGTAATCAACTTTATGGATGGTAATGCCGGGGATAATCAAATACTAATGGCCGAAGAAGGTATCTCAAAAAGGACCTTTAGGTTCCCTGGTCATCTCAGCTTGTTCGAATGGGTAGTCATGACATTCGGTTTGAAGAACGCCGGAGCTACATATCAATGGGCCATGAATTATATATTCCATAAGCTTATTGGTGTCCTGGTGGAGATTTACATTGATGATGTCGTCATCAAGTCAAAGGGGCATCAATAGCATGGCCGATTTGCGCAAGGTATTGAAGTGCACAAGGAAGCATGGGTTGAAAATGAATCCTAACAAGTGTACTTTTGGCATTTCGGCTGACCAATTTCTGGGCTTCATGATCCACGAGCGAGGCATCGAGATCAATTAGAAGATTATAGCCGCCATCAACAAGGTTGTGGCCCCACAAGACAAGACTGCGCTA
Organism: Setaria italica; assembly: GCF_000263155.2. Lineage (NCBI taxonomy): Eukaryota > Viridiplantae > Streptophyta > Magnoliopsida > Poales > Poaceae > Setaria > Setaria italica. The sequence goes on from NC_028458.1 coordinate 44,906,246, forward strand.
CTAATCGGCAAGGTCAACTTCATCCGGTGATTCATATCGAACTTGTCTGGGCGCATTCAAGCTTTCACCCCGTTGTTGAAATTAAAACCCAACAAAGAGTTTGTCTAGGGCGAAGAACAGCAGAAAGCATTAGATGACATCAAATAGTACCTGGTCTCCCCGCCGGTGTTGGTCCCTCTGCAGGCTAATAAGTGTATATATCGGCCGATGAGCGAGCTATCGGCTCGGCGCTGGTCCAAGAGTTCGAGGGGAAAGAAAGAGTAATTTATTACGTCAGCAGAAGACTTTTGGACGTTGAAACCAGATGCCATCTGGTGGAACAGCTGTGCCTTTGCCTATATTTTTCTTGTACCAAACTCAGGCACTACCTGTTATCGGCAGAGTGCGTAGTCATATGCAAAGATGATGTCATCAAGTATATGTTATCACTGCTGATTTTGAAAGGGAGAATTGGAAAGTGGATTCTGGCCCTCTCAGAATTCGACCTGAGGTACGAATCGGCCAAGGCTATCAAAAGTCAAGTAATGGCCGACCTCGTAGCCCAGCACTATGGACCAGAGATTACTGTTGTCGAGCCAGCTCCATGGACTTTATTCTTTGATGGATCCTCGTGTGGAGTCGGATCAGGAATCGGCATCATCCTCATATTGCCTCGGGGGGCAAGTTATACTTTCTCTCTACCGATTGAGGCGTCCGCCACTTATAATCATGCGGAGTATTGGGCTGTCTTAAAGGGCATCCAACTGTTGAGGGATATCAAAGCCGACGCGGTGGAAATATTTGGGGATTCCATGCTTATAGTGGATCAGTTAACTGGGAAATGTGAGTGCAAGGATGATATTCTAAGAATTTATTATGAAGAATGCCTCCAGTTACTGAAAGAGTTAAAGACCGCACTTATTGAACATATGCCTAGGGATTACAACGAGGAAGCTAATAGGCTAGCTCAGCATGCTTCTAGTTAACGGCCGATTCAAGGCGCTATGGCTCTGGAGCTTGCGGTTGATGACTGGAGGAGAGAAATCGCCGATTATCTGAAAGATCCGTCCAAGAAGGTCGATCGGCAAATACGCTTTCAGGCTACAAAATACGTAGTGTTTGAAGATGATTTGTTTTACCAGACGATTGATGGGGTGCTACTTAAATGCCTTGGAGTGGAGGAAGCAAAAACTCTGATGGGAGAAATTCATGAGGGTGTATGTGGGACCCATCAATTGGCCTAAAAGATGAAGTGGATGATTAGAAACAATGGGTATTACTAGCCGACGATACTCGAAGATTGTTTTAAATATTATAAAGGGTGTTAGGATTGTCAGAAATTCGGCAACGTGTAACGAGCACCAGCCTCGGCTATGAACCCAATAATAAAGCTGTGGACATTTAGAGGTTGGGGAATTGACCTCATCAGACAGATTTATCCACCTTCGAGTAAAGGGCATAAGTTCATATTGGGGGCTACTGATTATTTCACCAAGTGGGTGGGAGACAGTTCCTTTAAAAATCATGACGTCGGCCAACATGATTGAATTTGTGAAGGAGCATATTATCTATCGGTTTGGTATTCCCCAGACTATTACGACTGATCAGGGATCGATGTTTACCTCAGGAGAGTTTGGGGACTTCACTGCCGACATGGGAATTAAGTTGTTAAATTCTTCTTCATATTATGCTCAGGCCAATGGTCAGGCTGAATCGTCCAACAAGGGGGTGATTAAATTGATTAAAAGAAAGATCGAAGAATAACCAAGGCGGTGGCATACGATGCTGAATGAGTCCTTGTGGGCTTACAGGATGGCCTGCCACGGAGCCACCAAGTTGTCCCCTTACCAATTAGTATACGGGCATGAAGCAGTTTTGCCTTGGGAGTTGAAGACTGGGTCTAGGCGTTCGGTTCTTCAAGATCAGTTGTCAGCCGATGACTATTCCACTCTCATGAAAGCGGAGTTGGAGGATTTGGCAAGTCAGCGGTTGAGGCCCCTGATTAGTATCGAAGAGAATAAGAAAAGAGTTGCCAAATGGTATGACAAGAAGGTTAAGGTCAAGCAGTTTTCCCAAGGAGACTTGGTCTGGAAGCTGGTTCTGCCGATAGGATCCAAAGATCCCAAATATGGAAAGTGGTCACCTACTTTGGAAGGGCCTTACCGGATTAGTCAGTGTGCTCCAGGCAATGCGTACATGCTGGAGACCATTGAGGGAGAAGAATTTACAAGGGCTCTAAATCGAAGATATTTAAAAAGATACTATCCCAGCATATGGGTAGACACTTAGCCGATAATATGGTATATCGGGTTCCCATGGCCGATACCTATTGACTTGCGTTCATACAGCCGATGTGGAGGGCATCCCCTCGAGGATGAAAGAGGCAAGGGAGTGTTCATACAAATTAGCTGATTACTAGTCGGAACATGGCCGACATGGCAAAAGTTGCCCTTAGAATAAAATACCAACACACTCATTGAGTTACAATACTTCCACGATGTTTCAGCTGGGCTTTACTCGTGTTGATCTCTCTCTGAATTCAGCCCAGTTCGATCAGAAGGCGGGTGCTTTTCTCCTCCAGATCCACCATGTCATCCTCGAGGGCTATCTGATGGGGCAGTTGATGACTTGTTTCGGCTGGTGGCTGAGTTGGCCTTCTAGAGCCGTTGGCTTCAATGTGGTCTGCAATTCTTTTGACATGCACAGAAAGGTGATCCTTGAGTTCCTCACGATGAGCTTGGATCAAAAGCTTCATCTGCTTGGGTCAGTGGTTCGTCGGAGTACATAATCTCGATGGCTCGTTCGAGATCGGGGCTAAGCCGGTTCGGCTGAAAGAATAATAGGCAAACTGATTAACAGAAAGGACTAGTCAAATAGTAAAAGAGTTGACTTCGTACCTAATTGACGGAGGAGGAAGAAGCCATCTTGGTGCCTGATTGGAGATCTGGAAGCGTCTAGCAGAGGAAGAGTGTATGGGTGTTATGCAGGATGCGAAGGCTTGTATTTATAGGACGAGGGGACGACAGGCAACGGTTAGTAGAAGAAGGCATTCAAAGCAAACGACCGTTGAGTTAAAAAGCTACGAGAAAGCCGTTTGGATTCACATTCAAGAAAGAAATGTTGAAAAGTGTCGATGCTATACAGGGCATTCAAAATGTCGTTCAAGTTCAGCACGGTACACTCAAAAGGTCATTTAAGTTCAAATACAGTTATCCAAGGAGGGTATTTATGGCCTCAATCGCCCGCAGGCAGATCTGATCTGCTGAGTCTAGTACTCGTTGTTCCTCATCGACCGATCTGGGAACTTCTGGCATATTGCGGTGAAGTCGGATGGCCTCGTGAGCAAGGGTCTGCCTTTCTTGTTTTAAATCAGCGATGACGGCTGAGAGGTCTTGGAGTTGCTTCTCCTCAGCAGTGATGGCCTTCACAACTTGCTCCATCTCTTTGGCAAGTTCTGCCCTACGCCATTTAAGTCGATCTATGGTGCTGACAATGCTTGGACAGAAATTTTCAAGGGCGCCGATCCGGTAGTGTACCACTTGGGATTGGTGTTTATAAGATTCCTCTTCTTCGCGTGCCTTTTCTAGTTTGGCACGATCGGCCATATGTCACAAAGCTCTGAAAACTGGGATCTACATCAATTCAATGTATGCCGCGGGTGCAAGACCTTCTTCCACATCTTCTAGGACTCGGCCTTTGATTTCATTGAATATTCGTCGAATTGGAGAGGAATCTTCCACCAATCGGCCGATATCGTCCAGAAGAAGGGCTTGTATGTTCTGGAGCTTGGCGCGGACCTCTTCTGGTATTGAGCCCAAAGCTATCTAGCGTGAAGCAACCTCCTCGTCATCAGAGACTATGACCGTAAAGGAGAAAAGGCTATTGTTGGGCGTGTCTTGTTCCTGTGAGAAATAAAGGGAAAAAGTGCTTTAGCCGACAGGAGTAAAAAATCGGCTGGTAGAGGTAAAGGGTCCTTACTTCTTTGAAACGGATTTCCTCTACTTGGGTTGGCAGGATTGCTGCTCCCGCTTCAGGAATCAGTGCTGGCAATTCACCAGAAGAGGAGGATTCAACAATGATCAGCGCGGTACTTGGACCAGCGTCCTGGAGAATGGGAGGAGAAGTGTTTGTGAGTATGAAAGAATAATTGGATCTGGGAACGGGTCTTAGTTATCTTACCTCTGAGAACCGCACGGCCGATGGTTGCTTGAAGGGTATGATCAATGTGTCCGAGATATCCTGCGCTTAAAATCAGTCAGTTTTAGTGAAAGATTGGGGAGATCAAGTGAAAATCACATTCTTTACCTCAATTGGAAAGCTTGCTGGTGGTACAATCTCTGCTCGAGGATCGGCCAATTGATGAGCGGTTTGCTCTGGAAGGAGTTGTGCAACCTGATAAGAGGAGGTGTTTTAATGTTGACAATATATTTAGAAGTGTTAGGAGCATGTGAGATTACCTGTAGAGCTTCTACAAGCAGAGATGCAGCCGTCGATCTAGCTTTTGAAACCACTTGGGGGTCAATCTCCTGAATTGTCGGCAGAACTTCTGATGGGGCTGGTACGGCTGAGGGCTCGGCCGATGGCGTCGCCGATTGATCGGTCGTCAGAGTTACTGCTGATTCAGTACAGGCTCGTACTCAACGGCTTGTTTTCTTTGAAGAGGACATCTTCAGCTTGTGCTTCAATCGGCCAATAGCTATGTCCTCCATCAATGGGGCATGATAGCCGATGAGCGGGTATGGTGTGTACGGATGACGGTTCTCTATCGGCATACCACTTCGGCTGTGTGTTGGAGGTGCCTGGCTATCGGACTACGCAAAGAGGGAGAGGCTGTAATGAGAACTTTGTGACATAAGGAGATGAAAAAAAGAAATCAGCCAAGAAGATTTTGTTACCTCTGCGTTTGTGTCGATATGAGCAAGGTCCAACTGGTTGCAATATACTGCAGGGGATGCACAAAAAAGATGTTGCTTCCACTTGACCCACCATAGTTTAAATTGTTGAGTGTAGAAGGGTGCTACCAGCCAATTGTTCAAGTCAATGGTGCTGGAGTCTGGTATCAAGTTGCACAGCCGATTATATTCAAACCCTCTTGAAAGCGGCTCACGGAACTACACTCGGCCGATGAAGTGAACTCCAATGGGAACTACACTAATTGTCGGGCTGCCACCGACGGATTGTAGAATTCATACGTCGTAGAGTTCTTTCCAGAGAAGAAGTTTGCTGGCAAGATCCCGGGCTTAATCAAGAGGTCCATAATCCTGTCTTCAAAAGAATTAGTGTCCAAGTCAAAGCAATCAGGATTCTCAAAAAGTGGCTCTTCTCTCTGGTACGGGTACCAGCTCATGGTTTCTTCACTAAAGCCGATATAGAAGCATCTGAAATATTCGGCTGTTCTTGAGGGAGTAAAATTGCTGCCAAGGAAAGATGATACAGCTTCGCCGAAAGAGGTGCAACAACGTCGTGTCGATGGGTCATCCTCTGATTCAATATTGGGGAAGGTCTTGGCTTTGACCCGTTCTCTGGAGATTTTGCTCATGTAGAAGTTAAGCCAAAGGGTGATAAACCACCAAGGACCACCAGGATTCCCAATAGGCTCTCTAGATGATAGCTTCACGGTGATTTGGTGCATCATATAATAAACCGACCCCAGCAAATGTTTTCCCAAAGGGATAGTAGCACCTCTTGCTAGTGCTTCGGCCAGGTCTTGCGTGTTGGAGGTGGGACCAACCGATCTGCCACAGAATAAGTGCTTTTCTAGCCACATCATCAAGAAGGTCATATACTCTTTCAATAACGGGTCCGGTCTTCATGTTCTTTTCGACAAAATCTTTCCATCCGCCGATGCCCTTTGTTTCCAAACGGTGAGTGGGCTTGATTAGAAGGTCGAAGGGTGTAACACCCAGTGTTATTAAAGGCCTAAGAAGGTGATTTAGAGGTTAATGATGAATTTGGATGCAATAGAGGTATTATGGACCAAAGTCAAATTTGGGTCAAATTTGACCAAAGATTCGAATTCAAGTTTCATTATTTAAAAATTTCAAAGGACTCCTACAACCAAGAGTTGGGCGACAACTTGAGAAATAGAATCTTTAATCTATGGTTAACCATTGCAGAAGTTCTTAGCCCAAGAAACACGAATTTAAATTCCCAAATTAGAACTCAAAGAGGGAACAAGTGATTATCGAGCTATCTGTCGAGAACTGTATGGCAGAGCACCCGGGGTGTTAAAAACACTCAAGAATGGCCAAGAACAGGATATGACAAAGATTTGGGGGTTAATGAGCTTTTATGGCCAAAGTCAACTTTTGGTCAAAGTTTAGTCAAAACGCCAAATTGAGGTTCAAATTTAGAAAAAGATGACAAATGCGCAGATTTGGACTTTATGGACCATTGGAACTTAAAGAGACCATTTGAGAAGCAAATGGACCTTAAATTGTCCAAAAATCAAAATGGAGGATGCTCCTGTTCACTAACTGAAAATAGGAATGATTGCCTTTGGAAAACAGTTCTAAAAGAAATGAATTTTGATTCAAGAGATTTTGAAAAAAATCCTATGTGGACTTTTGGTTTTATGGGCAAATTGGAACTTTTATATTAAGCTTAGCATGATCTCCAAGTTTGGCATGAAATAATTGGCATTTGAAGTGTTAAGTGGAAATTCAAGATTTAATTGGAGAAGGGGGTGCTGTTCTGTTAAGAAGTACAGACAGTCAGTGCAAATTCAGTTTAGTGAAAAGCAAGAAATGGCAGTTAGCTTCAGAGCTAGATTTGGAAGAGAAAAAGAAGGATTTGACTTTTGAAATGAATAAGATAAATGTAGAGAAATAGGTTATCTACAACTTCTATAAAGGAAGTTTTGAGAGTTTAAGTGAAAAAAAATGGAGTAAACACAACCTGAACCTTCAGCTCAGAAAAATTGACAGTTCTGTCAATACTGGAGGAATGAACAATAACAGTCAGTTTTGGAAGTAAATTTCGAACCCTTAGAGTCAAAATCAGCAGAAACTCCAAATGTATCAAAGATAGTCACAAATATTTCCTACAACTTTGTTTAAGGGCTCTGAGCAAGACTCTATTGAATTTTAGCCACGAAAATCGACCTGAAGAAAATCTGTCAAAAGGCTTAGCTGTTAAAAAGGGAAAAGTAGCAGTTAGGTTCAGAAGGAAATTCCCCTCGATTGGTTGGGAATCTGAAGAAAGTGTAATAAGATGAATTGAAATTCAGCAAATTTGCTACAACTTTTATAAAGGGACTTTTAAAAGAGCAGTTTGGATTTTTGTCGTAACTGGCTGTTGAAGTTTCTGACAGCAAGGTTCAAAAGGAGAAAATTTAGTTAAGCTGAAGTTCAATGTCCAGAAAAGTTCAGAGACGTTTTACATGAGGAAGGAGCGAGATTCAACCAAAAGTACAAATCTATGAAAGATAGAACTTTGGATTTCCTCCAACTTTGATATAGGGAGTTTTGGATGTGTTGTTGGCATGGAAGGTTCAAATTTAAAATGAAGTCCACAAATGGCAGGTTGAGCTGATTTCAGCTGAGAAGTCGTGAGAAATTTCTAAGTCTGAAAAACAGCATCGATTAGCAATCTTTGGTGCAAGTTTTTGAAAAATGTAGTGTGTAAGAGATGGGTTCTTATGTGCAAAATGGAACTTTTGTTGTATGTTGAACTAAGATCAGTGGAAGTTGGGCAAGATAAAGTGAGTTTGGGTAGTTAAAATGGAACCCAAAGTGGAGCAAATGGCTGCTGAGAGGTCTGACGAAACTGAATCGTTCTGGTTCAGTTACAGAGAGTTTTCGGCCGGACTTTGAGTTTCGAAATATTGGTGCTAGAGTGCTCGCCTCAGTTAATGGTCAATCTAACAATTGAAGTACTCAGTTTACACTACAAGATTGTTTAAAGGAGCGTCGCGAATCGCAATAAAAATTTGGGAAGCTTTTAACCTCTGAACCTTGGAAGATTTGAGTACAAGCAAGTGTTAATAGAATAGAGGAAACAGAGAACGTGCGTCGCCATTCATCCTCGCATGCCGGCCAGCACGATGAGCTGAGCCACGTCCAGTACGCCGGCGAGCTGAGGTGGCAGCCATGCGTGGTGAGAAGCTTCAAAAAAAGTACTGCTCCTGCCCTTGCTCTTATCCGTTTTTTTTTTTATGTCACCATTCTTTTCTTCTCCCGGCCAAGAGCAGAACACAGCTAGCGCCAGCTCCCTCTGATTTTTCTTTCTTGCACCGCAGCACCTGCTCTCTTTGCCCTCTCCTTCTTCCAGCGCAAGCTTGAGCCATCCCTGTCTCCTTTTTCCTCCAGCGCAGGAAGCAAAGCAGCGCAGCAAACAGCACAGCAACAGAGCAGCTCCTGGCCTCCGGTCCGCTCGATCCGCTGGCCTGCACCACCGCCTGCGCGCCTTGGCTCGCCGCCCCACATGCACCATCTCCACCAGCGCCTGGCCACCCGTGCTTGCCCTGCTTCTGGCCTCCACTGCGTCTACGCGCCCATCGCCGCCGTACCCCTTTCCTCCTTGTTCTGTTCTTCTCCCCACCGAGCAAACAAGCAAGCTGCAAGGAGTAACTTTGCTCTCTCCCTCTCTCTCCAGTAGCTCAAGCACGCTGCCCCTTTTCTCCGTTTCCTGCTTTGCACGAACAAGCACCACCAGCTACGCACACCACCATGCTGAGCTCCTGTCTATTTCCTTTCTACGAAGCAAGATAGAGCAACAGCTCCCATTTTTTTTTTCCCCCTCTTCTTTGCCTTCCACCCCGTCCACAACCTGTTCGATAAAATGCCGCTCAGAGGGTTCGCGCAAGATGTTGTCTCTTATGCTGCACTGGTTGAAGGACTATGTGAGACAGGGAGGATTGATGAGGCACTGGAGTTGTTCAGGGAGATGAAGCGGCCAAACATGCACACATACGTGGCCTTGGTGAGGGGGTTGTGTGATGCTAGAAGAGGGAAGGAGGGGCTCTGTATGCTGCAGAAGATGAAGAAGCTAGGATGGAGTCCAAGCACTCGTGCTTATGTAGCACTGAGAAAATGATGGAAGGAGATGGTTTAGCTGCTGATCAGTATACTTGCAATGTGCTAGAAGATGCTTTGGTTGCGGGTGAGTGAGAAAGGTTTTTCCGGGGGTTTCGGATAATTATAGGTTTTTCTTTTGCAGATAAATAGTTTAAATTCGTTTATCACTATTTAATTCATTAGAAATTATAGATTTGACCCAAAAATAGTGAAACCAATTTTATTAGGAATGTTTTATCTTCCTTTATGCATTAAAAATTCTTACACCCTAGGAAAAAGGTAATAAAAATTAGGTATTTATTTAGTACCTTTGGTTAAGGTATTTAAATAAATACTTAGTCTTTATAAAATGGATAAAATATTGAATAATGTTTTATTATTCACAAATTCTTAGTAATCCATAGGAATTAGGTTTTGGAGATTAGAATTTATTTATAATGCTTTTCTAAATAAAAGAAAAGGCTTAAGTAGGTTAGTAAGGAAATTAAAAATTGTGGGTTAATCTTTATGGGTAGTTTAGTGTTGGCTTGCAACTTTATCATGAAGATAGGTTGTATAGTCACTTGTTGGCTTGCAACTTTATCATGAAGAAAAGTTGTATAGTCATGTGTTCAAAAGTTTGCATCTCTAACTCCTGCATGTACTAAATCGTAGACGTTGAAGCTCCTGAAGTGGAATTCGTGGAATTCAGCTGAGGATGGGCAGCGTCCGCGAAAGGTTGAAGTGCCTCTTTTACCAAAGGGGTTTTCCGAAGAACTAACATTTGTTGATCCCAGGCAAGCCCCGGTGCATTTATACCTATCTATTTTGGAGTCGTTATTTCATGTGACTAGTTATAGGTTATTTGTTTATTGTATGCACTAAGTCTAGGAGTTGAATGAAACCTATTCTTGTGTATGATCATGCCTTGATTTAAGGACATCTTTGCCACTTGTTCAAATCCTAGAAACTACCCAAGTCTAGAATTGCTTACTTGCTTACTTGATTGGTTTACCAACCTTAAGGAAAACTCTTAAGTCATACATGTTGCTTATGAAGGATAGTCTGGAATATGAATACGGACAGAAGCTAGAGATGTAGTTCTGTTCTGCTAGATTAATCTAGTTAAGGCCCGATTCGTGTCTTAACCGCTGATCAAGTGATAAACATCTGATCACTTACTGGGTATGGGACCAGTAAAGCCCAGTAGATTAGTAAATTCTATGATCAGGAATGCTTCGTACCCGCATTTGACGTGCTGGAGATTGGCAGGGGTGTAGCCTGAAACTCACATGGAGATCAGGCCAGACGTGGGGTCCCATGTGGGGGTGCATCCCTGGGTCCGGGTAGTTGTATTCCTAATCATTGACTTTGCTAATCGAGAGGTTGTGAGATACGACCGGAACAGTCGTATAATGCTGGTGATCGGGTTGTTCTCCTGCAGGATGTAAATTGATCCGGATCGCCGCAATTCTCGGTTATGAATGCACTTGATCACTGTTGAGCATCGTAGTATCAACTCATGCAATATAAAATCTCCTGTTGTCAAGTAATGTATGACTTAACAGCTGTGGTTGTTTTTTTTTTACTTCTGCTATCATTTAGAATGATTAGGTAATAACTTAACCCAAATAAAAGATAAAACTAAGGTATCACTTGTAGTAAGCTTTTCGGCAAAAATTGCATTAGCCAAGTACACCAAAAAGCTAAGCATACTCTTCCAAAGAAAGTTATTATATTGGTTAGTCGGGTAAGACTTGCTGAGTACTTCGTACTCAGGGGATCCCTTGTTGTTTTCAGAAAGCCAGCAGGGACCCACCGAAGAGGAAGCCCGAAGACCTAGGGTATCGTATGAGTCTCATGATACCCCAGAATAAAACTTAGATGTTTATCTTTCTTCCGAACTGGTTTATGTTTTAAATTCTTAGAAACACGCTAACCTGCACTATTAAGTTTGTTTCAAACTATGGTTGTAATATATCGTACCTTTGATATGTCTTTAAAAATGTAATATTTGTTGATGTTATCCCATCGCGGATATTATCCTGATGTATGGCTATGAAACACATCGTGGATCCTTCGAGGAGTCCTAGAGACACTCGACGGACTACCGGACTTATGCTGTTTTACGTGCGTTTCGAATAATTGCTATTCCGACAGCGATTAGGCGCACTTAAACCAGCTTAAGTTGGACGGTTCCGCCAAAAAGGGCGTATCGAGACGTCAAGACCAGTCAACATCAGGACATCGGCCAGATTGGGAGTCATGGGTCCGTGGCTGAAAAGGAACGCGTTGAGGGCGTCAGACCAGAAGTAAGACGTCGCAATGACTAGGGAGTCGTTCCTCTCCATATGAGACAGGGACAAATTTATACAGTGGCCAATTTTTCCCTCATCCCAGTTATCCAGATCCATAGTTGATTGCTTGAACGGGATTCTGTGAGTTTCCAGATTAATCAGCTCGGTTGGATCAGGGTTCCCCATGGGGCTGAGTCCGATGAGGCCTAGTGCGTCAGATATCGGGATGGTGATTCTTTGCCTAAGTTCCTGAGAAGATATGAGGAAAAACTAAGTACAGATCTAAAATTCGTGAAATGGTGAAAAGTAAAAAGGGGAGAGTTTTGGGGAATTTACCTCCAGGATGAAAGTCATGGTGGCTGAAGGAATCGCCATTGGAGTTTGAGGGGATAGCACGATTGATCAAAGGATGAGAGGGGGTCATCGGAGGGCGCTAGAATGCACCTGGAAGCGGAGTGGGAGCCGAAGTGCATTGGAAAATGGTTCACCGGGAGAGAAAACTTACTAGCTCAGGGAAGAAGAAGCGGCGGAAGACGCGAGTATTTAAAGGACAGTTCGAGAGAAGGGTAAAGGCGGGATTTTTACCGTGCCGTCCATGCAAATTTTGAAGAGAGCGGTTGCCCGCGGGTGCTTTATTTGAGAAAATGCAATCATCAAAGAGAATATTCCGGAGCGAAATGGGTTTTGACACATTTACTGTTGCACTTTCTCTGGAGAGAAAAGTCAGAGTTGAGAAAATTTTGGAGCAAAAGATATGTTTCACTCCGAAACTGGGGGGCATGTGTTGACATCGGATTTTGACACGTGTTAACGTCGGCGTCAAAAGAGAGAAAGGTGGCCGATGCGGAAAAACAAGGGAGCTACAGCTGAAGGAATTGGCCAATGGAGCTACAGTGTTTCAGCTGATTGACTGAGGGAGTCAGTGGAGGCTGGCCAATTGGGAGCCAGAGCGGCTTGGCCGATGTGAACCTAAAGTGGGCTATGATGGTGATTAGCCGAAGATGAAGATTGGCCGTAAGAAAATAGTAACCGACTCTGATGCGGGTTGCGTTCATGTGTAAATATTTGTTATCTTTAAATTAGAGATAAATCCTAGTCAGTTAGGAAATCAGTTGTAAGAGGGTATAAATAGGTGCCTCGTAAGGTTTGTAAAATAACACATGAATCAATAATACAAATCTACTTTTTCCATGTACTTTACTTTCAAGTCGGCGACTTCGCCAAATCCTTTTCTTTTCACGAGTTCGTACGAGTTGGCAGGGCTGCATCAACACGACCTCCGGCCAATTTGTAAGTTCCATGTATTGAGTAATATCTAAGCTTTAACTTTGGGTGCATCACTGTGGTTTCGTTTAGATTTATTCACCGGTTATCGATATTAACTAGAATTATAGGTTTTACCTATTGTTTTAGTTTTATAACAAGTTATCCAGCTTGAGATACAAACTGTCAGCTTTTATCATTATTTTTATCTATTTTGATATAGCCAATTAGATCTGTTCCAAGTGTTGCTTTTGTAGCATTGTTTAGGTTGCTCTAGTGGTTTCTCTTACACTTGCTATGTGATCATCGGCTGTTTTATAGCCGGTCATATCTACAGTAATTCGGCCGATTCGTTGATACGTCCTTCAAAACAGATCGGAACTTTAGCCGATCAAAGCCTTTGAATTTAATACTTTTGTTTCCTTGTCAATCAATAGGTCAGATTGACTGGCACACCGCACGTACCGCACCAAGGCGATAACCCGAACAGGAGCTAAGCAGATGCTCCCGGGTCGTGTGTCTGATGCTAAGAGTCGTCGGCTGATTTTTAGCGTCAACACCGATCACCTGTAACGGCCTTTTCCTTGGTATACTTGTCTAGAAGCCTATCAAAGGTGACTTTCTCCCTGGGGCTACTCCCTTGATCTTTTTCCATAATGAGCTTCAAGGTCCCGATCTCAGGATGCTTTGGCTTTAACATTCGGGGACGGCCCTTGAAACGAACCGATCTGACCAGTTCAGTCTGGCCAACAGATTCGAACGGCGTGTGACCTGATGCCGAGGGTGACGCTCCCCCCTCCCCCCTGTGTCCAGAGGCTTTTATAGTGATTTTGAATGATTCTTTGCCATCTGGAGTCTTTTCATACACCACCTCCCTTGTCAATTCTTTGCCTCTCAAATCGGGCTTCTCTTCCCTGATCACCACATTTTTACCCTTAGTTGCTTTGGTTTGATGCGGCCAAACCAGTACTTTGGGCTACTTAATATCCATTGTACTGATAGGGAAAGGTGCCTTGTCCACTTGTATCTCATGAATTTCAACCGGCCTTCATTTATAGCCGATTGAATATGTCGACGGAACACATTGCAATCATTAGTAGCATGAGAAAAGGATGTATGAAACTTGAAGTATGCTTTTTTTTCAGCTCTTCGAGTAGAGGCATGGTATGAGATATTTTTAGATGTCCAAGTTTAAGCAATTCATCAAAAATACGATCACACATCGAAACATCGAAAGTAAATTTTACTTCTTCTTGCTAACTCTTTTGGGCCGGTTTAAGAGATACACAAGAATAAGATTTAGCCTTAGAAGGCCACACAAATTCAGTAATATAAACTTCGTTGTCATCGTCGTTCAAACTATCAGAATCATATTCAATAGCATGCATATTAGACCAACGAGACTTAAAGTTATCCTTTTCTTTAGCAATTCTAAGCTCCATTGCCAAAGCCTTCATAAGTACTTGTGCAATAGTGTGAAGCTCAAAACCTTCTAGCCGATCCCTAATGGAGGATCTCAAACCCTTAAGTGCAAGATCGGCCAAATCACTATCCAAAAGTGACAAATTAAAGCACCAGTTTTTAGTTTCTTTGAACTGTCTTATGTAATCAAAGACAGATTCTACTTTACCTTGCCTAACCGATGTTAAATCCGTCAACTTTAATTGAAAACTCCCAGTGTAAAAATGATCATGAAACTTTTGCTCTAATTGTTCCCACAAATCAATAGAGCTGGGAGCCAAAGATGAATACCAAGCGAAAGCAGTTCCAGTTAATGACAAGGAAAACAAGCGAACTCGTAAAGCCTTATAATAACTCGCTTCGCCTAGTTGAGCCAAATACTGACTAATATGCTCCCAAGTAGTTCGGTTATCTTCGCCACTAAATTTAACAAAGTCGGGCATGCGCCAACCGACTGGATAGGGGACATAGTCAAAATCAGATTGATATGGCTTCTGATATAATTTTGAACTGCTAGTATCTATGCCGAATTTACTTTGCATCAAAGCCAACATCTCCTCTCTAAATCTTCTAATCTCGTAAAGGGAGTGTAACTCTAATTGCTCTTTGGCTGATGTATTCACAGCACTTCCGTGCGTGGGGGGCGGGGGGGGAGGGGTTTGCCATTCTGAATACGGTGCAAATCAGAAAACACGTCATTCGAAATTCCCCTAGATGCAACAGTGGTGTTAGGGATTGGGGGTGATGTGTACGCTATTATGCCCATCAAGGACGTGTTTATTCCAACCTCAACGCCATAGTCAGAAGCAATCGAGCCAGGCACAACATCGAGTGGCACAGGTGTTTCGGGGACAATGGCCAACTGGCCGGCCTGAACAGCATGACCGGTCAGACCACCCGCTTGGACCGGTCTGACGACCTCAGCCGTGTTCGGCTTTGGCGGTTGGACCCGGGGCGGCATTTGTCCCTTGTAAAAGTTCAACGGCATGCCATATGCAGGGTTTTCAGGAATAGTCCCTGTATTTGCCGATGAACTCATATGTACAGCTCCACATGAATTAGCTTGAGAGAAATCATTTTTATTAGATGAAACAGATTTAATTCATACAAGTTGATCTGTTCTTGCCATTAATGTAGCAGTAACCCTATTTTGTTCAGCAAGGTTCTTACGAAGCCCTGCATTAACGATGGCTTGATCCGAGGGGAGATTACTTACATCGCGTATTCTTCAATCATGCTATCCTTCATCTTCATCATGGGCAACTCGAAGTCCTGCACTCTCATCGTCTTGCCCTTGCGATCTTTCTTGACGCCCACGAGATATTGCATCTTGACGTATTCCTGGAGCGTCGCAATGTTCCGCTGCTCCTCCTCGCTGAGATCCTCCATGGATGCCATGATGTTGTCCTTATCGATGTCCATAGCAGATCCCATCTTACTAGGGTTTTCCGGAACGATTGTAAAATCAGATCTTTCTTCCCCAGCGGAGTCACCAAAATGTGTTGACGCTTTTTCCGGTCAACACACGAATGCGCTAGCTTGCGCATGCACCAGTGATCACCTCGTCAGCGCTTCCGCACCTAGCTGGTCAAACAGGTCAGGGGGCCGGTCAGACCGGTCCTCGCAGGGACGCCGCAAAATCCTAGAAACACCACCTCGGGAGGGACCCAGTCGGAGATGGTGCACCTAGGGTTGTTCTGATGTCGGTCAGGCCATTCAGAATGTCCTCAAACGCCGTCGAGATGAAGGAGGAAAGCTAGGTGTTTTAAAAGTTAGGGTTTGGAGATAAAAGTGTAAAAGATTTGTTTGACGATTAGGTGTTAGCCCTCAATCGGCCAGGACCCTTTATATTTATAGGGTGGAAGGCCTTTTCCCGCAACAAAATCCCGATTCATCTCCAATTCAACCGAGACTCTAGTTTTTGCCTCGGACTCGGGCTGACCGGTCTGACTGGTTGGGATAGCCGGTTAGACCGGTTGGCGCCTGCTAGATCGGCTTTGAGCCTGATCAGCGCCGCAGCCACTTTTGGGCGTCAACACTTCTTATCCAAAATTCATGTATCTATCTCTCATCTATATTGTTATATGTCGTGTTTCCTGAACATGGATGGAAGGCATACTACATATGCTTGAATCCTAATGGCAGAGATTGTCTGTTCCAAAGTTGTCAAGTCCCGGCTGAGATTGCTCATGAACTGGATGCAGAAAGGAAACGAAGCGGCATCTGAAATTATGAATCATGTAACATGGATCGCAAAGAGAAACTGGGGGTAATAGAAGAATATAATTGGAATGTCCTAGGGAACAGGTAAAATAATATTGGAGCTATTGTTTGTAACTGAGGACAGGATTAAACAGTCAGCACATGGGTTGCTTCTTGGACTTGCCTCTGATCTACAACTACATCTACATCGATGATGACCTTTAGTTCGCATACTTTTGTGTTCCTGCTTCGTACTGGTATGACACATGAGTTCTTGTTGTCCCATAAAGTTGCAGCTCTGATTCAAGATGCTGTCGAAAACCATTTCGTTTTTGAAAGCTTTAGCTAAGATGGCAGATCCACAGGTTAGATACTGTTCGTGACCGAAATTGACAGATTCTTTGTAAGGATTTCGACTACACTAGAGGTAAGACCTCCCCTCCCTATAAATATAAAGGGCCATGGCCGATTGAGGGTATCCAATCGATCAAAAACATATCTTTTATCTTTTTTACCTTTTTCCTTTGCCTAGCTTTTCCAATCTACTATTTGTTGTCCCTCCTTCGTCTCTACGTCGATAGAGGGCGTTCTAGGTGGCATGACGATCCCAGAGCAACCCTGCGTGTGCTTGCCCTGACGGGATCCTTCCCAGGCAAGTGTTCGTTGGTCCATCGTTGGGTTGCCCAGCGATCTGGTTTGACCGGCCTGTGCAGAGGCGCTGCAAGGTGCGCCCCTACTAGCTGCACGTTCGAGTGTGTTCGTATGTTGGCCCGATTTTAGTGCCAATAGATACCAACCCGTAATGACAGAGTAACATCTGAAATGGTTGGACAACATGCAGTTTTGTGCTTGAGCTAAGCAGGTACTCGCAGTGGTTGAAGCACATCACCACCGCGTCACATGGCCTCGGCGACACGCAGGTGGAGTCGAGGTACGAAAGATTTGCTTCCCCACCTAACATGGCACTCCCTAGACCCCATTACTTCCGGCTTCCACATCTCTACGTTGAGAGAGATGATTCGCAGGAGAATATAAGATGGAATTATACTAGGACGCTTGAATCTAGCAGAAATGGTTGCCAGTATAACTGTTTGCTTCATCCACAAGCAGTTGGAATATCTGTTTGCTTCATCCAAAAGAAGTTGCCTTTCATAGGCCAAGGCTTTGCTGAATTCCTTGTTTGTGGGTGTTCAAGTTGTATTTGCTTTGTTGTCCTTAGCTTTCTTGGTCAAATGTTAGCACCATTTCATTTTTACCACGGTTGTTCACTACTATATATGCCTGTTGGGCAATTCTTCTAGCCAACATAACAGACTCTCATGTTTCGGTCAAGTCAAAGAAACAGTTCTTTTAGGCAAAAGTTAAAATCAGAAACAATCCTTGTCAACATTTTTCCATTGTAGAGACCAACTGCTCCACCACTCACCATCAGAATCATCTATATTAATGACCCATCAACCTCTTTTTTCTTTCAACGTCTTTGCCTCTTGGGCCACATTCTCGTTCAATTTTAACACCCATAATAGTATCTCTCTACACACAGGTTAGCTGTCCACAATTTTCACCCAATCTGGTTGACGGTATGTTCTAACAACCTCTAAGCTAAATCTTTGCTCACGATCCAAAGTTCATCATCTAATGTCTAATGTATACTGTTATATCTTACTTTTTCCGAGCAGGGGAGCGATGCTTGAACTCTAATGGCAGAATTAGTCAGTGCTGCGATTGTCCAGGAGACAGTTGGCCAAATCCTATCTGGTCTGGTTCAAAAATATGAGGACAAAGAGGAATCAAATGAGAAAAGAAACTTGGAGAGGCTAGACATGGCACACATCAGGCTGGAGGCTAGAGATGGCACACATCAGGCTGGAGGCTGCTCTTGAGACATCTAATAAGTGGCAGATCACTGATGCATTCTCATTGCATTGGTGTAGGAACCTGAAGCATGCTGCTCAAGAGTGCGATGACACACTGCACAAATGCAAACAGAGAATCCTAGAAGACGAACAAATGGAGCGGGAGGTAAAGAATTCCTCCCTCCCTAACCGTATTGTGCATGCTACCAAGTCATTTGCTCTCTCCATATTTAAATGCAATGACAATGACTTGAGAAGATCCATTGCTCAAAGATTTGAGTGGTATGCAGATGGTGCTAGTGAGTTTCTGAGATTCATAGAGCTTGGTGGCACACCACGCCGCCACATGCCCTTGGAATCTCTTGTCAAAAACCTTTTTGA
Source organism: Setaria italica (assembly GCF_000263155.2). Lineage (NCBI taxonomy): Eukaryota > Viridiplantae > Streptophyta > Magnoliopsida > Poales > Poaceae > Setaria > Setaria italica. The sequence goes on from NC_028458.1 coordinate 44,924,681, forward strand.
AGGCAAGGAACTACATCATAAAAATTTTCCCCTTTGTTTCAATTATGGTTGACTCCCATCCATAATCCAGTGCATGGAATAAATGTTAGCCTAACATTTATCCAGTATGATGGTACACCATAGGGTAATATCTCCTTTAGTTTGGCCGTACAGCTCTCGGAGAGTATAGACATAGTTGGGATCGCAGTTAAGTGTCTCCAGGTATTTGCCCCTCATTTCAAGTGTAAATTTGAAAATATTAGAAATGAACTTACTCAACTATCCAATGAAGACTTCTCATGGGGCCCTCTTTTTATTCAGGCAATAAAGAACATTGGGACAAATTCAATAGCTTGTTCTCTCAGTTCCTTCGGCCAAACCCATTTTGCTGCAAGGAGCATGGACGGCAGCAGGTTCAACGTTTTAGCAACATGGACATGGCATGATTATCAGATGGTTTGCTAGAACAAGTAATTCAATTTACTTTGCATTGCCACGTCTCACTACCTATGTACAGAAAGACCAAATTTCTCTGCAAGATTATCCATATCTGAAAGCTGGGATCGTGTTTTTGCCCCATGGCTCTTTAGAGGACATGCTGCCAGCGAATAGGAGTTCTGAGATAGCGGCGATAGTCCGCAAGGAGCAACATTTCTTGCATACAGACATTACCCTGGAACAGCTGGAAGAGATTATGCTGCCAAAGGCAATAGATTACTTCCACCAGAATGCCGAAGCAATGGTTTACCAAATGCTTTGGAAGTCTAAACATGGCTTTGCACTTATTCAGGTTGAGAAGCCATGCAGGAGAACATGGAGATCAAGCATGAGAAGACGGAGCACTTCTAGGGGAGCTAGGAAAAGAAAGCTGTTTCAAGGAGATGATGAGGAGCTCATTACGTATTGGATACGTCTCTATCACTGGCTTGACTTATGATTTACACATGTGCCTGTCCGGTTGCAAAGGTCGCTCATGAATTGGATTCGGAAAGAAAAAGAAATTTCGATAGCAGCACCACACTTATACCTGAAATTCGAAATCATTTCATTAAAGAAGAAGAGGGTAAAGAAAAACAAAACCACAACAGCTCTGGGATCTAGAAGTGCTATGTTCTACATTAGGAACCTATGCAACTGTAGCACATCACTTGTTCTTGGTTTCAATTTGTGTGTCTTGTATGTATGATGTTTGGTTCTCACCAGTTGAGTATACACTGGGAATTACTCAATTACATGGGAGATCAAAATGCAGTGCATTTGTAAGCGTAGACTTATAAGTGTAGGGTCATCACTTGTTCTTATTTTCTATGTGACTTTCGAGTGTGTAGCTACTTTCATTAAGAACTTTTCAGTAATTGGGTTGTTTTCCATCCTTGTGAGCCAAAGTTGCAATCTGAATATGTTTTCAGTCCGGGAACATGTTCTCGGCCTCCTTTTTGTGTATTGGATGGATACGGTTTCCCATCAGGGGATTTCCCTTTGGTAAAAAAGGAAAAGGCGTTCAAGAAATGTTTCAGTTGCTCGACCAAAGTCAGTCAAAGAATGGATTGCTAGGACAGCGTTAACCACGCGCAGCCAACTTGACATGCCTCGATGAATGGACTCGTGCTGTCCCTAGAACACTTCTTCAAGGCCGGGAAACGGGATGCATAGACGAAATACTGGAGACTAGGAGAAAGGCGGGCTGTCGCCAATGAGGGTGTCTAGTGAGGGGTGGGTGCGGTCGAGTTCCTACCTTGTGCGATGATGCATAGATGGGGAGATGTTCAAAGCTTTATATTTGTTTCATTCTCCGGTCCTCATCAGCTATCCAACCACTCTCCATATGACTTCCCACGCAGATGTTTACCATGTAAGATAATGCCCATTAGACAATTATATATACAACAGATGAGAAGTACTCAAATGCAAAGTGTCATGTTGCCGCTAAAGTTGACAATATATAAACTGAGGTGACTTTAAGACCAAGAACAATCCTTCTATATATGCCACATTATTTTCCCAGCAATCCCCATGCCTAACTAATTAATTGTCAAACTCATGGCGGGATTATCAGATGTTTTGCTAGAACCAGTAATTCAATTTACTTTGCATTGTCAAGTCTCATTATCTGTCTACAGCAAACAGGAGATCTCACTGTCCGAAGACCTAATTTCTATGCAATTATCCATATCTGAAAGTTGGAATCTCCTTTTGTGCCCCATGACTCTTTAGAGGACATACGCTTCCGGCGCTCTATTTTCCTGTTTGTTTGGGAGCAGAAGTGTAGCCTCATTTCTTCAATTAAGGTTGCCCCTAAATTATCCTTGCTCAAGTTTAGTTCATTCATATATCAGTAGAACATGATAGCCAGCCAGCTAGGTTTTTTATTAATAATGGATAAAGTCCCGACTTTAACCTCTTCATAACAGAGGTACCAGTCCACGATTATTACAAAATGTAGCTAAAGGTATTAAACAGTCCATCACATACTTATCATGGACAGCACATAAGAACTTGCTCCAACTTATTAACACAACATTTTTTGTGATCCATATTGCCCAACAAAGCGCCGAAGACCCAGATAACAAATTTAGTAATTAGGATACCACTTCTCGATCGTTAAGATTTTTTCACGTGGCACGGCACCATATATGGCCTGTAAGGGCTCTCCTGACTTCCTGTAAAGAGCACAAGGCATCATCATCAGTATCATCATTGCATTGATTTTGCTCGAAGATGACCCATATTTAGGACAAGCAGCACAATGTATGTACTTTCCAAACACGATGAGGTGCACCTCTCATTTAGGAATCAGTAGAACAGGCTAATACTACCAAATTCATCTAAGTACTCAGGTGCAATAAAGCATGTTATAAAGGGACTCCATGAAATGAAGCGGGAGCAAACACCTAAAGATAAATCTTCAAACCGCATGAACAAACTTGCATAAATGTAGTAACTTCACATCACTATCCAGCATTGACATAGGTTTCACTTTCAACATTGTGATTAATTTCATTAGAAGCATGTATGTACCAACAAACCTGACCATCCTTCTACCTATGCTTATTTACAAGAATACCATGTATTAATTGGAACATGGAGTGACCATCCAGGAAAACAGTGCAACCACGAGAACTACATGGCTCTGGTCTTGGCTAATTAATTAGCGACTCTAGTTTGGGGTAATCTTACCGAAAGGGAAAAAGGGGGGACTGAGTCGTTGTATAGCTCGGACTTCTTGGGAAGTGGACTTTGCTAAGACACTATGCCCATTAGGGAGGTTTATGCATGCTAGACACCGAAACCTAGCGGGTTACCACTTATTAGGGAATCTTTGTAAAGGCCTCGTAGCGTCCCTATGCAGTCACACCTCGGTAGTGTGTAAGTGCCTACTTTTGCATAGCATGGTTGGGTCCAAAGTTCTTTTGAACTTTTACGCGACTTGTGGTGAAAATGTACAACCTCTGTAGAGTGTAAAACTGATATATCAGTCATACTCATGGTCAAGAGTAGCCTGGACCCTCACATGATTAATAAACTTGAAGATGGACTTAAATCGTTATTCTGGTTATTTCTTGTGGCATTGCTGAGTACCAACCATAAGTGTACTCACCCTTACTCACTGCTGCTCAGAAGAGTAAGGTGTGTGATGTTTTCTAAAGATGATGCTGAGTTTCTAGGCATATACAACCCCCAGTCGATTGCCTGTGAAGTTTGGAGCCTTCGTTTCCAGGATTAAGATGTATATCTCTGATAGACTCGTAATTCATAATTTATATTCCTTTACGTGATACTATTACTGTAATACACTGATGACGTAAATCCTGACATACATATAGGTAGCACATGGTTTTGTTTTAAAACTGGGTGTGACACATCACCACCAGCCTATCACCGCCCGTAAGTTGCTAGAGCTGCCAGAAGTATGAGCTAGCGGTGATAATACCTTTCACCGTCGGCTCATATTATAAGCCGGCAGTGATGGTATTATCACCATCGGCTCATAGCAAGGGTCGGCAGTGATAAACCTGTGCACAGCACAAAACCCTCTTCCTCCCCTCCTCCCTTCTTCTTCCACCCAATGTCCTCCACTCCTTTCACCATTGTTGCGGCTATTTTTGTCCCAATTGCTCAACGAAACTCCCATTTTGGAAGGATACACATTAACATCATATTTTGCGGTTGGTTACTAGCAATCCTTTAAATTCTTAGCTTGTTTCTTTGGTTAGATTTTGAAATTTGGCAAGAATTTGATGGAGAGGCTCTCTTCCTTCATGTTGTAGGTCATTTGTGGAGAAATTACAATGGAGTGAGCTGAAATTTGAAGGTTACTCATCGTTAACTTGCTTTAAGGTTAGTATCTTTCCACTCTTCCATGTATGTTTAGTTAGCTTGTTGTGAAATTGAGAAGAATGTGATGGAGAAGCTCTTTGTTGACTCTAGGCTATTTTTGAGCAATTTTTTTATGGATGCTCCAATGGTGTAAAGTTAGCATAAAAACTCACGTGATTTAAGGTAGGTATGTGGCTTCTTTTGTAATTGGTAGATTGTATGGTTTTAACCGGCAGTTAAAATGGATCATCACCGCCGGCCCAAGGTACAGTTCCGGTGTGCCATGGTGTCATTCTGTGATCATAAATCAAAGTTAACTTCGTTATATTTTGAGTTCAATAGTCCAATGAGTACCAAGCTATGTATTACAGATCAGTCATCCACCTGCTTTCATTCCAATATTTCTATAAAATAATCGAACATCAGAATGGAATTGTGTATACAAGCATGCATAATCCGAGCATACAGTACACGCATCAAGATTGGACTTTTGAGCTTCTCCCAATGGTTCACACATCTCGATAAAGATCACATCCCGATTATTCCACCCACAACCACGCTTATAGCAGTGGCCCTATTAGAAATGGCACACCGGAACTATTGCTTGCACACATGAAAGTGACTAAAGTTCTATCCTGATGTCTCCCGTACCTATGGTTCAACTGGGTGACAAGATTAATTTCCACATTACTGGATTTCTCGAGACACTGTGACTCTGACGTGTTTGTAGTAAGCCTGATCTTTCATAACTATGAGCCTGAGAAAGCAACAGAGCCCATATTGTTGACCTCGCATGCTTTTTTTCCGAATGGCTCAACATATCCATATGTCAGGTACTTCTGCGATGATGGCTGTTCGTAAGTATAGATTTCCATTTGGCCCGCGGCCCATGGGCCGGCCCACGGCACGACAATTTGGCCCGGTACAGGCACGGCCCAGCACGACGGCCTTGCAGGCCGGACCGGCCCGGCCTACATCACGGGCCGGGCCTGGGCTGCTACCTCAGCACGTGGGCTAACCCGGCACGGCCTGGCACATTTGGCCCGTGGGCCAGCAACAGCCGGCACGGCCTGTTAAGGCCTGCCAGGCCTGCCTCGGCCCGACCAAACGGCCGTATATAACGCCGCGCGGCGCCGGCAGAAACCCTACCCCCGGCCCCCGCTCCCTCCCGCATCGAGCCGCCTCGCCTCTCTGGCTCTCTCTCGCTCTCTCGCCTCCTCCCCGCTCCCTCCCGGCTCCTCGCCTCCTCCCCTAGATCTAGATCCACCGCCGTCCTTGCCCGCCGCCGGCTCGCCGGTGGCCCCTCCGCCTCCCTCCCCTCCCGTAACTGCTCCTCCACTCTCAGATCCGGCGTCCTCGCCCACCGCCGGCTTGCTGGTGGCTCCTCCGCCGGCTCCGCCTCCCTACCCCTGTAACTGTTCCTCCCCTAGTCTATTCTCAGATCCGGCGTCCTCGCCCGCCGCCGGCTCGCCGGTCACCCATCCGCCTCCCTCCCCGTAACCCCGCTTCTCCCTTAGCCCCTCCGGCCCTCCGCCTCCCTCGGTTCCTCGCCTAGTCGCCTCCTCCCCCCGACCCTCGCAGATCCGCCTCACTCCCTGGTTCCCCACCGTTGCGGTTCGTCTTCTCCGGCTCCGGGCTCCGGCTGCGCAGGTAAACACCACTCCTCTCGTTCCTCTTCTTCTTCCGTTCTTCGACACCTCACAGATCTGCCTCCCTCACTTTCTTCTCTTTCATCGTGTAGGTCTCCTACAGGGGCCGCGCGTCGTTGAGGAACGGAGCCGCCGAGGCGACGACGTCAACGGTGGAGGGCTCGAGGGTCTGTTCTGGTTCCGGGTGTGCTCGAGGATGGACGACGACTATCCAACCTGCCTCAATGATGAGTTGCGGTTGATGGGGGAGACCGGAGATGATGATTCTGATTTGGAGGCGGATCGGCGGGCGCTGCTCGGTGGTGCCGTCCCCGATGCTCAGCCAGGTCCTGGAGCTGGAGATTCTCCAGCACCTGCTGCTGCTGGCTCTGGTGCTGGTCCGGGCTCGGAGAGTACGGGCAGCAAGAGGACTCGTTCTTGCACCTCTAAGGTGTGGGATGACTTTGAGCCTCTGTACGAGGTAAAGAACAACAAGAGGGTAAGAACTGGTGCTAAGTGCCTACATTGCAAGAAAATTTATTCTGGTAAGTCTGCTAGTGGTACTGGACACTTGCATAGGCACCTTTCAAAGTGCCCAGTCTTGCTAGGTGCTTCACGTATGGCTCAGTCCCAACTCAAGTACAATCCTGATGGCTCTCTCCATATGTGGGAGTACAATCCTGATGTTGCTCGTATCCAGTTGTGCAGATTGATTGCTAGACTAGACCTTCCTTTATGCTTTGGTGAGTCTAATGCATTTGAGGAGTATATTAATATTGCTCATAATCCTAGATTCAGTTGTGTGTCTAGGCAAACCACCACCAGAGATTTTGTTAAGTATTTTGATGAGCGTCGTACTAAACTCCTGGCTTCTTTGCAATCTGTTTCCTCTGTTGCTCTTACATCTGACATATGGTCTGGTAATGCTAAGGAAGATTACCTTAGTGTGGTTGCTCATTATGTGAATGCTGATTGGCAACTAGAGAAGAGGATCTTAGGCCTTCGTTAATTGATGTTTCTCATAATGCTGATAATATTGCTGAGCGCATTACAGCTGTTGCTACTGATTATGGTTTAAATGATAAGATATTTTCTATCACACTGGATAATGCATCGGCAAACACTGCCGCCATTGGTAAGCTTCATCCTTCACTGACTGGTTACATGGGTAGACTTTTTTTTCATCAGCGTTGTGCTTGTCACATCATTAATCTTATTGTTAAGGCTGGCCTTGATGTTTTCAAGCCTATGCTTAGTTCATTTAGAACTGCAATTTCATTCCTGAATTGTTCTAACCAACGTATTGCGGCATACAAGTCATATTGCATTGCTGTTGGTGTCCGTCCTCGTAAGTTTGCTTTGGACATGGATGTTAGATGGAATTCAACTTATCTCATGTTGAAGCATCTATTGCCCCATAAGACCACATTCCATCAGTTCATAACCACTCAATATGGTTTGGTTGAAGGTCAAACAATTCTGACAGAATTACACTGGTATATTGCTGAAAAGATTCTGATATTTCTTGAACAATTCTATGATTCTACTGTTATTCTGTCTGGTGTTTACTATCCTACTGCTCCATTAATCTTGCATCATATTCTTGAGATAGCTGGGCACCTTAATTTCTATGCTGATGATGCTGATCTGAAACATGTTGTTGCACCCATGAAGTCTAAGTTCTTATCTTATTGGGCTGATATACCTATGCTTTATGCCTTTGCTTTTATATTGGATCCTAGAGCTAAGATTACTGGTTTTAGCAATGTGCTTCAGCTGATGTCTCAGCTAACTGGTAAGGATTATTCTAGTTACTTAACTGATGTAAGAGCTGAATTGTCTACAATCTTTGGCAAATATGAAGCTAAGTATGGTTCTGTGAGGATGCAGAGGGCCACTCAGCCAGGCCCTGCAGGTAAGAAGAAGACTGCTTGGGGTAAGATCTTTGGTTCCCAGGTTGCTTCATCTACTTATTCTGCTGCTAGCCTTGGTGCTGGCCTGGGTTCTACTTCTGTTTCCTCCTCCCTGTCTAGGAGACAATCTGCTAGTGCTTTGTTGCAAGCTGCTCAAACTGGTGCCTCTCTTGCTGCTGCTTCTGAACTGTCTGCTTACATAGACAGTGACACTATCAATCAATATGATGATGACTTCAACATATTGACCTGGTGGCATGAGCATAAGTTATCATATCCTGTTCTGTCTATCTTAGCTAGGGATGTTATGACTGTGCCTGTCTCTACTATATCTTCAGAATCTGCATTTAGTACCACTGGCAGGATCATTGAGGAGCGGCGACGTCGTCTGACCCCTGAGATGGTGGAGATCTTGGCTTTGATCAAGGATTGGGAGCAAGGAGATGCAAGACTGCAACATACCGTCGACGATACCGAACTTGAAGAGTCATTTGAGGATTTGTATCTTGATGAGTAAGTTTTCTACTCTCATTTACTTCTAATCAGTATACTTGTTATTTGTTACCTCTAATCCTCCTATCATTTTTTGCAGAAGCTAGATGCCTGCTGCCCTCTGTCAGTGTTCAGGAGCAAGTTAGAACTCAGAAGTGAGAAGCCTTGTGCTGTTGTGCTTGTGTAGATCTTGTGACTTGTGAGTTGTGAGTTGTCAATTGAGTTGTGAACTTGTGTGATTGTGTATAGTGTATCTGAACAATGAACTTATGAGCTGGCTGTACTCTTTTTTCCTTTATAGGGTTTTCTCACGAGGTGTGAGTTTTTACCTACAAAGGTTTTTAATGAGGCAGCAATACAAACAGCTCAAAATAATATTCATATTTGTTTGTGTTATTGTGATTGTGAATCTGTGTGAATCTTTGTGAATTTGTGAATCAGTTGAAAGAATCTATGTGAATCAGTTGAATGGTTGAATTTGTGAATCAGTTGAATGATTGAACTTATGAATTTGTGTAAGTTTCTGTGAATATGTTGAAAATGTGAATGTTTTGATAAATTAGATTCTGGTGAAGTGGTGAGGAGTTTTTCTTAAAACGTTACACGGGCTGGCACGGGCACGGTGAGGCTGTTAAGGCCCGCCGGGCCAGCGGGCCGGCACGGCCTGCGTAAGAAGGATGCAGGCCGGACCTGGGCCGCTCTTTCGGCACGCGGGCCGGCCCGGCCTGGCACGACAGATAGGCGGGCCTAAACAGACCGGGCCTATTCGTGCCCGTGCCAGGCCGGGCCGGGCCGCCCATTTGGCTATCTATATTCGTAAGATATCTTAACCTTGCGTTCGCTTTAGCCGTAGAAGTAACAGGCGCGACGGTCCCGCAGCTGTTTTTGTTTGGTGCAAGCCGACTGCTCCTGACGTCTCTCAAACCAAGCTATTGGCCTTGCTGCATACATATGTGCACTCAACTATTTGGAGATGACACACCATTGCATACTGCACTCTCCTTTTACGTCATTGAAATGAGAACTATGTGCATATATTTAGATAGCAGTGATCCTAAGAAGGGAAGGGGTTATATGACCACTATATAGCATTACACAATGAACAAGTAAAACTGATGCTCTGCTATTGTTTCTTTCTTTCTTTTTTGGACCCAACTGCTCTTCTCTATTCTATGTAGTTCACTAGTTCATGCAACTTGGCTAATGCAATCATAGAAGTACCAAAACTATAGATAAGCATGCATGGAGCAACCTATCTCAAGGGGTCATGCTAGCTCCTCTATCACCGGCGTACATCGGGCTCTCCATGGCATAGCCAGGTCGTCGTGGGAATGGCACCGTAGATTTCCGAGGTCTCATCATTCGCGTGACTTCCAGCATGTCCGGCCGGCGCTCGGGCTTCTCTTGGATGCACATCAGGGCCACCTGAACACATCTCCTCATCTCCCTCTGCTGTGACAGCACCCTCCGCCTCGTCGGAAGGGAGAGGCACTTGGGCACAGCCCTGCTGCAGAAAGAGATGCCGTGTAGTGATTCAGGCACAAAACCCTTCAGCCTCTGCACCAGTTTGGCTCTGTACGGTGTCCTATTAAAGGCCTGGGCGAACAAGATACACGCATATCATGTTTAGTTTCACAAAAACATTCTTCATGTCAGCATTCCACCATATCTTTGCAATTTGTTTCGAGAGTCACATATATACAGTATTTTAATTACCCATGTGAGTAGATCTCGGTAATAAGTTTCTTGAAGTGACCTAGTCCATCTTTTCCCACTTATAATTTCAAGTACCATGACGCCGAAGCTATACACGTCGGTCTTTACCGAGAAGGTACCTTGTTTCATATACTCTGGAGCAATAAATCCACTAAAAGATAAAAAAGATTGTGTCAATGTATTGAGATTGTACGATTCAGTTGAAAAACAAAAGTCAATGCTAGATGGCATTCATAACAATAACAATACCCTTAACATATTAGAACTGAGGAGTCCAGTAATCCAATGAATATATTCAGATCTATTATCCATATGTTATAAATTTTTCTCCTTTTGCATTCTCTAAATTGAGATATCTAGCAAGGTAAAAAAATCATAGTGTTATTTAAAATGGAGAAATGATTGGTCTTACACTGAGCCCACAACACAGGCCGCGGTATCCTGAATCATTCCTGGACATAAAACTTTGGCCACGTCAAAATTGGATATATTCGGATTCATATCTGAATCTAGGAGAATGTTGCTTGGCTTCAAATCTCTGTGAATAACTCGCAGCCTGGAATGATTGTGCAGATAAGCTGCACCCTGTGCTATCCCTTCGATTATGCGAAAGCGTGTAGGCCAGTCAACTATAAACCCTGCTCTCATACGCACTGTATGATCCAAGCGAAGATAACTGATCATTAGTTTGAGGACACAGCAAGCAACTTATATTAGGTGATCAAAACAAAGAACAAGAAGTTTTTGTATTCATATAAAGGTTGTATTAGTTGTCAGATTAACTTGCCAAAGATGACGTCCTCAAGACTCCCATTATGCATGGATTCATACACCAAAATCCTCTCGCTTCTTTCCGCACAAAACCCCACGAGTTTCACTATGTTCTTGTGCTGAAGCTTTTGGAGAATCAAAACTTCGTTTTTGAACAGCTCATATTGACTCATACTTGGTGGTAACTGTTGCCCCTCAATGGAAATTGAAAGCCTTTTTATGGTGACATCATTGCCATTTAGTTGACCCTGAAGATGTAAAAACATGCACCACACATGCTCGATTGATTATAATATCACTCTCATGGTGACTCTAGAAAACCATAAGAAAAAGCAAAAAATAAATTAAGTATACCTTGTACAAAGTGGCTAAGGAGCCTTGTTCCATTTGGTTTTCAAACGAGAAGGCATTTGTTGCATTCATCAACTGAGAAATACTTAAATTCTGTACCCTGCAACTCAAGGGTTCAAAACAACGAAATATGCTGGAGAGAGAGAGGGAGAGAGAGGGAGGGAGAGACCTGTCATCGTCCTGAGGATCTTGGCTGTTGGCAAGGGGCCTCACAACATCCTCTGCAGCACCCTGAAAATTGCACAATTTGAATTGTATAGAATTGCCTGATAAGCAAGCTGATAAAGGAGAAAATCCAGATAGTTGCTTATTACCTCGCCGGAGCTCGGCGCACGAGCGGCGGCGCTGTCCATAACTTGCACGAGGAGGCGGGTGCTGTCGAGGTGGCTGATGATGGGGAACAGCTGCAGGAAGAAGGCGATCCTGCTCTGCACGTCGCGGAGCCTCGCCGCCCGAGACCCGCCGGTGAAGAGCCCGCGGACGTAGCCGCCGCGCCTGCACGACTCGACGACGGCGCACGCCCGCCGGAGCGTCCCGTGCAGCTCCATGAGCGGGGCGCTCGTCTCCGGCCGCCGCATGATGCCCATACCTGGCTGCTCCTCAAGGCTCCGCAGCAGGTCGCCGATTCGCTCCACCTGCTCCGCCAGCTCCCGGCAGGTCTTCCTGTTCCGCCTCGCCGTGGCCGCCACCCGGACGATCGTCGTGATCAGCACGAAGGCGTCGACGCCGGTGAGCTGCGCGACGCTGGAAACTTTCTCCAGGCCGTCCCACATCGCCGATGAGCTGTGCGATCGTGTAAACAGTGCGTGGTGTTGTTGTGTTTTGTACGTGCAAAGGAATACTGCATAGATGATATATGTCTTCAGTTGACTATATGATCAAATCGTGATTGGTCTTCTTTGAATGACTTTGTCTTTTCTGATCAAGTCTGCAGGTTCTTACTGATCAACTGACTGAACTGTGGGAACAAATTGTCTTTAGTGGATTTGGATATGTAAAAATATGAAATTTTAAAGTGTTTTTTGTTATAAGGATAAGAACACTACACTAGTTAAATGTAACTTCATAGAAAAATATTAATTGGATGTTGCTTTCCTGCCAAGTAATTCCTAGTATTTAATCCACCAGTTTGGACCAAAGAAGAAAATTTCACGGTAGCAACAACCCTCCTTAGGATAATCTTGAAAGTAACTGAGAACAATGATAAACCCAATACGGGCCATTTCATCAGCTTAGCCAGATAGGATCTTATCCTATTCTATTCTTGATGATTGAAGTTGGGGTCAACTGTGATCACGGTAGCAACACTTCATAGCGCTTGATTGGATGGCCCAAACAAGCAGACTTGAATCTGATCTAAAGTCTAAACTACAAAAATTATTTTATTGAAACGGTTCTCATCGAAATAAATATTTGCCATCCACCACTGTGCTTACTACTCTCTCCGTCCCAAAAGGAATGCAACCCTCGTTTCCCGAGAAGCCAACCAATTTTAAATTTGATCAAATTTATATAAAACTAACATTTGTGGTACAAAATAAATATTAATAGATTAATCATGTAATATATTTTCATACTAAATTTATTTGAAGATGTGAATGTTAGTACTTTGTTTTATAAATTTGGTCAAACTTTAAATTGTTTAACTTCTCGAGAAGCGAGAGTTGCATTCTTTTGGGACGGAGGGAGTAATTATTAGGAAAGGTGCAATTTTCTCCTCCTTGAAACCTTGAATGGCCCAATGGGATATTACTGCTTACTATAAATCAACTGTTATCAAAAGCAATATTACTATAATATTAATTTGTTACAATTCTAAAGCTTATATTTGAATTTTCTAGAATAAAAGAATATAAAACTGAAAAATATGTGCGGGTGTTGTGTGGCTGTGCGAAAGCACAAGTATTATTACTATGGTATTTGTCTTCAGCTAGTGCGGTTGCATCCTACAGTGAAATATGAGCTGAAAGAACAATATCACTAGTTCAGCAGCATGAAATTAAAAGCACAAATAATGGTCACTTTCTACAGTTTTGACCACTGATATATAAAAACGGCAACGTTGTGATAATTGACGTATAAGTTCATTGAATTGCTTGCTTTTTCTAAGATGTGGCTGTCAGATTAAGTCTGCAGGTTTTTGTTAAGCGCAGCAGCGACTGACCAAACCATGCGAGCACATTCCAACTTGTTTCGACATAACTGAACTGAACTTGACGCGTGGAGGATGCTTCAGCGACAACCTTAGAAGTTCAAATCTTGCTACCCTATGGTGATGAAAGGAACAAAGGCTAACATTTAATTATTAAGAAAGTGGCACATTTTAATGTCAAGTAACACATAACACAAGCTGCACCGGAGAAGGGTGAGGTTGAGCACTGGGACTCAGTAGGGGCAAATCATTGGTTGTCTTTTAAAGTAAATTACTCTAAAAAATTACAGTAAATTGAAAGAATGGATGAAAAAGTGTTTAGTTACGAAGATAGGAGAACACTACAGTAGTTAATTAGTATAGATATTTGTTATCAGAAAAATAATACTCCCTCCATCTCAAATTATAAGTCATTCCAAGAATCTTGGAGAGTCAAAGTATCTCAAGTTTGACCAAAATTATAGAGAAAATTATAAAAATTTATGACATCAAATAGGTATGCTACGAAAATATAATTGATGAAGAATCTAATGATACTTAGATGACATCATAAATGTTATTATATTATCATATAAATTTGGTCAAACTTGAGATACTTTGACTCTCCAAGATTCTTGGAATGACTTATAATTTGGGATGGATGAGTATTAGATGTAAACAAGGAATTAGTAATAAACTAATTAGAACACTACACTAGTTAGTATATATAGCTACTTGCTACCCTATAGATATTTTCATTTGAAGACACATGGTGTATTTTCATGTCCATAGATGGAACTGTCGCAGGTCGCTCTACCTGTCAGGTCTGGAAGCAAATTAATTAAAGGAAAGTTATTGGTAAGTAGGCGGCTGTAATCAAGTATAATTTGAACAGCATCCTCTCAGCTGCTGTGTAATAAGTTCTAGTGCATAAGAGAGACAGAGAAAATCTTTTTTCCAGGTGTGGATCATCAGTGATTCTGCTGCGGTTCAACCTAATTCTTGGATCATATCACTACTGGAAACTGAGCATTGGTCCTAGCCTTTAGTACCGGTTCATATGTGAGTATTAGTACCGGGCCTAACAGCTAGTTCCCTAGGAGATCCCTGTTACCCCCTTTAGTACTGGTTGGTAGCTCCAACCGGTACTAAAGATCACCCATTAGTATTGGGTGGAGCCTCCACCCAGTACTCATGTGCCTAAGACCCTTTAGTACCGGGTGGAGGCTCCAACCGGTGCTAATGGGTGACTGTCGATGTGGAATCTGGCCGACAGGTAAATATACGTAGTTTGCCACGCGTCAGATGGGATGTGGCCTAGCACACAATGACTCAGGATTTATATTGGTTCGGGCAACGGGCCCTACGTCCAGTCGGGGGTCAGTCAGTCGATTGTATTCCTGAGCCCAGGTGCTCAAAGTTTGCAGTGGGGGTACAAACGAGCGAAGAGTGGAGAAGGTGGTGTTCGAGTCCCGGTCGTGCTCTGGTCCGAGTGGAGGAGAGTGACAGGGGCTCAAACATGCGCTAAGTGTTGGAGAGAGTCAGAGAGTCTTCGATCTCTCCTAAGAGAGAGAGAGCACCCCTTTTATAGTTCAAGGGAACGGCCTTACAAATTAGAGAGGGAGAGAAAAGGTGCACGGGCACTGCCTAATCTTGTTAGTGCCCACATCGTCGAGTACGGGATGGCCATCGCCCTCCATCCCTGTTCATCTCGTCTGGTCGCTCCGTCGTGATGGGTAGGTAGTATAGTGTCTGCCTGACATGGCAGGGTGGCACTGTGCGTTGCGTGCGGAGGGCGTGGTGAGGTACAGTCCTCTGTATGGCGGTTGACCTAAGCATCTTCCCTTATCCACTCCACCTGCTCCCCAGGCCCATACCGAGCGGGCATCCCCGGTCGGTCCCGACCGTGTCGGTCGGGGGGGAGCGATATGCGCCGGTCCAATCAGAGGCACATCCCTGATCAGGGGAACTTGGTTGGAGTCGGATTGTGTCCCTGGCCCCGACCAGGCCTCTTGGTCGAGGCGTCAACCAGGCCTCCTGGTCGGGGGCGCCGGTCGGGGGCCGGATCGTGGTCATGGCCTGGCATCACGTATCTGCCCCGACCCAGGTGCACATGTGAAAAGGTGGGCCCATTGGGGACCCTGGGAATATGGACCCGTCAGTAGCCCCTGAGCCCCTTTGGGGCCTTTTGAAGCCGTGAAGGGGCTATTGAGTTTCGATCGGTTGGCCGTCTTCTGCCGGGTTCGCGCGAGCGGACCTGGTGTGTCTAGCCCCCGAGCCTATGGCTGACTGGGGAGTTGGTCGGAGGCTAAACTGAAAAGATGGCTGGAGAGAGGGGGAAGCCAAGGATGATTTTGTCCTTCGCAGTATGCTTCCCCAGCGGTCGATCGAGTCGGAACTGACTACTTTCATACTTTTTCCAGAGTCGCGGACTTATGTGTCCCCACGGTCGATATAAGACGGTCCTTATCGTGAGTAGAGGCGTTTGCCCGTGTGTGTTCCCGACCGGCGGCCGTGGTCGGACTTTCGAGTCAGGATCTGGTGGCCCGAGCCCCCGAGCCCCTAGTGGTTGGTCGGGGAGGTCAATCGCAAATTTTCTTTACGCCACCCCATTTGCAGTTTCTCTAACCGGAAGGGTTAAGCTGACGTCGCTTGCCTCCATGGCCCGAGCGACGGGCTTGGTGAGCTGTGATCGGGTGCGACCAAGTCGGGGCGTTTGCCAGCGTGTGTTCCCGACCGCGACCCGTGTCACCGATCGGACTCTCAAGTCAGGATCTGGCGACCCGAGCCCTCGAGCGCTAGGGGTCAATCGGGAAGGTTTGTTGCAACTTTCCTGTGTGCCACCCTATCCGCGGTTTCTATAACCAGAGGGGTTGAGCTAATGTCGCTTGCCACGATGGCCCGAGCAACGGGCTTGGTGAGCTCTCATGGGTTTGCCCGAGTTGGGACGTTCACCCGTGTTTGTTCCTGACCGGGACCCGTGTCGTCGGTCGGACTCCCTAGTCGGGTTCTAGCGGCCTGAGACCCCGAGCCCTTGTTCTTTGGAGCCCCGCTCGGGGTCGGTCACGTCTTTTTTTGCGTCACCCCGTCCCCGATTTCTACAACTGGAGCGGTTGAGCTGACGCCACTTACCTCGATGGCTCAAGTGATGGGCTCGCTAAGCTCCTTAAGTAACTTTGCTTTTTGCCCTTTTCCTTTCAAACTTTCCCATTGACCGTAGGCTGCAACGTGGCCCGCGAGGCTCAGCTACTCGTGACCGTAGGTTGTATCGAGGATTGATCGGTCGGGAGGCTAGAGCGTGAGCCACTTAGGGTAGTCAGAGGGACAGGATGCCCTTTCGATTAGGCGAAGTGCGTGATTGCATGAAAGTAAAGAGGTAGTGGTATTGCACCCCCATGGAGCTCCCAGGCAACCCAGGCCTTGAGTGCTCGGGCTGGGGTGCTGTAGGAGCGAGTGAGCGCTGAATGGAAATGACTAGTAAAATCGAGCTAGGGAAAGAAACAACAAAGTTGTTCAATGTTCCATGAGTTGGTGAGGATGTTGCCATCATTGTCCTTCAATCGGTAGGTGCCTGGTCAGGTCACCTCGACCACCGTGTATGGTCCTTCCCATGGTAGAGAGAGCTTGTGCTTGTCCTTGGTCGACTGGGTCCTCCGGAGTACGAGGTCGCCGACCTCTAGGGTCCTCCCTCGGATTTTTTTCTCGTGATACCCACGGAGGGTCTACTGGTAGTGAGCGGTGCGGATGATGGCCGTCTCTCATGCCTCCTCGAGTAGGTCAACCGTATCCTACTGAGCCTCCGCGGCTCAGTCTTGGTCGAAGGCCTTTACTCTTAGGGCACCATAATCGAGGTCGGAAAGCAACACAGATCCAGCTCCGTACGCCACAAAGAAAGGGGTAAACCCTGTGGATCGGTTCGGGGTCATTCTTAGGCTCCAAAGGACCACTAGAATCTCTATGACCCATCGCCCGGCATGCTTTTTGAGCTGGTCGAAAATGCGAGGCTTGAGCCCTTGGAGCATCATGTCATTGGCCCACTCAACCTAACCATTGGTCCGCGGGTGCCCGATCGAGGCCTAGTCGATCCTAATGCCATATCCATCACAAAAGTCCAGGAACTTTTTACCGGTGAAGTTTGTTCCGTTGTCGGTGATGATATAGTTAGGGACATCGAACCGATAGATGATGTCAAGGACAAACTCAACCGCCTCTTGTGAGCGGATGTTGGTGATAGGCTTCACTTCGATCCATTTGGTGAATTCGTCCACCACCACGAGTAGGTGAGTGAAGCCACCTGGGGCCTTTTTGAGGCTCCAGACCGTGAATGGCCAGGTGATGGGGATGGTTTGGAGCTCTTGCGCCGGCAGGTGGGTTTGCAGAGCGTAGAACTGGCATCCTTCACACCTGCGGACAACCTCCTCTGCATCTCGTAGCGTTGTGGGCCAGTAGAAACCTTGGTGAAAGGCTTTCCTGACCAGCAACCTCGGGGCCGCGTGGTGTCCGTAGATTCCAGCATGGACTTCAAGGAGAAGTTGTTTCCCCTGATCGGTCTTGATGCATTTCATGAGTATTCCCGATGGACTTCGTTAGTAAAGATCGTCATCGATGGCGATGAACGTTTTGGCGCATCGAGCGACTCGTCACGCTTCAGTCCTTTCTAGTGGGAGGACCACTTCGAGGATGTAGGCTAGTAACGGCACTCTACAGTCGGCTGGGTCGAGCGCCATTACGGTGGTGCCGCTGGGTGAGGTCGCCATGGAGGCGTCAGGGATGGAGCCCCCGAGCGCCTTGTCAGGGTCGGGCCGCGTCGGAGCGTTGGAGCCCCCGAACACCCGATCGGGGTCAGGCCACATCTGGGACGGATCCGCTCTGACGCAATCAGATGGCTCATGGAGGTCGTTTACAAAGACCCCGTCGGGAGGTGGATCCCATTTGGCCACCAATTTCACGAGGAGGTCGGTGGCAACGTTGTCCTTTTGCGGGACATGATGCAACTCGATCTCTTGGAACCTGTCCACTAGCTTGTGCACCTCTTGGCAGTACGTCGCCATAAGAGGGCTCTTGCAGGAGGATTCCTTCATGACTTAATCGACCACTTATTCTGAGTCGCCGCGGACATAAAGCCACATCGCACCGAGCTCGATGGCGATGCGTAGTCCATTGATGAGGGCTTCGTACTCTGTGATGTCATTCAAGGCCAGAAAATGGAGATGGATTGCGTAGCGGAGCCTGTTCCCATCCGAGCAGATCAGGACCACTCCAGCCCCCAGGCCAGGTGCCATGACCGACCCATCAAAATACATCGTCCAGTACTCGTGGGTGACATCCGGGGTTGGGATTTGGATTTCCGTCCATTCGGCAATGAAGGTGGCTAGGACCTGAGACTTAATAGCAGTGCGTGCGACACCGGTCCTTCTTGTTCTTCTTGTCCTGCTGCGCGGAGGGGCCCTCATCCTGGACCTCACGCTTGGCCTTGCTCTTGTCCCAACCACCGCTGAAGACCGTCCCGGCCACCTCCTTGCTGAAGGCGTGGTTTGTGGCGATGTCAAGCAGGTCGTGGGTGGTACGGGGCTTCAGGCAGCCGAGCTTGTGGACTAGGGTCTTGCAGGTTGTTCCGGAGAGGAACGTGTTGATGACATCTGTGTCGACGACATCAGGAAGGGAGTTGCACTACCTTGAGAACCTGCAGATGTAATCCCATAGGGACTCGTTGGGCTCCTGCTTGCAACTCTTCAGGTCCCAAGAATTTTTAGGATGGACGTACGTCCCCTGGAAGTTCCTGACAAAGACCTTCTTGAGGCCCGCCGAGTTGTGGATGTTGTTGGGCAGTAGAAATTCGAGCCATGCCCGAACAAAACTCCCCTACAAAGATGAGGAGATATTGGATGATGAAGTAGTCATCATCCGCTCCACCGGCTCGGTAGGCGAGCCGGAAGTCTTCGAGCCATAGACCGGGATTCATCTCCCTAGTGTACTTGGCGATGTTGGTGGATTGGAAGCACTGTGGGAATAGCACTTTCTGGATGCGGCAACCAAAGGCCCGTGGTTTTGAGCCATCCGGGGTGGGGCTCCGGTCGCCATTCCGGTTGCTCGGTCGCCCGCCACGCCTAGAGTGCATCTCTTTGTACTCCTCGTTGGGCCAGCTAGGGCCCGTGTCACCTGCGCTCACTGCAATTCGATCAACGTCGGAGTCGCGTCTGGCCTTGCGTCGCGTGTTGATGATGCTGCGAGTGTCACGGGGCCCGAGCCGCTCGCGCACATGGGGACACCGTGGAGCAGGTGCCGGGTCAGGCTGTGGCGCGACCGCGGCGCCCTGCCCCGCTTGAGGCGGCTGCTGTGGTGGGCGGATGGAGCGATTCGATAGGTGCGGCCGTAAAGCCACAGTCGGGCAAGAGGCCACCTGCCACTGTCGCGATGCGAAGCTCTCCGCCTGCTGAACGGCGGTGGTCTCCACCAGTGCCCTGAGGTTCCGGTGAATCGCCTACTCCTCAGGGTCGACGGGCTCGGGGAGGCTATGCAGAAGCATCGCCGCGGCAATGCTGTTTTGGCCAGCCCGAGCGAACTAAGGGGGATCGTCTCCTCCAGCCAAGATGTTGCGATGGAACTGGCAGACGCGGCCTTGAGCGCCGTCCATCGGGTTGCGCTCGTGTGGCTCAGAGCGCTGAGCGGGGCGTGCCAGTGCAGGTGGCTGCTGGTTCAGCCGCCGCTGTTGCAACTCATCACCATGCGCCTGCGCACGCTCCAGGGCCTCCGTGTGAGGGTCTAGAGGGGTGTGAGTCTGCTGGGACTCCATCACCTAAAGTGGCTGCTTCGGGGCATCTACCATGGCGTATTCCCGCGACAGAGGACGGCTAGGTGTCATTAGGTCATCGATGCTGGAGCCATCGCTTTCGACCTCTTCATCGCAGAGGTCATGCAAGGAGGCGGGGACGTAGCCCGCCATCCCCACGAACTCGCACGTGAGAGGGGGTGACGTCATGGCCCTTCAGAGCCCCCGTGCGTATGTGTCCATGGAGGACATGAGGTCGTAGGGGAACCGGCCGCGTGGCGAGTGCAGCGGAGACAACGCGGTCCCTCCAGAGAGCTGGCGAAACGTGTTGAACAGCAAGTACAAGACAATGTCCACATCACTCACTGCGGGGTTCGAGCCAAACATGGACTCGAGGTGGAGCATGAGCACCTTGACGTCAAGGTCGTCGAATGGCCCGAGGCCCATGGAGGGTACTCCTCCTCCCGGGGACGCTGGAGCGAGTGCCTTCTCGCGGAGGCAAAGTACACTGAGCTGGTCGGTGGTGAAGTCTAGGCTCCTAAAGCGAAAGATCTGGAATGGCGCAAAGACGAGGAGAGCCCACAGCCCACCGAGCGGGGGTGTGAGGAACTCCAGCAAACCAAAGTGAATCGTATCGCTCGAGCTCGACGTGCCGAGAATGGAGGGAAGGTAAGGCATCCGATGACCAAAAATGTGAACGCACGACGGTATCCCCACAGACGGTGCCAAACTGTCGATGCGGAATATGGCCAATAGGTAAATATACGTAGTTTGCCACGTGTTAGATCGGATATGGCCTAGTACACAATGACTCAGGATTTATACTGGTTCGGACAACGGGCCCTACGTCCAGTTGGGGGTCGATCAGTCGATTGTATTCCTGAGAAGAGGTGCTCAAAGTTTACAGTGGGGGTACAAACGAGCGAAGAGTAGAGAAGGAGGTGTTCAAGGCCCGGTCGTGCTCTGGTCCGAGTGGAGGAGAGTGACGGGGGCTCAAATGTGCGCTAAGTATTGGAGAGAGTCAGAGAGTCTTCAATCCCTCTTGAGAGAGAGAGAGAGAGAGAGCATGCCCCCCTTTATACTTCAAGGGGATAGCCTTAAAAGTCAAAAGAGGGAGAGAAAACGTGCACGGGCGCTACCTAATCTTGTCAGCGCCCACGTGGTCAGGTACGGTATGGCCAATTCCCTCCATCCCTGTTCATCTCGTCCGGTCGCTCCGTCGAGACGGGTAGGTAGCATAGTTCTACCTGACATGGCAGAGCGGCACTGTGCGTTGCGTGCGCAGGGCGTGGTGAGGCACAGTCCTCTGTATGGTGGTTGATCTGAGCATCTTCCCTTATCTGCTCCACCTGCTCCACGGGCCCATACTGAGCGGCATTCCCGGTCGGTCCTGACCGTGTCGATCGGGAAGGAGCGATATGCGCCGGTCCGATCAGAGGCACATCCCTAGTCGGAGGAACTTGGTCGGAGTCAGATTGTGGCCCTAGCCCTAACCAGGCCTCTTGGTCGGGGCGCCGACCAAGCCTCCTGGTCGAAGGCACCGGTCGATGGCCGGATCGTGGTCACGGCCTGGCGTCGCGTATCTGGGCCGACCTAGGCATGCATTGTCGCTGCGCCGCCTGTTGGGCCGAGCATTGTGAAAAGGCAGGCCCATTAGGGATCCCGGGTCTATGGACTCATCAGTGACCTTTAGTACCGGTTGAAGCCCCCAACCGGTACTAACTTCCCTCCTATAAATCAGGCGTCTTCTTCCTCCTGCCCGAGCCATTTCCTCCAGCTCAGGCTTCATCCATTCATGGCGAAATAGGGAATGTGCTGCCGGATTTTTTACCATTTCATGGGGATTTCACTCATTCAAGAGTTCTAAAGGTTAGAAACTTCATCCTCCCTTGATACATGGATAGTATACTAAGTTTTATGCTTTAGAGCTAGAGTAATTTTTTATTTTTAGAATAAGGTATAGTGGAGAAATTTTTCATTTATATGCATATGTTATTTAGAGTTCATATTTGTGATTTTTAGAATAAGCTACAAGTTTTTGGATGCTATGTTTTGTATTAGTCAAAGAAATTGATATGAGGTTAGAGGAATAATTTCATAGTTTAGTCATTTAAAAATATGAGCTAAATAAATTATGAGGAAAAGTATAATTTGTTCATATTTTAGTCATTCACAAATATGAGCGTGATAAATTGTGGTACATAGAGATAATAAGATGAAATAAAGGTACGTAATTAGTCATTTTTAGAACACGCTACAATGGAGATAATAAGATGAAATAAAACCTCGACCATGCGTGGTGTGGCAGCCAATTTAGTACCGGTTGGTATAAACAATCGGTACTAAAGGCCCCTTTTAGTACCAAAGTAGCAATACCGGTTGCACAATCGGTACTAAAGCGGGGTTAGGAAACGGTACTGAAGTGTATGTATTTCTAGAACTGCTTATTCGTGGCTGTTTCGGGTGCTGCTTAATCGTACCAAGCAAGTTTATTTCAGCTCTGACAAAAACGTATAGAACTAATGGGTCACGAGCTACAAAATACCGTGCTGGGCAGCAAGCACGGGCAGTCACAAACCAAACATATGTGTAGCCCAGTAGCAAGCATCTACAATTTTTCTCTCATGTTTCACGTTGGCGGTATAGGGTAACATTGCTAGGCTTGGGAGGTATCAGGAAGCTACGATCTATCACTAGTAGAGAATTGGGCTTTAGTCCCGGTTGGTAGGGTGCAAATATCCCGAAAATCCATCCGGGATAAATCAACCGGGACAAAAGGGGGGGTCTTTTATCCCGGGACAAAAGACCTCCTAAAAAAAATCCCGAGCTTTAGTCACGCGAAATATGCGCGTGCGCGGATCGTGGGATTCGAACCCACAACCTCCAGCCTCGCGCGTAGCTTCCTTGCCATCCCACCTACACACCACATCTGACTATGTAGGGGATGCTATCCTTCCAACCGGGATAAAAGGGGGTCATTTATCCCGGTTGGTGTTTCAAACCGGGATAAAAGGCCTCTCAGAGTCTTTTTTTCCCACTAGCCTTTGCAACCGGGATAAAAGGTCCCGGTTGGTGAGCCCCCGACCAGTGACCGAGTTTTAGTCCCGGTTGGTGAACCTTTTGTCCCGAGCTAACTTTAAACCGGGACAAAAGGGGGCGCATGGAAAGTTAATTCTCTACTAGTGTATACAATATATGAGTAATGCAGCAGTTGGGTGGTCCTGCAATACAGATCAAATGTTCCTGGCATGCAAATAATCAGTAGGCAACAAACTGGTGGAGGGACTCTGGGTTGATGTAAATAGGCAAAATAAGAAAATCTGTTGATTCAAATATGTTCCCTTAATTTTCAATTTCAAAGAATTAATTTAGTGTGGTACATCGGAACAAGCCAGACTTTCTAGAAGCATTTTCGGAGTTTGAGCAAAGAATAAAGTTTCAGTAGTTATCATGCTCAATTTGTCTTGCTGATCTTATCTGTACACATTTCATGTGATATAGTATGTCTGTATTATATGGTTGAAGAGGCTAAATTTTTTCCCACAATTTAAAAATAACTCAGGTACAGCTATCGTACTTCACACAGAAGAATTGTTCAATGTGTCTGATACATCAAATCCTAAAACCCTCACCACCTGGAAACAACAAATTACAGATCGCCAAAAATCAACAAGAAAGCTCCAAACACTTTCAGGGTTTTAATTATTGACGGCAAACTCGACCTGAAAACATCTCTCCTGTGCCTGATATTAGTTTTAACTGTCTAGTAGTCTTGACATGTTGTGTAGTGGTGCTTTCTGAGTGTTAAGAAATATAGAGATGATTTTATAATTACATAATTTTTATGTGCCTACAAATATTGATGCTTCCTATGGAAAAATATTAATGACCTACAATGAAAAAATAAAATTACAATTTACATTAGACCATCTCATTTATCTACTCAAAGCTCTATTCGAAACAACAAAATGAAACTTCATATTGGGATTCGGCTCACAACAAGGTTTTGGAGATGTTGTAGTGACTGATAGTGGGTTGGCTGCACGAGGATGAGTTGTTAACCATGTCAGCCATATTCTACATTGGAAAATTATACATTGTACCTTATTTGAGTTTCTCTAGGAACTGTTAATTATTAGTTCCTTGGTGTTGAAGCAAGCAACACCTTAGGTAACTATTCTATCATCATCTTTGAGGAATAAACCGCTCCTATAGTTGTCACTAATGAGTAGTAGCTTTGTTCAGGATTGGGATTTGTGGGTAGCAAAAAGGCTGATGAAGTTCATTTGAATTTGTAACATTTTGTTCTTCTTATGGCAGATCCACACTAGGAGGCTTGTGAGTATAGTAAACAGAGTGTAACAACTTGGTGGCACTCCCATCAGTGAATTGTAAAACATTCCCCAGATAGTTTGTTTAAAAATCCAGTTTTATTTCCACCGTCATCCTTTATACTCCCTCCGTCCAAAATTATAGGTGATTTTAGCTTTTTTTAATTAATAACTTTTGCTATGCATCAAGACGTAGCATGTAACAAAATTATGAATCTAGAAAAGCCAAAAACGACCTATAGTTTGAAATGGAGGGAGTATAAAATTATCCTAAACTGTAGCTAGCACTCCCATCCTCAAACTGCTATGGATAATTCTTCCTTGTTCAGCTGTAGCTCTGAATGAGAAACGGAGAACCAATATCACAGATGAAAAAGCCCAGAAACTCCATTGCTCTATTATATATGTCAATCGCATTCCCACTATACACTTTGCATCCTACCATAATTGCAATGTTAACAATCCATTTTTTTTAAAACAAATAGAAGGCCTGTAACATAAATTTCGTTGCGTCCTTTTTAGGCGGCATACCTACACACAAATAGATGAGAAACTACCGGATTGAATATATAGATTAAGTTATGAAAATAGAGGTCATATACTGATGAGCAGAAGATTTTAAAGAGCTCTGCTGCATGCAAGATTGTAAGGCCACAAAGAGATTAATTAAAAAACGTGGGGACTCTTACTTGACTTCCCGCAGCAATGATTCTATATAAAGACATCTTGGCCAAACACGAGCTTTTGCTATCACCCAGAAGTTGCACACGGTTCTCTAAACACGGCAGATCACATTCCCACAAATAATTTTGATCGTCCTATTACTTGAAGTAGAATTTTGCCTTTCCTGGATGACAAGGCACTCAGTTTTACATAGATAATTATTTCCTTGACCAACTGATTAGCATATATAATTGCAAGTTTAGTTATATACAAGTTGTGTAATTTATTCTTTAATAGAACTATGTTAAGCTCAATCATGTTCTAACAGGCTTCTTGAAACATCAAAGCTTATATATCAATATATGGTCATATGGCACTCCATGAAACCCTTAATGAAAAACCTATGTGACACAGTTTTAGACGCACAAAAAATGTTTTCCTTGAAACAGCAATAAAGACCGGCCAAGCATTTGTGACGTTGTAGCTAGTTAGGCCCAATCGATTAATAGACAATCCAACAAAAGGCCACGTAGTACGTATTGCAGCAATTCCTTCAATATACAACTAGCAGAAGTCCAATGGAGCATTTTTGAATGAAAAACTACACGCACAGCATGGATAGTGTTAACATGGTTCCACGTATATAAAACACAAAGATAATCATAGACCTATCGCCATTGTCATGATTATGGAACGACATTGATTTATCTTTTTCTTTGTGTTAATATTATTACTAAAATATGTATGTAGTAAATGTAGTACTAATAATATGTAGTACACTCGTATTTTGTAAGGGCCAAAAGGCTTTCCCATTAACTAGAATGTTCTTCAACAGACACGGTAGATGGCGATGACATTTTTTAGAAAATAATTTTGATATCCCTTGGATAATAATGAGGCTCTAAAAATGACCATTCAAAATCGACTATACATTAGTTGTGTTAACTTTTCCATATAACCATAGTAAAGAACGGACAACACAGATTATTAGCATATACTTTGAGTGACAAAACTATAATCAGTACATGCATGTCCAGCAAATGGAAAACACAAAACCATAAGAGCTGAAAAATTCCTCTTGAGAGGAACATACTAATTGCTAATTGACAACAGCTCCATGCCAACGATATTCATCCTTATTATGCACTGCCTGACAAAATCAATGGCAACACTGCATTACAGATGAGGGGCCCCATGGCGTTTAAGGTATATGACAGCATGATGACACCATATTGTCTTTCGGGTTCGGGGCCTACCCGTGACTTTATATCAAAAATATCGATTTCATTTGTATCAAAAATATTGATTTCATTATAAAATGATGTTTTGCTTCAAAAAATTGATGTGGGCTAGGCGTGCATAGGACCTGAGAAACGAAATGCCAAATGGAAAGTAAGATATATACTAAGAGTGTATGCTAGCCAATTTGCTGAAGGCGAAAGAAATGGAATGTATAGGCTTCGGAGACATCAGGAATGAGTTGCCACAAGTCATGAGAGCATCGTAGTCAGAGGAGTAGCCCCATGCTTCTGCAAACACCAAGAATTGCACAGAGTTGTCCAGTGATGTAGCTTAGAATTTTCGATCAGGTGTGCATCGGTGTCCAGTAGTATTAGACCATACATGATTTACGCTATGTAAAGAGCTGATCTCCACTGACATCTGCAATATCTGGGTAGCCCAGGTACAACGGTTTTCTAACAGGACAACCACTTGGTTACATCACGTACTGCAGATTTCTGAAAGGTAAAAAGGGTAGATTTATCGAATTCAAACAATATTTCATGACCCTCAATTTTGATGCTCCTTAATCCCACAAAATTAGCTTTAAATATAAACATTTGAATGCAGGAGCTAATTATTAAAGAACAAGGTCCTGTTCTAACTTCCAGTTAGGTCCATGAGCTCTAGACGAGACCTCCATCAAACCTTAATTAAACCATCCTGAAACTTGAATTTTGATGAACATTTAAAAAATGTACACGAGACCTTTTGAAACATGGACAAAACTAGTATGAAACTCTCGTCGGTTTGTGCATGTGTGGATGCAAAATACTTCTCTTAGGGAACATACTAATGGATAATTGCCATGTATTATACTACATCTGGTTATGCCAACTGACTATTCAAACTAAAAGTTTAAGATGATGAGAAAATGTAGGCAATTTATTTATACTTGAATGCTCCTCCTCACACGCACGCTCGCTCAGGCCTTAAACATGGGAATAGAAGTCAATTGCAATTATTTTATCTAAATGCATCAGTCAAATTCAAACTTGAGAACTCATACTATAATACCGTATTGAGTTGCATGCATCAACCATAATTCAACCCAAAAACTTAAACCAATAAGAAAAGTAGCAATTCACTTATACTTCAATAAAATCAAGTATGATCATCCCACTAGAGGACGCGCACTATAGTAACTTTTGTAACAAATCATCCAATATACAATTTGAATCTCTGAATAAAAAAATGAAAGAAAAACTCAACAACAGTAACAATTTATTTGCAACATAATAAGAAGCACCAGCTATTGTCTTCAGTTGTATATGTAGTCAAGTTGATTTTTACAGGGTCAACAATACTACTAAAACAGTTAACTCATCACAACTGCAAACTATATAAATACTACACCACTACTCGAGAAGAACAAGGAGCTATAGATGTAATAAGACTATCTGCAAGTCAAGCAGTAAGCGTCCCAACTCTGCCAATTTCACCTACATTCAGTTTCCAATATAAAGGCCAACATATTTCGACAAGCTATAGGACTTAATATTTATTTTTGTAGAAGGGCATACTAATTACTGATTAACAAGTGTTCCATGTCAAGGATACTCAAGGAGTTCATGCGTGTGTGCATGCCTGACAAAAACACGATATGGCAATGCTACTTTTTACACAAGCATGCTGGCCCCATGGCTCAAGATACTGTTACAAAAATGGAATGTAGGCTTTGGGGCCATCCACAAAACTCTCCGGATATGGGAGTTTCCACAAGCTTGGCTGTCACCTTACCTTCAGTTCTGTTGTGAAGCATTTTGGCGCACCTTAACCACTCAAAAATTAACTTTACATATAAATACGTATTTCAAAGTTTTAGCTGGGTCGGTGGTGGGTGAGGGGTGCGGCTAGCGCAGAGGAAGGACAGTGAGGGGCTGGGAGGTGCAGGGAGAGAGATGTTCTTGATTTCCAATGAGTACATGTCCCTCGATTATATAGGGACTCTATTACTTAAGTCTAAAACGAATCGGATTGGATTCCTTGTAGAAAAGATAGGATCCTTCCTTTCTTAAGCAAACTCTCAATCTCCTAAACAATCAAGATACTTATCTCTAATATGACTAGGACTCAACTTTCTGAAGATACACGCCAGTAGGCCCGGCAGTGGACGATTGACTGGCGCCTGCGCCTGCTGGTGGCGTGCCCCTGCTGGCAGGGACGCCACAGCCCTGGCGCGCCTGCTGGCTGGCTCAGGCCCAGCAGGGGCTCCTTGAGCCCGTAACAGAAAGTATTGGCACTTACAACTTTCTAACTTTCCCTTTTAACATAGGAAAATTTTGGATAACAGAGTTCTTTTCCAAACTCCCATTGAGTTCATGAACCCTATACAAGACCTCCATAACAAAACCAACGTGAAACTTGCATTTTGATTAAACCTCTCAAAGATATACATCAGACCCTTGAAAACTAGGACAATCCATTGACATACAGTTTCAATCTCAGGAGAAGAAAAATGACGGACAGCATCCACAACAGTAATTGCAAGATAGGAAGCACAACCACCAGCTACTAACGTCAGGTGTATATGCAGAAGTTGATTTTTACTAGGTTAACAATACAAATAAAATAGTTAACCCAACAAAAACCACAACTGCAAATTATATAAATACTACCCTGCTACTAGGTAAGAGCAAGGAGCTTTGCTGGGAGTGGTACAGAGTTTTTTGCTCAGTTAGAGAGCGATACACCTTTCCTCCCACAGTAGCTTTTGATGTAAAAAGACTATGCAGGTCAAGTAGTCAGTGTCTCAAGTCTGCCATTCTTAAAATCTACACTTATTGCTCACGCAGAGAGTAATATATTTCGACAAGTCTACGACTCAAATGGAGGACCTCAATTGTTTGTTCACATGATCCTGATGAGCACCTCTAAGAAGAGCAGCACCGTGATGTAAGGGTGCTAGAATTTGTGGCTGACACTTGAATGGATTGTCCCCCTCTGATATTACCAGACCCTGATCCAGACTCCTCAGATGACAGGGGCTTCTTGCTGATAACTCGGTAGACCTCAGCTAGCACAGTTTGAAAAGCCTTCTCAACATTTGTTGCATCAAGTGCAGAGGTCTCGATGAAAAACAACCCTTCACTCTCTGCAAAGCTTGCAGCATCCTCAACCGCAACAGAACGGAGATGCCTAAGGTCGATCTTGTTACCAATGAGCATGACAACAATGTTTGAGTCAGCATGGTCCCGGAGCTCCTTCAGCCACCGCTTCACATTCTCAAATGTCATTACTTTAGTGACATCATAGACTAGCAATGCCCCTACAGCTCCACGATAGTAAGCACTTGTAATTGCTCGATATCTCTCCTGGCCAGCAGTGTCCCATATTTGAGCTTTTATAGTCTTATTCTCCACCTGAATCAGAGAAATAAATTTTTGTAACTTCCCTAGCAGTGGAAAAATAAGTATTATTGTATTAATAAAGGGCAAAGTTTAACCACAAGGAAAATGCGACATGCATTGCATAATATAGTGATTAATTTATCTGAATGATAAAATTAACAAGAACCTTTCTTCACATCATTTGTTTATTCCTGCTACTTATTTAGCTTATATGGCTGGCCAAATCCTGGCGCAATTCACATGAATGGGCAGGAAATTTTGGCCAACTTCACACTTTCCAGGCCCATCCATGTGGATCAGGCTGGGATTTGGTCCAGCCAAACAGTCCCTAAATGTCATATTACATCCTAGATTGTCTTCCCACTCATGGCTGCAGATACTAATACCATGAATAAGAAGTGTAAGCAGTAGCATTCATGCTACAAACTTAAGCAGAGTGCATGAAGTTTACTAAAAGTTAGGCTTATAGCATAGCCAAGCACAAGGATAGTTCATCATGCCAATCTGCCAAATCGTGGTAAAGCATTTGTAGCATTTCATAGTTGGAAAAGTTTCCTAGCATATTTATACATTGTAAACTAGCTATTTGGCCAAGTTTCATTGATCTGACTACCCAACCTTCGAACATAATAACCAGTCAAAAAATCACTTGTTCTTCGTCGCCTGTAACAATTCACGTTCACAAACACGAAAAAAAAAAGTTCCCTCAATTTCTGAGTTGAGGAATCAAAACAAATGTATGTACATATTTCTCCACAATGCACAAGATTATCATATGAAGCAGAGCATTGAAATATGAGGAAATGAATCCTAACTGATATGAAACAAAAGAAAAAATGAATTCAATCCCCAAGGGCACACACAATAAACAATGGTCAATGTCGATACTCATGGTTCAGCGATAAGCTCCCCACTAGTCTAACATAGATGTTGTTTCAACAAAGTGATTCAATGTTTGTGGACAAATGTCATTTCAGGTCCGAGGCAACATTTTCCAACAAAAACAAGTCATTATTTCTGAAATGGTGTTGATGGAGAGATGTTAACCAAAAAGGGAAAACTATGTTAGAAGGCTAAGGATGTGCATGATTCTCATCCCACAAAAAAAAAATTATGCGCATGAGTCTAAAATAAGGAGTAAATCAGACCAGAAGTAGACGCTGGTCAGTAATCACTTCATTCAATTTATCATTCATTTAGAATTTTCAACTACCATGGCCTGAAGGAAACAGCTACCAGTCACCTCTTTACAACCTTCCTATACATGTGATTGGTCTGTCCAACCAACCGCCAGATGTGTAAGCTGCGGAAGTGAGGAGAGGCAGCAGCATCACTGGTTGCATGAGCTGGTCATATGTGAAGCGTTTTTCACCTCTTTAATGTCATTGAGATATCACAAAAGTTTTGAACTTATCTTGAGACCAGAAGTGAGGCTTGAGCTAGGACAGGTACAAATAAGTTATGAGGTCATCATTGATTTTGGCTTCATATACTACTGTGTTCAAACAACCTTTTGCCAACACCTTTTCTTCAATTATTAGCATTGGATTGATCTCTCCGTTCTTGGGTGCACAAAATGTACAAGTTTACAAGACAATTTTAATATGCAAACTGTAAATTGGTTCACAAAATGCCAAAAAAAAGAGGTACCTCAGATCTGTAAATCAACAACCACCATACTGCTTTATGTCAAGACAGAGTAATGCTCTTGGGTGATATAAAAACAACAGAATGGTTGTTTATTCAATGATGTTATTCCTAAGCGACAATTAACTCACATAAAGCACAATTTTCGAACAGTGGCAAGCAATGAGGCACCTAACACTGGCAACTTAAATTACAAGCAGTCAATTCCAATGTCCTTATTTTGCAACCATCTAGCATTTCTATATTGTTCCATAGTCTAGACCATTCATTCAGCAAACTGAAACGAAAATAAAAATGAAATGACACGTGCTACTGCCGAACTGTGAAAAAGGAGAAATAACTGCCACCCAATTAAACAAGCAGCCGTAATTTGTGGCGGCCAGCACACGGCACACCAATTGCAGTGAAGTTCAGAAAGCACTACCATGTGTTGCAGGCAACGAAACCAACCATGGACACGAAACGTGACTTCTCCTAGTGGTTTTTAAAGCTGCCAAGAAACCCAATCCAGCACCATACGCATATCTTCACCAAATTCTAAATTCTCGCAAGGTTAATTTCCAGGGTGTTTGAAGCCAAGAACCGCTCGAACAGGGAACCAAAGCAAGGAATATACCCCCTCAAACAATTCGAGCGAAAACCTAACAATTACGCACTATAATAAGTTGCTCGATCTCAGACGGTTCCAGTACGGGTACAGAGTCCAGCGTGTTTGAAGCCAAGAACCGGAACAGAGAGAGACAGGGGAGGGGAGCGGAGGGGAGGGGGAGAGGGGTAGAACAATAAAATCGGCGGACCTGGAGGGTGCGGGTGGCGAACTCGACGCCGATGGTGGACTTGGAGTCGAGGGCGAAGGTGTTCTTGGTGAAGCGGGAGAGCAGGTTGGACTTGCCGACGCCGGAGTCGCCGATGAGCACCACCTTGAAGAGGTAGTCGTACTCGTCGCCGCCCTGCTCCCACGACGCCGGCCGCCGAGCCATGCCCCTTCCTCCGCTCCTCCTTATCCTCGCCTCTCTCGCCGGCCGCCGCCGCCTTGCAGCGCCGCTTCTGACTCGTTGCTTGGAGGAGTCCTCGCGCCGCGTGCCTCGCTGTCGCTTTGGGAGGCGTGGCGACGGTGGCACGGAACGAGGACTCTTGTTTGTTCGTTTCGTCCTTTGCGAAAAAGGGAGCGAGCAGAGGATTTTCTGTACTCAGTTTCGTCCTCAGTTTCGAAGACCAAGGATCATTAAATTAATTTATTTTGTTTAGTATACATCGAGAAACTAGTATTATTCTTTAAAGAAAAACGAGATATGTTTTCTGTAAAAAACAATTTTCCTTGCTGCTTGAAATTATTGCTATGACTGAAAGTGTGTAACAGAGTAGGCTAAGTTCCAACTATGCAGATCCAGCATCGAACTTTTGAATTATATGTTGGAGCAAAATTCTATGAACTTTGCTCAAACTTTTGGCGGTTGTTGCAGCCGCTTTCTAAAAGCCTTCAAATGCCGCACCTCTCGTTTGCACCGAAGCGTGCTGACCACACACCAGAAAGTACGAGCGGAAAAGGGAATACAAACGCATAGACGCGTACAAAGAGACCTGGCAACACGTGTAAAGAGACCACGCAAAGGCACATCACCACGCATATATTCCACCTCACCTTACACCGTACAAAAAAAACATCACGGCAACATAAAACTCACGTTATGCCGTACAAAGAATTTCACAGAATTACTAAAGATACGAGAGCTCGTGTACTGCTTTCAGCATAACAGTTTTTGACAATATTACCACAGGGATTCTGTAGTTCGTGACTTGAGAACACCATGCCTTCCAAACAGTACCTCCCATAGACAAGGGTCAAAAAATTGCGCTCCAAACAGCAACCAAATGTGCCTTGCACGCGTAGTAAACATAGTCCTCCTGCGTCAGAACCGCAAATATGAAAGATTGCTACAGGATTATCACAAGGTATTATTACAGGCAGCATGTCGATCCAGGCTTAACACACCACCACAATAATTTCGCTATACTTAACACACCACCACAATAATTTCGCTATACTTTTCGGGTGCGCTTGGAACCAGTCACCATCGAAACTGAGAGATGGCAAAAACACGGCAATCTGATGCCAAAAGAGTGAGACCCTTGTTTCAGTGACGGTGAGCACTTTGTGAGTAGATCAGCAAGAGATAAGGACCTGGACCATCCACTAACTTCGAAACAAAAAGGAGGACCAATGATACAGACCGCTTTAACCAACATGACAAGAAATCCCACAAATGAGGGGCAGTCCACTGTTTCAGTTTCAGTTACCACCACTACAGGAGCTGGAAACTTCCAAAAGAAGCTTCTGGGTTAGGACCAAAATCAAAATGGCATACCTGTACATGGACCAGAAATCCACAATGAATGCTGACACGGAGAGGAAACCATGTCAGTAACCACCAACTGTCTGTAAATCTGGCAAAAATCTAAATCTGCTTTTCTTGAGCTTCACATGAATCATCTCTTGAATCCAACTGAGAGTGCAGTGGACGTATATCTGGGACTTCTTCGATACCTTCAGCAGGCTGAGGAGAATAGTCTTATAAGATTCCACTAAATCTCAAAAAAAAAAAGGGGGAAGAAAAGCACAGATACACAAATACCTGTAGGAATTCTAGAAGGCGCCATAGTAGGTAATTGATGATCATAACTATGCAAAACAGTTTCCCAGCCCAAGATCCACAGGTAAGATATCTACAGTCACAGAGGCATAAAATCAGTTTATTCCAATTTGGGTGTCAGTGCAAAAACAAGAGCAATATTGTCCACAATTTGACTATGATTTGACTACACAGAGTATAAGTACATTCAGCACATGAACAGCTGATAATGATAACAAAAAAATTGCTGTAGTCAATAATGAAATGGAAATATCTGCCATACATTGTTTCACTTACAAATTCTATTGAAGAAAGAGTATGAGTTATTAACATTTTGTTTCTTATAGTATACTCACCGGGGAAGGCGGTCTAGCAAATTTGTTGTTGATGACTGCATTGCACGATCATAAACAATCTCTGTTCTTTTGGCCACATCATCCCAACTATAAAGTTTTTTCATCTGTGTTACACATTTGAAGCAACTGATCAAAGACCAAAGAACTTGCATGCCAATCTTCAACTAAACAGAAGCTAATGCAAAATAAACACAAGAGACAGATCCAATCATTTGTTCAAACAAGGTGTGGACGCTCACCCGAAGATGCATAACTTGGGGATCTATGCCAGGTAGCATGTCGATAGCTTTCTTGACTGCTCTTACCATATCTTCTGGAGCTGGTTCTGCAAGTACTATCATGTCATCAGGAAGAACCTGAAAAAAAAAAGAATGGTTTGCAGGAAGCTCGAAAACCATCTAACAAATATTGAGGTCTTCATTGAAAGAGAAACTGAAGCTCATCATGTTGAGGTGCATACCTCTGGGACACCTCCAACTCTGGTGCTTACTGTCAACAGTCCACAGCTTGCTGCTTCCAGAATGGCTATGCAAAATGCCTCTGTAAGGGAACTAAAAATAACAAAAGGATATGTTTCAGTGTTGCTGTTGGTTATCCATAAAATGGTCACACCTTTGCATCTGTGACATGAGAAATTAACTTGTCTGTCATCTAGTTTCTCTGTAGCATTATGTTCCAATTGACAAGAAGGTAGGAGACACAAGATGAGAAGGAAGAAAAACTGTACTTCAGTTAACCCCTGATCCACCTAAAATATACCTAGTACTTTGGAAGAAAACTTATCATAATGTTCATGAGAAGTTACTTTCCACATTAAATCATATTCCAAATTTGTGTTTATGGAGCACATGTTCATATGAGCACTTTAATAATCTGATAGAAGAATGTAAAATGTCTATTGCAAGTGCAGAAAAGGTATACCAAATTCATAATGAATCAAGATCTCTGCCCATCAAGAAAAACTATAAACAAGAATTCAGTAGGAATTAGGATATTATGAAAACATTAGGAAAATTACCTGTTTAAAAAAATATGACCAGATATCAGAACTGATCGCACCTGAGCATGAGGCACAGCTCCTAACATCTCAACTCTATCCTGAAGGGAAAACTTCTCCCTCATCTCTTCAAGTCGCACACGTTTTGGTCCATCACCCCCAATAATAAAGCGAACCTGACAAGTCCATACAGTCATTAATTGACAAGATAAAACCACCTTACTAACTCCAAAACAGTATATACAGAAAAAAACAATGGTGCAAGATGACTAGATAAAAACAGCAAACACTAATCTCCAATATAGCTACACTGCCATACACTTTGCTTCATATGTGCAAGTGCAACAATCAAAATATTTAGTGATTAGAACTCTGCACAACAAAGGCTTCTACCTTATTTCGTACATACACAATTAAACATATGCAACAATCAAAATATTTAGTGATTAGGACTCTGCATAAACAAAGGCTTCTTCCTTAGGCTGTACATACACAATTAAAACATGGTTATTTTAATTTAAAGAGTCATGTAGCTCATCCTCACCTTTGGAAATAGACGACACACATCTGGAATGACTTCCACAAGAAGGTCTGCACCTTTCCTATATACTAGTCTACTGATCACAACAATAACTATTTCATCACAACTTAAGCGCTTGGGCGATGGAGTAAACATTGCTGTATCAACGGCATTAGGAACCATGAAAACCTTCTCGGGAGATATCCCAGACCTCAAGACAGTATTCTCTTTGCTTGTATGAGAAACACATATAGCCTGATCAATATCTGCAAGAGTAAACTGCAGCACCTTATTCATGTGAATGCTTCCAGCATCAGCAAAACCATAAAGTGAGTGATCTGTGAAGACAACTTTGTACCCCATTGTTCTAGCATGCATCAATGCTTCATGACACAGGGTTGAGAAGGCCTGATGTCCATGCACAACAGAAATCTTCTCTCGAATAATAATGGTCCTTACAATCGGCAATGTCAAAAATAATGTAGGCAGTGTATTCTGCATGAGGAATGGCCTCCATGGTACATAATAAACCTTTAAACCATTTGTGACATATCGTACTCCAGATCGGTTTCCATACGCATGCGTCATGACGACAACCTAGGCAATCACAGATGAAACTTCATTCAATAATTTGCTTAAAAATTTAGTACCCTTAGTTAATGTATTTTACATTTATTCTAAATATGTATATATTAGGTAATATCTCCTAAGCATGTCCATGTAATCCATTTTGGTAGCAGCACAACATATATGTAGCACCCTAAAAATCTAGTATAATGCAAATCAGGGTAAAAAAACCTGATAAAACTGGCTGATTCAAGAGCATATCTATAATATCCTAAAGAATGGATAAGCGAAGAGAGAAGTATAGACTTCATGAAGGAAATAGGACCTTATGGCCAAGCTTAAGCAGACATTGTGATAGGTAGTAGATATGGCTTTCCACTCCACCGAAGTTTGGGAAGAAAAAGTCGGACACCATCAAAATCCTATGCTTTGT
Source organism: Setaria italica (assembly GCF_000263155.2). Classification (NCBI taxonomy): domain Eukaryota; kingdom Viridiplantae; phylum Streptophyta; class Magnoliopsida; order Poales; family Poaceae; genus Setaria; species Setaria italica. The sequence continues at coordinate 44,961,523 of NC_028458.1, forward strand.
TCCGTCCATTGTGTTGGAAAACTGAAACCAAAACAATTGATGACAGAATGATGCAACATAATTACATTAAATGAGATGCATTGAACATGACACTAAATAAAGCCAGGTAATGCACCATAAATCAAACCTATAAATCAGTATAATAGGGTAATAGTTCACAGTGCCAACAAAAAAGCTAGGCGTCTTTGTTCCAGTAGAGTATAGGTAGTCACCACCTCATGATGAGGAATTGAGGATTAAATCATCCAAAAGCAAATTAGAGTTGCTAGTAAGGTTAAAAACAATTTTCACCCTATCCTCTCTTTCTATCTGTTGTTTTGCTAGCAAAATGTTTAGTTTCAATCGTGACCTAAAAAGAAAAAGCCTAACCATTTTTAGTAAACTCAATTCAACGAGTTATTTTCTAAAAGGGTTTATTTCTGATTGTTTGAGGCTTCTCCAGAAGAAGGTTCTAACGGGCTTCCTATCTTTTCCGAGGACTCAAGCCAGCCTGTTTGACAACATGGCGTTTTATTGCACAGGCTGGAAGAGCAGAGCCTCCTCTGAATGTTTGAAGACTTCTGCTCTTTTTCTTGTTTTTTCCTAGTTTCTTCTATGTGATTCAACATGTCTGCACTTGCATTCTTCTACATTCATATGTGGTCTCTATTGCTTTTAGTACTAGTACGATCTAATCTAGCGCAAGCAGTAAACATTTAATGCCAGGAAAAGTAACCACATCCTAAACTACCTATTTGCAGAACGGGAATTAATTATTATCATTTGGAAATATCACGAATCATACGAGCAATTAGGATTTTTTGGTACTACTATGAGCATTGACATTTGACATAGCCATCTTATTTCCCTGATGCTACTAGCCAATTACAGCATTCCCAAACCGGAACATAATAAACGTATGCCAACACTAGTGCTCACAGATCACATATATCGACATGGCATCACCCACATAACAGAACTCCAGAAATTAGGGAAATACCTCCAGATCGGCGGGTGAGGAGGGAACTCCAGTCCGACCGTGGTCGTCGCCGCAGGCCGCCGGAATACGGAATCGCGGGTGCGGAGGTGCCCAGCAGCCAACTCGCCGGCGAGCTGGGTCACGTGCGCCGGACCTAGGCAATCCGAGAGCACAGGGCTGCTGCCTCGACGGCCCGGTGGGGCTGGATCTAGAAGAGAGGGAAGGAAGGGCGAGGCCAGGAGCCTGCGGCGGGCAACGAGGCTGCCGCTAGGGGCGAGGAGATCGGGGGCGCGGGCGTGCCTGGTGATGGAACTGGGGTGAAATGGGAGACCGCCGGCGTCCTCTCGGCGGAGCTCGCCGCCGACGAGCGCGTCGCTGAGCTGGAAGGAATTACCGCATCGGCCAGGCACTGGGGTGGCCCACAGTGGGTGTGGCAATCGCTTGTAATTATCATCCACTCAATGGGCAAAAAGAACTAATCCCAACCTGCGCGTCAGTTTCTCCGGGCCTGTTCGCTTCAGCTTATAAGTCGGCTGAAAAGCTGAAACGGCTGATTTGTTGTGAGAGGAAAATACTGTTTGGTGGCTGATAAGCCGGCTGAATAAGCTGAAGCGAACAGGCCGTCCGTGTCTCTTTCCGTTGGATTATTTCACGTCACATCTTCTTTAGTCCTCATTCGTTTCATCAGGATTGGATTCCAGCCAGAATTACTTCCAGGTCCGGTTTGAATGATTCCACCCGTATCATTCGGTCAGAATTCATTCCAGGGGTGAGAAGGTATGGTTTCAATCCGGGCCATCTAATGTAGAAGGATTCCAATCCAGGCCGGTTTTCGTTCCAGATCAGACTAAAACGAACAACACTTTCAATGCAAGTTTGGTTTCAAACCGGGCCACTTCAAATCACCCGGAATGGACCTCATTCCGGGTCAATCCGGTAAAAACGAACGAGGCCTTATGCGGATATAAGTGTATTGTTTTCTCGCAGAGAGGGGCCGAAAGACTAGAGCATATTTTTAGCTTTTTATACATATCAAAGGGGATTAGGATAAATGGTTAATAGGAAGAAATCTGTTGTTTCCTTCAGTAATATTGCACTGATGATATGAAGAATGAAGTGTGCATGGTTGAATATTCACAATAAAGCTCTTGCTGAAAAATATTTGGGTTTGCCTGATGACCTTAGTAGGTCAATAAGTGAGGCTATGTGTACTCAGATCAAAGGTTTGGTTAGAGCCTTAGAGGATGGAGTGGCAAAGAGGCGAGTTGTGCTTATCGTAAATTCCTTATTAAATCTGTTGTCGAAGATGTACCTACGTACCTAATGAATTGTTTCAAGATTCCAGTAGAGATTTGCATGAAAATGAGAAGTTCCGTATCAAAAATGGAAAAAATGGGAAGACATATGTTGGGAAAGTCAAAGAAGATTTCGGGACCTACGGCTGTTCAATCTTGCTATGTTGGGAAAACAGGGTTGGAGACTTGTGACAAAGCCTATTGTTAAAACTTCTTTTCGAAACTTTAAACATTTTAAATGTATGAATTATTTCAAACTTCCAGTAGAGATTTACATGAAAATAAGAAGTTCCGTATCAAAAATAGGAAGATATATGTTGGGAAAGAGATTTACCTAGAGATTTACATGAAAATAAGAAGTTCCGTATCAAAAATAGGAAGACATATGTTGGGAAAGCCGGATAGGGTTTCGGGACCTACGGCTATTTGCTATGTTGGGAAAAGAGGGTTGGAGACTCGTGACAAAGCCTATTGTTAAAACTTCTTTTCAAAACTTTAAACATATTAACTGACCTTGTACTTTCAACTTTCATGTCAAAACACCCTATTGTTATTATTTTGGATTATGAATATTTCTTCAAATATTATTAGAAATATTTTCCCCCAAATATTGGTATCTCAAAAATTATATCTGAGTCTTGTAAAAAGAAACCACTTGAGGTTAGCATGTTCTCTCCTTATTTTTGGTGTGTTATTTCTGATCTCACCATAGAGGTGAGTCTAAGTGAGACGATTGAATAAAACTCTCAACACACACATGAATGGATGACCTATGATTGAATAATATTGATCGTGTCTTATTCCCCCTTTTTCTCATTTCGGCTGGAACAAATATATGATCATTTTTATGTATGAAAAAACGTTACCCACATGCCACGTGTAATCGCAACAAAACATAAAAGAGTATGGAACCCCTTCCCCAATCAATCTATTATATTGGAGGATTAGTGCAAAAATAGTATTCCAGCGGATCTGTTTTACTTATGCATTTTCCTAATAATTATTGGGACAAACCAATAATCCACACCAACTCAACCCAAATAGAGGGGGAGTTGGAACTTCTAATATGATAGTTGAAACTCTCCTAATATGATAGTTGGATTGGTATGAGAGCCTTAGAGGATGGAGTGGCAAAGAGGTGAGTTGTGCTTGTCGCAAATTCCTTATTAAATCTATTGCTGAAGATGTACCTATGCACCTAATCAGTTGTTTCAATGAGTTGTTTCAAGTTTCAAGCTTCTGGTAGAGATTTGCATAAAACTAAGAAGTTCCATATCAAACTAGTGGTGGGGTAGCTTCGCTCATAGCAGGGAGCGCATATGTTGGGAAAGCCAAGGAGGAATAGGGTTTCAGGACCTAGAGCTGTCCAATCTTGCTATGTTGGGAAACAGGGTTGGAGACTCGTGACAAAGCCTATCGTTAAAACTTCTTTTCAAAACTTTAAACATTTTAACCGATCTTGTACTTTCATCTTCCATGTTTAAACATCCTATTTTTATTATTTTGGATTATGACTATTTCTTCAAATATTAGTAGAAATATTTTTCCCTCAAATATTGGTACCCCAAATTTGTATCCGAGTCTTGTAAAAAGAAACCACTTTGACGTTAGCATGTTCTCTCATTATTTTTGGAGGGTTATTTCTGATCTCATATACGCTTGAATAAAACTCTCAACACACACATGCATGGATGTCCTATGTTTGAATAATATTAATCGTGTCTTATTCCCCCTTTTTCTCATTTCGCTGGAACAAATGTATGATCATTTTTATATATGAAAAAATATTACCCACATGTCACGCAACAAAACATAAAAGAGTATGGATCCCCGTTCCCTAATCCAACTATCATATTGGAGGATTAGTGAAAAATAGTGTTCCAGCAGATCCGCTTGAGGACAAACCAACAATCCACCCCAACTCACTCCAAATAGGGGGAGTTGGAACTATCTTAATATGATAGTTGGATTGGTGGATTATTAGAGGACTACGAGTGGAAAGCAACTATCCTAATAACCATAACAAGGATGGTAATTATTTGAAATGATTTATCAAGAGACTAGAGGAGATGCTCCTCCATCCACTAAATATAGAGAACATCACCTTTATCAAAAAGAGGCACAGACGCACAGTTCGAGCAAATTCTAAAGGGCACACAAAATGCTTGTATTGATAAAAGTTTTGTAAAATGATCAAATGATGCTAGCTCAAGCCACGCCATAGGGTGGCTTAGCTGCCCTTGTGCTCAAAAAAGTATATTTCTAATAATGAAGGGTTAAGTAATTTGCCTTCGCTTCTCAGTGATTTTAGCTACCGCTACCCATTAGAAGACCACCTTCGGGGATACCGCCATGTGCAAAGAAACCAAAATCTAAGAACAAAGATAAATTGTTGTACATTTATATGCAAAATACAATATAATTTAGATGATTGTAATAAATTATTAGCATTGATATTTCCAATTAATTAGAATTGTACATTATTACCTGGACAATATGCATGAGAAAACTACGAAATTTGCGAGGTCACGTTCAATATACAAACATTGGATCCATACATAGAAATCAACATAAATGATAGTACCTTCAACAGCTTAACATTGCCTTATAATCTAAAAAAAATATACAGCATACGATCTTCTCATAGAAAATAACTAACAGAATTGAAATCTAATAAGAATTGCAAAAGCAAAGCTTTAAATATTTTGCTACATTTCACTACATAACAGTCTGACAAGCCTCACATATCATCTTCGGAAGCACTTGCAGCACTTAGATCCACGCTAAGATCAACCGCCTGGAAAAGAAAATAACTTGACGATTACGAGAAGGAACGAAAGAAATATGATCGGTAGCATAACACATTAGTGGAAATAAAATGTCTTACGCAATATACCATTTAATTGTTTTTCGAAAGACATTTAGTGCTTATTGCAGTTAAAAAAGGAAAGCACAGGAAGGTACCTTTCCAGTGATCTTTGTATAAAGGGAAAGGACATCCATAACAGTGGATTCAAAGTGTGTTGTGGCATCATAACTCTGAAAAGACAGATTGAAAACAAGTTGAGGAGATGTAACAAGATGCTTCTTATTTCTGCAAATACTTACTGTTGAGATGTAACAATTGTCTGACGACGAGTCATTAGTAGGTTCATATCTGTCATATGTGTCAATAAATAACTCATCCACTGGCCCAAGAAGATCGATCCCAGGCTTCAGTTCTGTCTCGGGATTATCAGTCTCTGCTTGTGCAGACACGAATGCAATGAACTTCCCCTTTGATGCGACATTATGTGAGTAGGAGCAACAGAAAACATACCTGACATACATAAGAGCATTGTTTTGTCAGAAACAAAATGAAAGGTGAAAGAAACATGTCAAGATGAAATAGCCAATAAATGGATCCATTTTGGGAGGAAACATAAGAAATACTTGCATGTCTGATTTACGGCTAAGCTGCTTCTGTGGTAGTATAATCTGAACGGAGTGAGATTCAGCAGTATTTGGAATGGGATGACTCATAATAGCAATTGCCCGAAAAACTTTTCCAACTTTTCTGACCTGGTAACAAAGTACATAATAATCAATTATTTACAATATTTCCTCAGCAATCCCGTGTTTCTAACAACTGTTAAGTTTTACTAGGGTTTATAATGTTTTCTCATACACAAAATTATTTTTAATGTGAACGTACTAAGTCAATCTACCATAATCCATTTTGTGTATTCGCATCCTTGTTTCAGAAATTTCAAAAAGGTTAAGCTACAATGAAACTTAAGTACACAACAGGAAGTTTTTTTTTACCTTGTCAGGTAGGTAGGATGGATCACAGACAACCTTTTTGCATTTCGCAGTCTCTCCTTCTGATGTAACACCACAAACTTTACCTTCATCATCAAATTCAACCTGCATTATTAATATACATTATATTAAAAGTCACATGTTTACCAACTATCTATAGAAGTAGCAGGTGAAGTGCATATATAAATGTTAAATGGTGTGATGTGAAAAAACAAACAATTGTAGCGCTTTGATTGAAGTTATATGAGATCAAGTAGCGAGATTTCAAATTAAATGATTCCATCTACTAAAAAAATTAAGGAACATATACCTTTTTTTAACATGAACATTACTCTTCAGATTCATTCTTATGACCTTAAAATCTTACAAATTTGCTATTACATGATTTACATCATCCTTCGGACATACATTAAAGCTTTCCCTCTTCTTTGGCATAGTCATTGTTGTGCAACATTCACCACAGAATGAGGGAAATGCTAATGGTTACAACACATATGCATACCTTGCACTCTGGTTTATTTAACATGTAGGTGCCCCCATAGACAGCACTTAGTCGTGCAAAACCCTGTATGAAATAAATGTAAAAATAAAATCACATACATATGATACATAAACCCTGTAAGAATCAAATGAACAAAGTACTGAGTCTTTTTTTTGGGGTGGGGGGTTACTGAGCATTGACCTGTGGAAGCTCTCCTAAGCCATACAAGGGATAAATATATGGTGATCCACCTTGAAAACGAGCCACTGATTCTGCATAAAGCTGCAATATTTTAAACAAGTGTAAGACAAGAAGGGATAAAAAGAGAAGGAATGAGATAACTACCACCACATAATATGATAATAATGTAACAACTACTACAGTAACTAAAAAGTTCCAGAGCCTTATATGAAAGATGGGGTAGGCTTACGATGGTACCAACAATCACCAATAAAGAGGATTATTAAAATGCTACTATCTTAAAAGGTAACATATAGTTGTAATAATAAAAAGGTATCGAGCCTAGGCCATGGTTCCTATACCTGCCACTGGGTATCCATACCCTCTCCCTAAATCCACACCCACTTCAAACGGGGAGGGTATGGGTAGAAAATTTTATACCCATTAGAAATGGGGAGGGTAGGGTATGGGGAGGGTGCAATTTATCCATTGGATATGTATATATATATGTAGCACAAAGTTAATTATCAATTGGATATGGTGGGATTGGGGAGGGTAAGAAGTGGGTGTGAACAAGAGTGGGTTTGCCCATACCCTCCCCAGTGAGGTATAATGGTTCCATAACATGGATTGCTGATCTTCACCTATAGTCAAAGAGGATAATTCTTTGGGGTGTATATAGTTGTTTTAAGTTGCTATTTACTGCCAAATGGCTTTGTCCAATATTTGCTTCTCCTTGCAATAATAATGCTAGTAATATGGTGTTCAGAAAAAAAACCCATGATTTCTTTACCATCTTTAAAGCCTCGTATGCTCAATTCTCTAATCAAACTTTATTAGCAGCCTAGGGTTCAGCATAATGTATTTATATTACTCTACAATTGGTCAACAAGAAAATTGAAATAATAGGCTCCCTTAAATGGTGCCCTAAGCTGATTTTTCCAAAAGTAAAATCTTCAGCTGGAGAAACTTGGATTCTGTATTTGAATACTGGTCTTGTTTTGGAAAAAGTATACAGTGTCATGGAATATTTTTGTCTTCAGAAATAAGACTTGCCTTCATCCGCTTTACAGTGTCAATTGCGGGTTCTGAAAGGTAGCTATCATCTCTATGAAGAGCCACTGCATGACCAATGAAGTCTATTGTGTTATCATCCAGACCGTATTTTCTGGAAAACAAATTAGAACAGGGAATCTCAATTGATTGAATCTTTTCTGAAGTTAGAATTGTAACAGCACACTGGGGTTCAAGTCCTAAAATTTAATAAATCATATTTGAAAATAAGATCAGGAAAAGAACTCAAAACATAGGCATACAAATCAGAACAGTCCAGAACAAAGAGTTACATGCTGCAATATAATCCTTTATTCTGAAGCCTCTTTTGCTTATAGCTTTCAGAGAATGGCCTATTTTTTTTATCTCAATGAAGCAGGCACCAATTATTCATGTTCATAGACAGATAATAATTTTCTGAATCCAAATGAAATATTGCGAATATTAGTCTGCCCACCTATAGTTCCTAAAATAGAATATCATGTTGTGGCTTTGATGGACAGAGCATACCAAGAAAAATGGTTAGGCTTTGGTAATTTCAGATAACAAAACAAACAAAACAATATATGTCCTGATGCAAGTACAATGTTGCTCCTGTATTTTATTATCTCAAATGATATCAGCAAAGATATCCAAACTTGTAAGGCATATATTATTTTTCAAATATCAAGGTTTCACATAAATATTTCCTGGTTCTGAAGAAGTGGTATTGTAGACATCAGGCATGTAATTTCTAGAAGTACAATGTAGAACAAACATGAATGAAGCTCAAAATACAAATTGTGAAAACAAATACTGAATTGCATTTCATAGTAATAAAAAAAGTGTTATAAGGCAAAGAAGTAAAATGGGTACCCACGAGATAAGTTGTTTGGTAGTTAGTTTTGTAAGGTCATAACCCTTATGAGTGCTTGGGTCATTTTCCTTATAATCTTGGACATAAAGGAAGAATTTCCCTGCTCGTCGCTTCTCAAACAATCCCATCAGTGGAGACTTGAGAGCTTCCATATCAGTAGAAGGAACCTTGTGAATCTGGAGCCCAACACAATTTGATAAACATGTGTCATAAATGGTGACAGGTGCATATTTATGAGGAAGTGGGATCCAACCTTTCCTTTGTTGAAAACATAGCTTCCATCCACAGCTTTGAAGGACAGGTACTTTGTAACACCAGTGTGAATGAGTACACGGACCAGAGCACCATTTGCCATCATAAACTAGCCAGAATAGAATTATATGTCAGAGTTCGGTCTTATATAGAGCAAACATGTAAACTATTTTTATTCATTAAACTATCCGCCTTGCTATAATGTTACTCCAGCAGTAAAAATGCAGTGTTTAACCTTGCAAGGTATCAAAAATCAAACTGATAGCCAGAAGAACAAGGCCATCACAAACTAGTCAGAACAATGTTACATTTCACAGTATGGCTTTATAGTGAAATCCTGTAAAGTACTCATGTCTTTATATTTAATTAATAAGCCTAGGCATTTTTTGAATAAATTTTTGCTATTAGTTCTTGCATCACAAAATACACATACGCGTGAGCATCAGAATTAAAAATTCATGGTGGGTGTACCAACATTAACAATCATTTTCTACAATTACACATCTCTCATCCCAGTAACATCCTGAATATATCTCTGTCCAATCTACTATATAAAAGATCAGACCTTTGGAAATATAGTAAAATGGAAAAGATGAGACCTTTGGGACCATATCGACATTGTAGTCTCTGCTGGCTCCTATCTGTGAAGGGGGTGTTTCTTCACCCTTGAACCTTTTCCAAAGCTGCAAATGGCAGTTTGATTTACAAGATAGTTTCAGTCGGTTCTGTTTGATCAGTAAACATGTGTAATTCAAGGATAGGTTCATAAAAAAGGTAGGCAAATAAACCGGAAAAACAATCCATACGGTTTATCATCAAGATTTTGCTATACATCGCCATTGTTCATAGAGTGGAAAACTGTGGGCCGGGGTGGGGTACTCCCGAAATATATATCACCGTCAGAGAGCAGAGTCACCTGATTGAGGTTGAGCGACGTTGAGTCTCCCCCGTAGTAGTCATTCCTGTCCATGTGCAGCACCTGGTGACACGCAATCAATAAGATGACCGAACCGTTTGCGAGTAAGATGGTTTGGTGGTGGGTGCTAATTCACCCTCCCGGTAAATTGGCGACGGAGAAAGGCCCGATCCGAAGAAACAATTGGATTGGTGATTCACAGGTTAATTTCTTTATTTGCGAGAGTTTGCATTATTCCAGTAAAACGTGCTCCCAAATCAAAGGAACGGGAAATGTATCAGAATCGATCAAGGATGAAATAAATTGCATTGGCGACGGACAGAGGATGGGATATGACGGGAGGAGAGGAGGCGTCGTCGTACCTTGAGGCGGTCGACGGAGAGGAGGCCGCTGAGGATGCACTCCTTGAGCCCCGTCCCCAGCACGATCACGTCGTACTCCACGTCCATGGCGGCGCCGCGGCGTCGTCGATCTCGATCGCCCGGCCGGCCGGTGTGGAGAAAGATGGAGCGATCGGAGGAAAGAGTGGATCTCCAACGGTTCGAGTGACGGTTGCCAAGAGAGGTTGGTTTGGTTTGGTTTGGGGGATGAGAAGAGTCCGTGCCGCGCGGAGTGGGTGAGAAGAGTGCGCGTGGCGCAAGAAAAGTATAACCGCGGGCGCTTCTTGACTCGGTCACACCCGTGCTGCGGGCCGTTAATTCTCTGTGGGCCCACGACCTCTCCTCTTTTGTGGCCTCTTCCAAGTTCCGAGAAGCCAGACAATTCTATTTGCTATTGGGCCGCAAGCCCAAGGGGTGGACTGCATATTCGTTTTTCTTCTTAATCAATACAGGCATCTTCAGCCTCTTTTTTTTCTTGGAAAACGGTCCAATTTACACCCTCAATTATAGCTAAATTCCACATAATCTTATATTTCTCTTTTTTTTTCCGATTTACTCTCACAATTATGCTTAATAATATTTGTATACAGCTACTTGTGCAAGCATTTTATGATTAAGAATCAATTCCTTCTTTGTACAGATTGTGGAATAACTATCGAATACGTTATATACCCATGTGCAGGTGTGTAGCGAGACGCAGTGAAAGAATCCCCGTCTGCCCAACTTATTAGCTTGAACTTCAGAGTACACAGAACTCTTGCTCCGATCCCTTTCTAGCCCTGTCAAATCTAAGCCAGTGCTGTGGGTACGGGAAGATTTGGTGTGTTCCCCATATAGGAATAAGAGAATTAGAGTGGCTTGATCACTTTATTGTTTTTCATATTGTTGTGCCTGCTTTTAGTTATGTTTCTCTACATTTTATCAAAAGCGCAGAAGTCGGGAAGGATAAATTCCGCAGCAGGGCATTGACCAGTGAACTCTGGGTTTACGATTGTACCAATCCCAGTAAACTCTGCTGCAATTTATAATATGCCCGCTTGGCCTAGTGGAGCCCATCTGGGCCCAGCTGCCAGCCGCCGCTTGTGCCCCAGCGCAGCACGTGCGACGTAGTCACCAGGTCATCCTTGACGTGCGTGCCACGCCACCCTAGGGTCCCGCGTCCCTATAAAACCTCGGAGCCCTCGTCCTCAAACCGCACGTGCGCCGCCACCTGCCGTCCCCACACCACCGCGGGAGGACCTCCGTCGCTTGACGACCGAGCCGGCCGCCATCAGCGCCATTCACCTCCGATTCCAGCCGCTGCCGTCCATCCTGACCGCCGGTGAGCTACCCCACGCGGCGCCCTCCACCTCCTCTATCTCCTGCGCCATCCACCTAAGCCCCTACCTCGCCGGAACACTAGCGATTTCGCCACCTAGAGCCGTCCGTCGGCCATGGGAGCAAGCTCTATGAGTTTTTGTGATTAGGTTCCTGCAAGATCTAGTAATCTTTAGATTTGCAATTTCTGTAAGTAGTGGCTTGTAACCGGACATGGTGAAGTAATCCAAAGATCTATTTGGTGCCATCTTGTTCCATCCCATTTGGATTTGCAATTTCCATTTGTGTTTTTCGTGTCTTGTTTTCTCCCTTTTCTTCCCTTTCACATTTTTGGTTGATTCGTGTTTTGTGGGGAGTTTTGAGTCAATCCGGTTGTTTGGAAATGAACTAGGATGTGAGTTGAACCTTTCCACCGAAGGGATTTGATTGAAACCTCATGAGTTCATAGATCGGGTCGATTCAAGTTTTGGCATTGAGAAAACAGAGTTTTTCACAAGATTTGAAATTCTCTTTGATTCAAAAATCTTTTAGGTATGATTTCTTAGGAGAAGCTTCTTTACTATGTTGTGAAGCTATGGTTTAAATTTCGTGATTTTTAGAGGTCGTTTGACCCCATTTCGGATTTTTCTACCATCTTGCTATTTTGGAATTCCAGAAATCTCCGGACCTAATTCTGGAAATTTCAGGACCTAATTCCGGATATCTCCAGACCTCCGGAAATTTTCGAAGGTTTCTCCAGAAATCACTGCACGTCCGGAATTTTTCGAAGGTTCTTACGAATTTTTCCGCACAAAGGTGTTGGTTTTCAAAGTTTGTCTTCTGGAGCTTGTTTGGAGTCTTTCTTACTTCCGCTATTCTCAAATTGGGTTCCTAGCATCATTCCTAGGTCCATTAGCTTGTGCATAGCTAAGTGGACTTGATTTTGCTAGAAGAGAGGCTTGTGGGTTTTTAGCTGAAGTTCTTTGAGAAAATTTGAATCGGCTCCCATTCACTCCCCCCTCTGGTTGCCTTTGCGGTCCTTCAATATCTTTGATAAACTCTTTTTATTTACGTGATACTATTACTATTATTCACTGATGATGTCACTATATGTATGAAACTTGATCCTGACATACATATAGGTAGCACTTGATTTTGTTTTAATACATATAGGTACTAGTTGGTTTTGTTTTAAAACCAGGTTAGACACCTTTTGACAGTCAGTTAGCAAAATCATCTCACCATCGTGAGCAGGTTAGGCTTGCCTAGCAAAGCTTGTCTCGAGACTTAAACATCCACGAGCTCTTTTACGGTACACAATACTACTACTTAGTGGTATATAGTATATATAAGATCTAACTGTTCATTATTATGGATAATTTAGTAATTATTATATTGTAAAAAGTGATATTTCAAATGGAATGGTTTCTAAACTTTATGCTAGTGTCAAAAATAAAATTATAGTGATGTTATTTGTGTTCTTTTATCATGATACCCTTATACTATATATACTACTCATGTATACTATCTATACCACAGGTGAGGGTTTCAGTAGTATACAATTAATCTTGACCATTGGATGTTTTTATACTAGTCCTTTTCGAACACTAATATATCCTAGTATTGTGTACCGTAAAGGAGATCAAAATCCACTATCTACTCTTTCAACAAATTAGTTCAGAGCAACTTCTCAAAATCTATTAGGGGAGAAAGCTTACAAGATGCCATCACACAAAAACTAAGAACTAATTTGGCGTAGTAAAACCAATGATATCCATAGAGTGCCTTTGGTTTGGCTTTCCAACCTGCTTTTGCTTTTTAAAAAGCCAGTAGCCAAACCAAAGAGACCTGTTGTAGACAAGGTGCTATCACAAAATTAGTTTTTGTGCAGTTCAATTTTCACAGCACCCCTGGGCTTGCTTTCAGTGGCTGTGAGGGCGTCACTTTCATGGAAATTACCCGTACTGCCACTCCTTATGTGCGTACTGATTCATTTTTCCCATCATCTCCCCCCTTTCCTCTCGGGCGGCAGAGCACCACGACTCGGCATCTACCCGCACGCCGCTAGGGTTCCCGGCGGCGCACGGGGTGAAATGTGGCAGCCCTCTCTGCCCCCTCTCTCCTCCTCCCGCGAAGGCCACCACTAGGGTTCCCCCTATTCTCCAGCGGCACACCAGGTAAAACATGGTGGCCGGCCAGCCATGCCAGTGGTGGCCCTCTCCGCCCCCCTCTCTCCTCCTCCTGCGAAGGCAGCATTAGTAGCAGTTGGCGTCAGGTGCACTCATGGGGGCCGGTGGATCCAGATCCCTCTGATTCCTCTCTTTCTTTGCTGACGCCAGCGCCTGCTCCTTTTGGTCCTAACACCGCCGCTGGCTCTGCTGTAGGCCACGACCCCGTTGTTTGACTAGTGCAGAGTAGCCCCTTCGGTCTGGCATGTCCCTCATCTCCTCCAGGCTTTCCAAGTAGGAGCTGGCAGATGGCGCCCCTCATTTGCAAGAACAGTGCAGGTACCTCAAACTCCCCCTCTTCCGTCGTGATGATCTGCAGCATGTTGATTATCAAACAAAATTGGTATAAGATAAATTGGTGGATGCATGATTATTACTGATGTTGTTATGATTGTGAATTGAATGATTTTTTTTGCTTTATTCAAGAATAGCTCATAAGGTAGATTGTTGTGATGCCAATGTGAGGCATTTCACTGACATATGCAAAGGAGAGATAGAAGCTAGGAATAGGCCCTTGGGAATTTTTCCTTGGACTGGTTGGAAAAATCTGGTAACTAAGTATGAAGAAAAAATTGGGCTGAAGAAAACAAAGAAACAATTGAAGAACAAGTTGGACAATATGAAAAAGGAATATACATGGTTTATGGAGTTCAAGAATTCTGCCACTGGCCTTGAGGCAAAGCAAACTGTTGACTGCTCCAAGGATTGTGGGATGAACACCTAGCTGTAAGAACTATGTACTGCCCTTTTTTGCATTATTCTATATGGGATGAATTGCTAACTTTATCCATTTAATTTCAGAGATGCAACAATCCTGATGAAGGTTCAAATGCAACTATGTTAGGTTCAGAAAACAAGGACCGAAGCACCTTGATGATCTTCATATAATGTTTGATAAGATACATGTTTGCGGGGCAAGTGCATCCTATGCTGGAGATATTTCCTCCTATGACTTAAGTGATGAGGATGTGGGTGAGATAAAAAAAACTCTAGATAATAATGATGTCAAGTTGGCTGCTTTGAAAAAACATCAAAACCAAGAAAAAAAGAAATGCAAGGACTCCTCTAGTGCTACTGACGAAAAGTATGAGAAGAGCCCATTCTTTCAACTGTATAAGAACACATGTTTGAAGATAGAAACTGCAGTAGAGAAGATCTTGACAAGTATTGAAGCATCATCAACACGTCCTACCAGCCAAGTCCCTAGCATTGCAGAGGTCATGAAAATGGTGAAAGATTGTGAGGTGCAAGAGAAAATAACTCTAATGCATACTGCCACCTTTCTGATTGTCAAGCCTGAATTTAGAGAGGTTTTTAGCATGCTGGAAACAAATGAAGGAAGGTTCGACTTGATTGAGAAGGAGTATGCAAAGGAGTTGATGAGGCGCATGTAGAAGCTTTCTGTTACTTATTTCTAGTGTTGTGTTGTGAGAACCATTTATTTGCTTATGTTACTTGAGAACCATTTCAAAAAATGTTGCCTGTACTCTAAAAGATTAATATCTTGTGTAGATGGCTGACAACATGGAAGATTTGGTAAAAGATGGACAAAAGGGTCTACTGCTTCTTGCTAAACTTTCCCAGCAGGCTGCCATTATTTGTGAAATGGGTTACTAATACACTGAGCGGTATTTGCACAAAAGAGAATACAGGAAACACTAGAAACTGAACTTCAATGGGTTATGAGGTGCATGGATCATCTGAGGTACTTCTATAAGATGTTTCGAATGAGCATTGATGTTTTCATAGCATTGCATGACTTGCTAATCTCAAACTATGGCTTAACATCAAGTAATAATGTATCGCAAATGGAGTCATTGACAATGTTCTTGTGGATCGTTGGAGGACTCCAATCATTTTCACAAGCTGTAAATCATTTTACCCGGTCACTCTAGATAGTTTGCACTAAATTTCATGAAGTACTGAATTGTTTGCGCAAGCTAGCAAAAGACAATATCAAACCAAGAGATCTTACTTTCTGTACTGAGCATGATAAGGTCAAGGAGGAACTTTTCTAGCCTTATTTGCAAAGGAGTATTGGAGCTATTGACTGTTCACATGTTCCAATAGCTGTGCCAAAACAGGAAGTGGTCAACCACACATGTAGACAGGGCTATACATCTCAGAATGTGCTTGCTGTTTGTGATTTAGACATGTTTGCTGGTTGGCCAGGTTCTGCACATGACACACGGATCTTGAATCATGCGTTAGTAAATTTTCCTTCATTTTTCGTACCTCCTAAAGGTATACATGTTTCGTTACTGGTTATTTATATTTCTATTGTTATTTGCCTTTGCTGATTTGGTTTTATAGGTAAATACTACCTCGTGGACTCTGGTTATCCAAACTGAATAGGATATCTTGCCCTTTTAAAGGAAGCACATACCATATACTAGAGTTTCGACTTCGTAATGGGCATGAGGTAATGGACTCTGGAACACCTCAAGGGAAGTACGAGGTGTTCAATTTCTTGCATTCATCTTTTCAAAATGTCATTGAGTGGGCTTTCAGGGTCTCGAAGTAGAAGTGGTGTACTTTGAAGGGCATTCCAAGTTTTTCTACTCGTACTCAGAAGCATATAATTCTAGCTTGTATGGCATTTCATAATTTTATTCCTGATAGCAATTTGCAAGATAAGTTGTTCGATAGATGTGATGGTGACGAGGAGTACCTGCTACAACACAGTGCCACGGCACAAACACAAGGAGATGACAATCCAAATGGAGAGAACAAGGATATCATGAATACCATTCACAGTCGGATAACCGATGCTTTGGTTAGTACGAGAGGGAGATAGTTATATTGAAGAAGGACATCATTATATGAAACATTTTTTTTTAATATTCTATCATTTTATTTATGTGGACCATATCTTAACAGTGAATGCAAAACTTAAAGAAAATTAAGTTTCCCTTTCTATAATAGTAATTTGCATGTGAATTAGTGAACAAAATAGTGTTTTATAAATTTGAATATCAGCAGTCTCCTAGCATTCAGGGGCATTACATACATTTTCTTACCAAACCTACAGTTTCACAGCTATTCCAACCAAACAGCTTTCAGCTTTCTCACAGCTCAGAGCAGTTTTTTCCACAGCTCACAGCCCACAGCAGCTTTTCCACAGTTTACAGCCCAACCATTGTGCATAGATCAAGGAAACTCAAATCAATGCAAAAGTAGCAATGAATAAGATATGGTCTTTTCCTTCGAAAAGACACCCTTTGAGTTACATTGTGAAAGGGCAACTCTCGTGGCCATGAGCATACATTGCGACATGGAGGCAATATTATAGCAAAATTGTGGGGAGCCTGTACAGGACTCGAACCCAACTGAGCACCCATCAGCAAACCGAAGTGGGCTACGGCCCATTAGTGGCCTGCAGCAGCACAACCCAACACATGTCCATGCCCAGCAGCAAAAAGAAACAAAAACAAATGCCAAAAACACACTGTAGCTAGGCATACACCATTTTTAATAAGGTTTCTAACAAGAGAAGAAAATTCATCTGTTGAACATATATGACAACTAACAAAAGTTTTTCCTTGTACATTAAATATGTCACCACTAGTATTGATGCCACAACAGATCTCCATTATGCCATGAGCAAACATTGTAGATTTATCTGGTATCACAACCTTGCAATAAATTGCACCGACCAATATTAGCTATCATATAATGTGTCTCTTTGAGTGTACCATTATATATATACTTGATGGTAGCACCATCTTAATTGCTTCCCCATTCAGCCATTCAATTTGTCATCACAAGAAAATAATATAAGTATTTTCGTATTGGAATGGAAGTCATAAGGAAATACTCTATCGCTATCCACACAGCTGTTGCCACCACGCTGTTAGCACCAGCATAATAATCACTACATCTTAGGTCCTGTTTGGTAGCGTTTGTCTTAGCTTCGGTTTCACCTATTTGCGCAAAACGAGCTACTGTAGCATGAAGTCGTTTTGTTTCCCTTACTGTTTTATGTGTTTTCAGCTGTACGGTGATTCAAATTCTGTTTTCTCTGCTGGACAGGAAATAAAATTCACACAAGCATGCAAATGAAATTGATTAGACTTTTTAAAATTTCGCTTTGAGGAGCAGCGGGAGCGTAACAACTGTGAAATGAAATGGAATTGAGATCCAGTCAGCCATTATAGCAACCAGACCTGATACTGTGCATTTATAATTACTCTCTCAACACACTGTAAGTTATTTTGTTGGAGATATTATCTTTTCAAAGTCTTGGTAGCACGTGCGAGCATGATTAACGGTAGTAGAAGGTGAATGGACAATGGAAATTTTTCTTACATAAGTTCTCTGCTCCGATAGTCCAGTGAAAGCTCCAGTGCTCTGTTTTCCTAGCCGTCGGATCTTCTAGTCGCTGGAACTTCATAACTTTCAAAACCAGCTCAAATGCATTTAATCCAAGGTGTTGAAATTGCTCGTTGTCAGGTCTTGTCTAGTCAACACTCCAGTGCTACATCTTTTCATCCGGTCACCCTGTCTTTTGAACTGGTTCTGCATTATGAATTTATTATTATTATTATTGGCTAGGGAATATATATGATAATGCTTGATAAAATTGTTTAAAAATAATTATGAAAAAATGTAATATATTTTTAACATAACTTATGATGTCTATTGGCACGCAGAAAATTTTAATTTAAAACTCTACCCATGTACGGAAAAAATCTTATTAAAGAATAAATAAGAAAAATTAACATAATTGTGGGTATAATTTGAACTAAAAATGAGGCATCTCCTCCTTGGCTTGATATTCTACTGGCTCATAGGCATCCTCAGTGCATCAATGACAACTATAACATCCATATATGCATGTATGGTTGAAGTTGAATTTATCCGTGCAAGGTTTCGTATGGAAATAACAAGAGTTCACAATCTTACATTAATTACACACACCAACAAATATTAACTAGTATATATGTACACTTGGATGGGACCAATGGTAGCACTATCATTCTTTACCCATGTAAGGGTTTTCATTTGTCCATCATTGTAACAGAGAGCAATATAAAATGGAGAAGAAAGCATCAAGTTACAAGTGGCAGCGAAGAAGAAAATAAAAGAATATTGTCATATAGGAATGGGAGGCAAAAGGATATATATATGCTATCGCATGATTGTGTACACAGAGCAGTTCTAGGACTATCTTGTGCAGTTGTGGAGGGGGGAGCCGTGAAAGAATCCCCATCTGCCCAACTTATTAGCTTCAACTGCAGAGTCCAAAACAATCTTGCTCCAATCCCATTCTACCCCTGTCGATCTAAGCCAGTGCTGTGGGTACCAGTAGGGTCGCTGCGCTTCTGGTGAGTGGGTTGTGATGTGGTTCCTATATATACAGGACTAAAAGAATCAGAGTGGCTTATTCGGTCTATTGTTTTCTCTACTTTCAGTTATGTTTCTCTACTTTTTTTTATCAAAAGCGCAAAATTCGGAAAGGAAAAATTGCGCCATAGATGCATGGATATAGCAGCATGGCATTGACCGGTGAACTCTTTAACATTATCATGCAATTTTCATCATTATTATATTTATAACATAACTTATGATGTCCAGTGTTACCTAGCAAAATTTTTGTCATGCCTGCCAGTTGAACTCATTCCACCACAAAAATCTCATCCTTCTCACTATAGATGGACTCGCGAGTACCCGACTACTCATGTTAACCTTCCTTGTAGCAGTGGCTGGTATTAGCAGCCATCACTGCTGCACAACACAGTGCATCACCGCTGGCCCCAAACCCTGCGTCACCGACAGTTTCGGGTTCCCTATCACCGGCGGATCATTATTAACCAGTGGTGATGCACGGTCTACAGAGCTAGGGATGGGAGATTGTGAGGCTGCCAGAAAGGTTCATGGCTGGCTGGAGATGAAAGATGGTTGGGGCCAACAGTTCGGACCAATGGTGGTGGCCTGCTGGGAGGAAATCCACACAACCATGCAAACAAGGCATCCCTCCTTACTCGCTGCCGCGACTACCAAGACAAAACATTAATTTGAACCGTGTCAATGACAAATTTAATGTCCTTATATGCACATGTATAATCGAACTTGAATTCATCCGTGGAAGGTTGCAGTTTAATTCTATGAAAAATAATAAGAGTTCACAACCTTACATTAATTACACAAATGAACAAATAATAACCAGTATATACGTACACTTGGACGGTACCAATGGTAGCACACCATCTTTCTTCCCCATGTAAACTGTAACAGAGAGCAATATAAAATGGAGAAGAGAGCATCAAGTTAGAAGTGGCAGCGAAGAAAATAAAGAAAAAATATATATTGCCATATAGGAATGGGAGGCAAAAGGATATGCTATCGCATGATTGTGTACACAGAGTAGTTCTAGGACTATCTTGTGCAGGTGTGGAGAGAGACGCAGTGAAATATTCCCCATCTGCTCAGCTTATGAGCTTCAACTGCAGAGTGGAAGAAAGTCTCGATCCGATCCCTTTCTTGCACTGTCAAGCTAAGCCAGCGCTAGGGTACAGGTGGGTTCGCATTAGCTGAGTGGGTTGTTGTGTGTTTCCTATATAGAAATAAGAAAATCAGAGTGGCTTGATAGGTCTATTGTTTTCAATATTGTCTTCTTTGCTTTCAGCTCTATTTCTCTAATTTTTATCAAATGTGCAAAAGTCCGAGAGAAAAAAATCGGCTGCAGACGCATGGATATAGCAGCATGGCATTGACCGGTGAAGTCCGGTGGAAAACTCACCTTTAGTCCCAATTGGGTAGGCTCAAATCTCTCTAAAATTCATTCGGATAAATTTTTCGAGACAAAAGGGGATCTTTAGTCCCGGATCATCCCCTTTTAGTCCCGGTTGGTATTACTGATCGAGACTAAAAAATTTTGAAAAAAATAAAAAATACCCATGCTCGCGCTCGCCCGCCCGGCCGGCCGCCCGCTGGCGGCGCGTGCCACTGCCCCCGCTGGCCCGGCCTCCGCTCGCGTCCATCTCCCGCTCCGCCTCCGCCTCCCCCGCCGCCGCCTTCTGCTCCGCCCGCCGGCCGCACCCTCCGTGCCCTTCGCTCCGCCTGCACCTGTCGGCTTCGCACGCTCCACTCCGCCCGCGTGTTGCCAACCGCCCTCGCCCCGCTGCCGCTCCTCACTATCAGTGAGGAGCAAGAAGAGGGGGAAGGGGAGGGGAGCAAAGGGGGAGGGGGCGGCCACCCGCACCGGAGGAAGAGGAGGAGGAAGGAGAGGAGGAGCTAGCTGCGCACTAAGGACTTGTGGAGAAGATAAGGACGAGACCTGTACTGCGCGACCTGTGTGTTTATCCCGGTTGGTGTTTCCAACCGGGACAAAAGCCTCAATTTTTCCCGGTTGGAAATACCAACTGGGACTAAATCTTATCTCCTGGTTGGAATTATCAACAGGGATAGGGGGGCCTTTTGTCCCGGTTGGAATTATCAACCGGGATAGGGGGGACGTTGCTGCCAGATCTTTTCAATAGGGACTAAAGCCCCTCCCGTTAGTGTCCTTTCGGTCCCTCATTTTTGACTCGGGAGTAAAGACCCTTTAATTACAGGTTCAATGTTAAACGGGACAAAAGGGGTTGGTTGGAAGGTGAGTTCTCTACTAGTATTCTTAAAGTCTAAACGAAGCAAAAAAAACTGAACAGCCAAAACAAAAAATTTATTTTATATTTTTAGTCATATCAATGACACCTATAATAACCATATATGCATGTATGGTTGAAGTTGAATTTATCCGTGCAAGGTTTCGTATGGAAATAACAAGAGTTCACAACCTTACATTAATTACACGCACCAACAAATATTAACTAGTATATATGTACACTTGGATGATACCATTGGTAGCACTATCATTCTTTACCCATGTAAGGGTTTTCATTTGTCCATCATTGTAACAGAGAGCAATATAAAATGGAGAAGAAAGCATCAAGTTAGAAGTGGAAGCGAAGAAGAAAATAAAAGAATATTGTCATATAGGAATGGGAGGCAAAAGGACATATATGCTATCGCATGATTGTGTACACAGTGTAGTTCTAGGACTATCTTGTGCAGGTGTGGAGAAAGACGCAGTGAAATATTTTTCCCATCTGCCCAGCTTATGAGCTTCAACTGCAGAGTGGAAGAAAGTCTCGATCCGATCCCTTTCTTGCACTGTCAAGCTAAGCCAGCGCTAGGGTACAGGTGGGTTCGCATTAGCTGATTGGGTTGTTGTGTGTTTCCTATATAGAAATAAGAAAATCAGAGTGGCTTGATAGGTCTATTGTTTTCAATATTGTCTTCTTTGCTTTCAGCTCTATTTCTCTAATTTTTATCAAATGTGCAAAAGTCCGAGAGAAAAAAATCGGCTGCAGACGCATGGATATAGCAGCATGGCATTGACCGGTGATGTCCGGTGGAAAACTCATCTTTAGTCCCGATTGGGTAGGCTCAAATCTCTCTAAAATCCATTCGGAATTTTTCGAGAAAAAAGGGAGTTTTTAGTCCCGGATCACCCCTTTTAGTCCCGGTTGGTATTACTAATCGAGACTAAAAAATTTTGAAAAAAATAAAAAATACCCATGCTCGCGCCCGCCCGGCTGGCCGGCCGCCCGCTGGCGGCGCGTGCCACTGCCACTGCTGGCCCGGCCTCCGCCCGCGTCCATCTCCCGCTACGCCTCCGCCTCCCCTGCCGCCGCCTTCTGCTCCGCCCGCCGGCCGCACCCTCCGTGCCCTTCGCTCCGCCTGCACCCGTCAGCTTCGCGCCCTCCACTCCGCCCGCGTGTTGCCACCCGCCCTCGCCCCGCTGCCGCTCCTCACTGTCAGTGAGGGGCAAGCAGCGGGGGAAGGGGAGGGGAGCAAACGGGGAGGGGGGGCCACCCGCACCGGAGGAAGAGGAGGAGGAAGGAGAGGAGGAGCTAGCTGCGCACTAAGGACTTGTGGAGAAGATAAGGACGAGACCTGTACTGCGCAACCTGTGTGTTTATCCCGGTTGGTGTTTCCAACCGGACAAAAGCCTCAATTTTTCCCGGTTAGAAATACCAACCGGGACTAAATCTTTTCTCCTGTTTGGAATTATCACCAGGGATAGGGGGGAGCTTTTATCCCGGTTGGAATTACCAGATTATGAGGGAGTGGGGGATGGCTTACAGATGCAAAAGTAAAGGTAACTAGGGTTAGGGGAGGGAAGATACCGAAGAATCTAAAGGTGACTAGGGAAGATATCCAAGAATGGTGTTGATTATAGAATAGAAAAGCTGCCCATGAGCATCATGGCATAGGTCAAAGGAAAGGAGGAGGCAAGCCCCCCCATCTTCCGCATATCTTGCTCATCCGACATGGCATGAATCCGTTTGGCACCTCGATGTCGACTCATCACATCCTGGGGTTGAAGAAGGTCCCAAGGGTTCGGTTGTTCGCCGATGAAAGTGGTACGTGAGTTGGGTTTAGAACGTCGTGAGACAGTTTGGTTCCTATCTACCGTTGGTCCTAAAGAATACACTGTCTTGCTCAATGTGCAAGGGATCATTCTATAAACTTGGTCTTGGAAAGCCTATCAAGAGTAGCTCGGCATCGGGAATCTATGAAGGAAGGACGTAATCCCTACTATGGCTTCCCGAAGGATCCAGCAGCTAAGAGGGTCCGAGCCATAACGCAGACTGCCCCCATGTATACTCCCACAACCCTTCAAGATCACCAACATAATCCCAGAAAAACATTTGAACAACGTACCGGACGAAAGGTAAGTGCGAAGGGCGAAGTTGCGAAAAAAAAGTAGTAAAATAAAAGTAGGGGCCACGTAGACTATTCTGAGGTGGTATGCTAAATCCATGATCAACTGATGTAGCTAGTGTGACTAAAGCTCGTTATCAAACTACTGCCTGCGCTAGGGGAAGCGCGAAAGAAAAACCAGTTTCGCTCTGTCAACAAGCCCTGGTTCAATCCCTGCTTCTTCCAGGCCTTATCCCGAAACGAAAGAGGTCAACAATTCTGTTGTGTAAAGCCTTTTGTTCACTGGTCTTCACTTCAAGCAATTCCTTTAGTCCAAGTCTGCTGCAATTGGTAATAGGGAACGCTTCAACTGCAGAGCCCTGAATGCGTCAGTGAGGTTCTCTCTATGAGAGAAAGACTTTCAAACCCTTTTCTTGCCCCTATCCTTTTTGCTTTCGATAACTGGCGGATTCCTTTGTACTTGAAAGATTGAGAGGAAAGTCACTGCAGTGATACCAGCTAGGTTTGAGATTTACTTTGTCAATTCAGTGAATAGAATAGGCCTCGAGAAAAAAAAAGAAAACAAACATGGTTTAGCGGATTCGGAATTGTTTAACCAGGATAGGGGGATGTCGCTGCTAGATCTTTTCAATAGGGACTAAAGCCCCTCCCGTCAGTGTCGTTTCGGTCCCTCATTTTTGACTCGGGACTAAAGACCCTTTAAGTACAGGTTCAATGTTAAATGGGATAAAAGGGGTTGGTTGGAAGCTGAGTTCTCTACTAGTATCCTTAAAGTCTAAACGAAGCAAAAAAACTGAACAGCCAAAACAAAAAATTTATTTAGTATTTTTAGTCATATCAATGACAACTATAATAACCATATATGCATGTATGGTTGAAGTTGAATTTATCCGTGCAAGGTTTCGTATGGAAATAACAAGAGTTCACGACCTTACATTAATTACACGCACCAACAAATATTAACTAGTATATATGTACACTTGGATGATACCATTGGTAGCACTATCATTCTTTACCGATGTAAGGGTTTTCATGTGTCCATCATTGTAACAGAGAGCAATATAAAATGGAGAAGAAAGCATCAAGTTAGAAGTGGAAGCGAAGAAGAAAATAAAAGAATATTGTCATATAGGAATGGGAGGCAAAAGGATATATGTGCTATCGCATGATTGTGTACACAGGGTAGTTCTAGGACTATCTTGTGTAGGTGCGGAGAAAGACGCAGTGAAATATTCCCCATCTGCTCCGCCCGCCGGCCGCACCCACCGTGCCCTTCGCTTCGCCTCCGCCCGCCGGCTTTGCTCCGCGCCCTCTGCTTCACCCGCGCGCTGCCGCCGGCTGCCCCGCGCGTCGCCACCCGCCCTCGCCCTGCTGCCGCTCCTCACTGTCAGTGAGGGGCGAGCAAAGGGGAAAGGGGAGGGGAGCAGAGAGGGAGGGGGCAGCCACCCGCGCCGGAGGAAGAGGAGGAGGAAGGGGAGGAGGAGCTAGCTGCATGCTAAGGACTTGTGCGCGCGTGGAGAAGATAAGGACGAGACTTGTACTGCGCGACCTATGTGTTTGTCCCGGTTGGTGTTTCCAACCGGGACAAAAGCCTCCCTTTTTTCCGGTTGGAACCAACCGGGACTAAATCTTTTCTCCTGATTGGAATTATCAACCGGGACAGGGGGGCTTTTGTCCCGGTTAGAATTAGCAACCGGGATGAGGGGTGGGGGGGCGTCGCTATCAGATTTTTTCAATAGGGACTAAAGCCCCTCCCGTCGGTGTCCTTTCGATCCCTCATTTTTGACCCGGGACTAAAGACCCTTTAATCACGAATCTAATGTTAACCGGGATAAAAGGGGTTGGATGGAAGGTCAGTTCTCTACTAGTATCCTTAAAGTCTAAACGAAGCAAAAAACAACTACCAAAACAAAAAATTTATTTAATATTTTTAGTCATATCAATGACAACTATAATATCCATATATGCATGTATGGTTGAAGTTGAATTTATCCGTGCAAGGTTTCGTATGGAAATAACAAGAGTTCACAACCTTACTTAATTACACACCAACAAATATTAGCTAGTATATATGTACTCTTGGATGGTACCATTGGTAGCACTATCATTCTTTACCCATGTAAGGGTTTTCATTTGTCCATCATTGTAACAGAGAGCAATATAAAATGGAGAAGAAAGCATCAAGTTACAAGTGGCAGCGAAGAAGAAAATAAAAGAATATTGTCATATAGGAATGGGAGGGAAAAGGATATATATATATATGCTATCGCATGATTGTGTACACAGAGTAGTTCTAGGACTATCTTGTGCAGTTGTGGAGGGGGGCGCCGTGAAAGAATCCCCATCTGCCCAACTTCAACTTATTAGCTTCAACTGCAGAGTCCAAAACAATCTTGCTCCAATCCCATTCTACCCCTGTCGATCTAAGCCAGTGCTGTGGGTACCAGCAGGGTCGCTGCGCTTCTGCTGAGTGGGTTGTGATGTGGTTTATATACAGGAATAAAAGAATCAGAGTGGCTTATTGGGTCTATTGTTTTCTCTACTTTCAGTTATGTTTCTCTACCTTTTTATCAATAGCGCAAAATTCGGAAAGGAAAAATTGCGCCATAGATGCATGGATATAGCAGCATGGCATTGACCGGTGAACTCTTTAACATTATCATGCAATTTTCATCATTATTATATTTATAACATAACTTATGATGTCCAGTGTTACCTACCAAAATTTAAACTTAAAACTCTAATTGTGTAGAGAAACCAAAAACAATATCTTTTTAACATAATTGTGGGAATAAATTGAACTAAAGATTAGGCATCTCCTACATGGCCTACATCTAAGCCAGGTAATGATGCTGGCACATAGGCATCCTCCATTCTTCTTCTGTGTCATGTTGTGGGGCACTTGATGTTCTTTTTTTTTTTTTTTGTCACGCCTACCGGTGGAAGTTCTTCCATCACAGAAAGCTCGCACTTCTCACTGACTGCAAATGGACTCCACTACTCCTGTTCACCGTCCTTGTAGCAGTGGCTGGTATTAGCAGCTGGAGTTAGGGATATGGGAGGCTGCCAGGAAGGTTGATGGCAGGTAGACTTGGAAAATGGTCGTTGCCAGCCGGTCGGACCAATTGTGGTGGTGCCATATTGCCATTTAGTGATGGATCGCATATCGGGTTAGCGTGGTTGCTGATGGCAGACGCAGGTCGCCAGGATGGTGGCCGGAGGGCAGGGCGTGCGAGGAGCTCGGCGTCGGCGACTATCTATAACATCCCCTGCTGATACCCACCCAATTGCCTCATATATATTCAACTTCCATGACTCCCTGGGTTGACTTGTGAGTAGATGCATCGTGCTCACAGAGCCTGCTCGGAGGAAATCCACACGGCCATGAAAAAAAAACGGAAATCCTTCGTCACTCTTTACTGCTCTAAAGTCTAAACTAAGCACTAAACTTAACTGTGTTTCTTAATAATTTTAACCATGTCAATGACAACTTTAATGTCCTTATATGCATGTATGATTTGAAATTGTATTTCTTTTAGTAAGGATGCAGTTCAATTGTATGGAAATAATAATAGTTCATAGCCTTGCATTAATTATACACACCAACAAATACTAACTAGTATATACGCTTGGATGGTACCATTATACATTTGGTGGTAGCATCATATTTCTTCCCCACAAGGCTGTTCAGTCAACCATCTTAGTAGAGAGCAACATAAAATGGAGAACAAAGCGCGGGTGAGGTGCGGCGGAGAAGAAGAAAATAACAAATTAAAATATTCTCGTATAGGAATGGAAGGCAAAAGGATATATGCTATAGCATCTTTGCATCCTCTCACGAGTTGTTCTCGGACTATCTTCTGTGGACTGTCTCAGGGATGAGGGAAGGAGTGAAACAGTCGCTCATCAAGTTTGTCTTCATCAACATATCGTAATACTCCTGTTCCATCCCAGTCGGCGCAATCTAAGACATATAGAGGAAGAGAATCAGAGTGGCTTCATGGCCTATTGTTTTACGTACTGTTTTCTCTTCCTTCAGCTCTGTTTCTCTTCTTCTGTATCAAAAGCCCACAACAAGAGTACCGAAGGAAAAATCCACAAATATGCATATATGTACGTAGGAGCACGACATTTACTGGAACAACAGCTATGGCTTTTGTACAGCTATGGCTTTTTGCATCCTCATAGTAAAAATTTGGCTTCAGGGAGCAGAGCATATGCACCCAACTAGTCTTAAACAAGCAAGCAGTTTATCATAAACTGTGCCAATGCTTATTATTTGTTAGCACTAGAACTAACTCTTTAATATGTCATAGCCACAAACCGAAAAGAACAATGATCACTACGGAAACCTCAAATTTGCCGAGTGTTTTTTCTTTGCCGAGTGTTTCAAACAAACTCTTTACCGAGTGCCGAGCTAAAAACACTCAGCAATACTCGGCAAGTTGCGTATTTCTTTCCTCACGCTCAATCCTCGACATGGTTGGAATCCGGGAATATATAGCCAGGTTGTTGCGAATACCCCAGCATCCTTTGGGCTTTTTCTCTGCACAAGGCTTGAGTAGCCTCCCATGGCTATTCGACTACGTCACCGGTCAATAACTGATACAATCACAGCAAAAAGCAAGATGGCGGAACTGACAATGTGATACAGTGACCTATATGCCGATGCCTTCCATTCCCACCATTTAATATGGTTGGTCTTCATTAATTTTGTATTTACGATCTTTTTCCCAGTGGTAGCGTGCATGCAAAATGAATGGCTCACTAGAATGAAGGAGCTAGAAAGACCGCTACTATCAAATATATAATGCCAGCCTCCAAGATCTCTATCAAATATACGATGGTTGGAACCGGTGGTGATATACATTTTCTCTTCTGGTTCTAACATCCACTACGCTTACCAACAAACAAACCTTTTCACCGCTGGTTCAACTCAAACCGGCGCTCATGACCAGTTAGTAATAACACTTTCTGTAGTAGTGGGTAGCAACCAGGATACACACAGCAAAACCCCCTCTGATGCAACCATTAATGGCAGTGCTATGTTTGGCTAACCTTGACAGTCAAGTGAAACAAGAGTAGGAATAATAGTGGACAAGCTGTTTCTCCTCAAGAAATCGGCCAACATGCCATTCCCGTTTTTGTTCTAGCGACGCAATAAAAAATCATATCGTAGTCTCTCGATGAAACAGAGTATTATTTAAATAGTAGAAGATTCCATGCCCTGTAACAATCTGTTGCTAAACTGCCGTTCGGGTTGGCCTCCGTTGTTGTTGTTATCTCCCATGTACCACGTTCCCAACTTACATGGTCCTGACCCTCCTCCTTTTGCAACTGTGTGCCAAACCCTGTCAAATGAAGCCATGTCATCGTCAAAAAAAAAAAAATGAAGCCATGTCGCGCGGAGTAGAATCATAGATAATATACATGTACATACATTTGGCTAATTGGCTTGGTGGCTAGTTTCCTTACACCTTCTGTTTCATCTAAAAAAAAGTATATGTTTAACTTTCAATTTAGGAGATCCATCCTTCGGCGACTGAGAACCTAATTTAAGAAAAGAAAATTGCTTGTGGGACCCCGAGTAATATAGTTATGCAGCTGCATCCAGAGCAAGACCCGCTATACTCTGCACAACTTCAAGTGCAGTGGCTACATCGAGGATTTTTTACGACGATGCCCTCATGAAGAACACAACGCTATCATCGCCGCTCACACCTGCAATGCCTTCACCATAGCGGCAACCATGGAGTAGCGGTCCCCTTCCCCGTGGGACCAGCACAAGTACCAGCATTCGTCGAACGTCAAGATTAATCAGAAGCGGGGAGCTTTATCAGTCGTACTTTGTTGCGCAAATCTCCTCTGTCCAGCACACTGTTTGATCGAGTATTTCTTGACAGGGAGTTGAAGAACAAGGGGCAGCTCTGACCCTCGTGATCAACCCCAGCCATGTATTGGACGCCTGCTACTAACTATTTGTATGGTATGTAGGGTTCTTTACAACGAGTATGCTGTATATACGACATGCCTATCTTTAACTGTAGTCCCATCTGGCTATCCATGCTTTGCAACACGATACTTTCCATGCTTACAGCCCACCTACACATTTCAACAATGAAAAAAAACATTCTAGGCATTTCCCTTTTTGAACAAGGTTTTTATCGAGGGGAGCAATTCATCTGTCGAACATAAATGACAAACAATGATGGTCTTCCTGGTACAAGAAATATGTCACCGCTAGCTTAGTATTGATGCCGCCACAGATCTCCATTGTGCTAGAAGCAAATATCACAACCTTGCAATAAATTACACCGACCAATAATAACCAGTATTTACGACGTGACTCTTCAAGTATACCACTATATATTGATGGTATGTAGCACCATCTTGCTTCCCCGTTCAGCCGCCATTCGATTTGCCATCACGAGAAAATAATATAAAATATCAACCTATTGGAGTGGAAGGCATAAGGAAGTAAGCTATCGCCACGATCTTCAATGGATCTTTCTAGAAATATCATAATAGATGGTGTGGCGAGGATATTGTGATGACAAGGAGACAAGCAACTGGACAGAACATGATGACAGCTTCATCAACGTCACCTCACCGTTGACCAATATCATTGTTTCTATTTCTCCACGCCAGTCCACGTTAGCCTCATCTACATCGGGTTGCACCTAAGGTTCCATTTACTTATTTTTAGCATGTGTCACATCGCTTTACTTATTTTTAGCATGTGTCACATCGAATGTTTAGATACTAATTAGGAGTATTAAACATAGACTATTTACAAAACCCACTACATAAGTGGAGGCTAAACGGCGAGACGAATCTATTAAGCCTACTCGTAGAAAAATAAAGTGGGATAAATCTTGTGCAGCTCCAACCTTGTCGCCGCGACCATGATGACAGCTGTTGGCACCAGTCCAAGAACCATCGCATCTTAGGGGGAGAGTCTCGCACACTGTTTTCACTGCTTTCAGCTCTTATTCTCTCTGCCTATTTTTAACAAGGGTGTTCAAGTTATTTTTTATCTGATGGATTTGGAAGAAAATTCACACATGAATGCAAGTAATATATAGCAGGTATTTATTGGTTATTTACCATAGTTAGAGTTTTGCTTCGTGGAGCAGGGGGCGCGTGACAACTGTAAAATTAAATGGAATCGGGATTCAGTCTGCCATTGTAAAATTAAATGGAATCGGGATTCAGCTCTGTCAACGCTCTGCACGACTGAGCATGATTAACAGTAATAGAAGGCGAATAGACAAACAAATTTCATCTACATAACTACTTTAATGGGGCAATATCATCTCTGTACAATTGTTTGGTCGAAACTCCAATGCTATGACCCCTATTTGTTTGAGCTTAATTGAGAATCGATTGTTTGAGAATCTAGATTTCCTGAGAATCTGCTGTCAAGAGAATCTGCTGGCTAAATAAGTTGGGAGTTTGGCAACCCTGATTATTTGTAGTTGATTATCTGTTCTGAGTGTAAAATGACCTGTACGCCCCTAGGGCTGATGATAGCTCATTTGATTCATGAGTACGAGCAGAAGATGATTTTGACAATATTTTTCAAGTTTGTAAAACATAAATTTTGATAAAATAGTTAGTAATACATTCCAGGACATTGAATTAGCCACTTCAAACAATACCCATTAGCTCAACAAAAGATAGACTACAACAAATAATCACCCATGCCAAGCGGATGCAATTGCATCACGAAAGGCACCCATGTCAATATCATCTACCGAAAGACTCCCATCTCCCGTGATACCTTGGTTACCATGAATGTGTACATCCTGTTCGGGCATAGAGTTGGCAAAGTCCATGTCTTGTTGTGCATTATCCCTAATGAAATTATGAAGAACCATACACATTGTTATAATTTTTGATTGCTTCCTAATTGGATAGCTAGGCAAAGTTCAAGAGAATACGCCACTTCATCTTTATAACTCCAAATGAGCGTTCAATCACATTTCTAAATAATGAATGCGCGTAGTTGAACAACTCCTTTGATCTAGCCGGGTGGTGACCATGTTTCCACTCGGACACATGGTACCTTGTCCCTTGTATGGTGCCAAAAAAACCTTTTCTGTTAGGATACCTGGAATCAATGACATAATACTTCCCTACATGTGACTAAATAAATTATCCATGAAAATAATGAAAGAAAAATATATATGGAAGTAAATGAAAACCACATACTTTCCTTTGGGAATTGAAATTGTTCCTTATATGTGACCAATGTATCCAATAAGACACGAGCATCATGGACAGATCCAGCCCAACCAGTGACAACAAAAATGAAGCGCATATCAAAGTCACAAACTGCCATAACATTTTGTGAAGCATATCCATGATGGCCGAAGTATTTGGGTTGCTCACTTAAGGGTACAATGACTGGTATATGTGTGCCATCAATTGCGCCTATGCAATCATTAAAATGGGGCCAAAAGTGAGCTTCTTGCAGTTTAGGATGGATTGTGCCAAATAAAGGATCCCTAGGCTTTATGTGTCAGTAGCCATTCGATTGACACACTCAAGTACCTCACCAAACTTCACCAAACTTCCTGCTTACAATTTCACCAAACTTGTTCTTGACTTTTCCTAAAAAATTAAGGTGCACCACATGTCGAAAAAACATTCCTAAGGTTTCCTTGGTACAGATTCATCCACTTGCAATAAGACCATATTGACACCTTGGGTGTCATGAAGTTGTTGGAAAACTAACCTCCTCATCCTGAACATGTCATAGCAATCACCATCATTTTTAGCTGACGCTCAACACATTGTATTCCAGTTTCACCTGGAATTTTTCTAGGCTGCTTGGTAATTCCATCTCTGGAGCCCACATTCCAAAGCCATATATGCCACCATAAAGTTCTCATCCCCACTGAATGTATTCATTTGCACAAAAGCAATATAAGTAAATAGTCTCACATACATGTAAACAAGAGAGGGCTCATATAGAGATAATCAAACAAATAGTCCAACTATTATTACAACCAAATAATAGTCATACAATCAATAGTCTCACAAGCAAATAGTCTGACATACATTATTACATGTTCAAGTACATGTCTCACACATTAAAATAAATAAGCAACTACATAGTTATTACATAGCACAAGTATCACACTATTTTTTGTTCCTTTCCTCCCATGCTCTCCTTAGCCAATTCAGCCTCCCATTTGGTGTCTTAAAAGTCTGAAACATGTCACGGTTTGCTTTTGTTTTTAGAAGTTGGGTGGCATAGTAGTGTTCATCACTCCCTTCCTCAGCCCCGTCCTCAATGACTTGCTCCATCATTTTTTAATCTCATCTCTAACATGATCAATCACTTGTGAAGTTGCTGACTGTTTGCTGCTTTGGGCCTTCATCTCATACGCATCTACCAACCTTTTCATACACTGATCTCTAAAGGTCTTCTTTTTCTTTCCCTTGGGAGAAGTACTTCTCCCAAGGTGCTGTCCTTTTATCCTTACCACGTGCATTAGAATTAGGGATACGATCACCTTTTCCCTGTCCATCACTGTCAGCAGCAGCACCACCTTGACCAGGAACATATGCGGTCTCATTTGTAACACTTATAGCATCGAACATGATCCTTAGCAAGTCCTCATGCTCAAGTGGTGCAGTTTTGAAAGTGATACAACCGGACATAGCCTGGAAAATTGCAGATGACATGAACATCAATTAATCCAATTTATTCAACACATGATAAGTGGTATGGATAGACAATCAGTACCCAATTATTAGATTTTACATCATTTTGTTGCTTCCACCAATCTTCAGAGGCTACAATGTATCCATTCAAGGGATTCCTCCCCAATCCAGTAGCTCTGCTATTCAAAGTCTTCCACTGGACATATTTTTTCTTCAATGTATCCCATCTGTTCTTCATTTGCTCTTGAGTGTAAGGTCTACCAGTACGTTCCTCGAACTTCCTTACAAGGTTTGCATAGCCCACACTATTCAAGCACTGCTGCGGCCTATTGTGAGCAAGAACTTCTTCCGCACATATTTCGTTGAACATCTTTTGCAGCAAAAGCATCCCATTTTGCCTGAACTTTTGTCGATTTTTCCATCTTAAATTGCTACTAGCAATTAATTGACAATTTGGCAAAATACTGAACTGTGAGATGGGAGCATTCAGAGTACATACCTTATGCTGCCGTGCTGCTGCTGTCTCTGCTAGCTGCTGCCGTGCCGGTGCCGCTGCTGTCTCTGCTCTGCTGCTTGTGCTGCCGTGCCGCTGATGCCTCTTCTTTGCTCTGCTGCTCTTGCTTTGCTCTGCCGCTCTGCTTTGCTCTGCCGCCTGCTTTTTCTGCTGCTGCTACTTGCTCCGCACCACGCCGCCCGCCAGCAGCGCCACACCTGCTCCCACTGGCCGCGCCGCCCGCCCGCCTGCAGCGCCATGCCTGCTCCAGGCCGCGCTGCACCGCCCGCCGCCGCACCGCTTGCCACACCGCCGCCCGACCGCCTGCCGCGCTGCGCCGCCGCACGAGCATCGCCTAGGCTCCGCACGCACCGGATCTGCAGTGGGAGAGGCTTCGGACTTCGGAGAGGGCAGCGGCCTGAGTTGCGGCGGCGCTGAACCCTAGCGCCAGAGATGGAGGAACGGGAAGGAGGGAGAGGGTATCGGTGGAAAAGCGAGTGGGATTTCTCGTACCGCGGGGGGGCTGAACGCGTTTCGGTGCTAGGCTTGTCGCGGTGGGGGGGGGGGATCGTGGCGCGGTAACGCGCGGCCGCCGCGACCCGTTCGGCGGGATTTTTGCGGTTGGCTGCCGCACCGCAGAAACAATTGGGCCTGTACTTTGTTAGCTGTCATGTCTTCCACTCGCTAGCACTTCCTAGGCCATGTTTAGTTTCCACCAAAATCCCAACTTTGACACTATGCAAAAAGAAGATTCCCCATCACATCAAACTTGCGATACATGTATGGAGTACTAAATGTAGATAAAATCAAAAACTAATTGCACAGTTTTGTTGTACTTTGCGAGACGAATCTTTTGAGCCTAATTAGTCAATTTTTGGATAATAATTCACAAATACAAACGAAATGCTACAGTTGCGCATTTATGACAAACTCCCAACTTTGACACTCCCAAATTGGAAACTAAACAAGGCCTAACTTGAAAAAAGCAGGTCAAATGCCTTTAATCCGAAGTGTTCAAATTTCTAGGCATGGATCATCCGGTCAATGATTATATTTTCACTCAATCACCAAAATAAGAAAAAATGACCTACAGTTCCTTACAAGAACCTACAAGGAATCAAGGATATGCCTATCTTCAACTGTAGTCCCACCCTGCATCACAATATGTTCCTTGGTTATAGTTTCTACACGCTTCACACATTGCAATAAGCACACGACTTGTTTTTACAAAGTTTTTATACAAGCGAAGCAATGTCCACAAGAGAAGCAAACGGGAACATTACTGAACTCAGTTTACTTTTAAACAAATCCATGTAAATAGTCCAAACAAATTCAGATGCAATTAATCTATAGGGGACATGCATTTTTTTGTTGATTTTTCGAAAGCAAAGATATGGAAATGCTATATAACATATGCAATAAATCCTTTGAACTATAGATCCATTATGCTTTGTCAGTACTAAACTTTCTCTACTTGTTGTCCCTAAAGACTTGAAGTATACAAAATTTAAAGCATTGCTGGAGAATTCTTAGTACAAGAAATACATTAAACTAATATAGTACCACATATATGCTGCTAGTCCTCAACCCATCAAACGTGCTTTATATAGGTCCCAAATATTGAAGGTTCATCTACTTTTGGCAAATACAAACTTTGAGTGACAATATATATTTGCTAGTAGCACGGTTCATCTTGTTTACCTGGATAACCTTTTAGTTTAACCCCGGAAGAAGAAAGAACATAAAATGGAGGAGAGAGAGCGCGTGAGATGTTATAGTAGTAAAGGAGAAACCTAACGCAAGTCTTCAGAGAAGAATGGAAGGCAGAAGGAAATAGGTTAAAGTGAGGGGATGATGATGGATCAAGAAAGAAAAATACTTCTAGCCTGTCAGACCATTCGAAATTCGAGGGACTGTTAGAAACAGTGGAGGGAAATAGTAGCTGCAAGCCAATGCAATAACTAACCTTGCTTCTTGGACTGCTCATCATGCCAAGTCGGCTGAAATTAGATTGTGCAAGACCGATTATGCTCTACAGAATGTTTCATCTATCAGAATTGGCCGCGGCATATTAATCGAGTTTCTGGTTGTGCACGTTGCCCATAAACATTCATAGCGTCAGATTGGCTAGCTTAAGCGTCCTACTGTTATGAGTATAGTTTTCTCTGCTTTCATCTCTGATTGAATGTTTTTTTATGAAAGCAATATGTCTGGAATGTGTATCAAGTACCAACTTGTCTGTTTTTTTATTATTGGAGCCAACCTTGGTATTGAGTTGCATGCACGGGCTGGCCAGCTGCTCCCTTGCAGCTCTTACCACTGGGCTACAAGCCGATCCGCACAACATGTCTGGTTTCAATCTGCTATTGCTGCAAAGCAGTATGGCTGGTATCATGCATATTTTCTGTAAATTGTATTGACACGTCATGTATTGTCCCATTATTTATTCCAAACATCAACCCACAATCCATTAGATTTATTTATTAGTTGCATTGGCCATCACCAATAGCAAGGCACAACGGTGGAGGCAGAAAAGACAAAAGTGTAGTAGGAGGGGAATAGGCAAAGGTGAATTCATCTTAACTATGTGTCAGAGCGACGAAGCAGTTCATTTACATATGTAACATAAAACTAATACTAGTGTCTTCTTGGTAGTAGAAATACGTAAAAGAGAATGCAGGGTTGATAGCTCCTCACGTATTCACTACCGGAAACAGCAAGTTGGCCGAGTGCCCCAGGCACTCGGCGAAACCCCAATAACACTCGGCAAAACGTTTGCCGAGTGTTAGGCAAACAAGACTAGACGAACTTTCCCTCAGCAAACAGCGGATTTGCCGAGTGTCGTACGTCGGGCACTCAAGCTTCGCCGAGTATAAAAAACACTTGGCAAACATATTTTTTGAAAAAAATAAAAAAATAAAAACGCCAGCGCCACCACCACCGGCCTCCACCACCTTCACCACTGCCGGCCACCACCGCCGGCCGCCACCACCGCCACCACTGCCACCTGCCACCATGCCGCCTCGCCACGGCCGCCACCCACCACGCTGCCACTGCCACCCACCACCACCACCGGCCTCCACCACCTTCACCACTGCCAGCCACCACCACTACCCTCCACCACCGCCACCACTACCACCACGCCACCTCACCACGACCGCCGCCCACCACGCCGCCACGTCCGCCGGGGAGAAGGGGAGGGGGTGCCCGGCCACCCATCGCCACCCGCCGCCATGCCACCTGTCGCCAAGGAGAAGGGGAGGGGGCGACCGGCCGCCGCCGGATCCGGCCGCGAGGGGAGGGGATCCGGCTGGGAGGGGAGGAGCCGCCGCCGGATCTGGCCTGGAGGGGAGGTGCCGTCGCCGCATCCGGCCACCACCACCACACCTGCCGGCCACCACCACCACCTCCACCACCGCAGCCGCCGGCCACCACCTCCGGATCCGGGGAGAGGGGCGGGGCGGCGGCCGGAAACACCACCGGAGAGGGGCCGCCGCGCGAGAGAGGAGCGGCGAAAACAGAGGGAAGAGGGTAGAGGAGGGGGAGGGTTGCCGGTAAGGGAGGAGGGAGGGAGGGGCCGGCTGGGGCCTAGGGAGGGGGGTGCCGGCGGGCGGGTGTGGGAGAGGAGTGGTGTGGGTCGGGCGCTCGGGAGAAGGGGAATAGTGGAGGAGGGGAGGGGCGGCCGGTCGCGGGATTTTAGGGACGGGGCGCGGGATTTTTTTCTTTGCCGAGTGTCTTGAGCGTAACACTTGGCAAATTTGTTTGCCGGGTGTCGGCACTCGGCAAAGATTTTTTTAATTTCTTTTTATTTTTCCTTCTTTTTCATAACAGTTTCTACTCATATTATTTTATTATATTATGCGGTTTTAGGTCAAATTCACTCAACAATATATATTTGATTGTTCTACTCATATTATTTCATTATTTTATGCGGTTATAGTTCAAATTCAATTTATATCAATTAAAATTCTATAATGACACTTAATACATTAAAATTATCTAACGGTTCCAAAAAATTACAAAAATTTCACATGAAACAATATATGTTCTCTAGTGCCTATAAAAAAGTTTTGTAGTCAAAACAAAACTCAACCGTCACTCTAACTGCAATTCTTTTCGAATCCTTCTCAACGCTACTATTCTTCTTCTGATATGCTTCGGTTTGTAAACATCGTACATGACGAAATATGTGAAACCTTCTCAATTTTTTTTCACAACCTCCACGTATGATATCATCACATCATGACAAATCTCATGATTTTCAGACTTCGCTTGCTTTTTTTACAGTTTAAAAATCATTCAGCCACACGTTCATAGTCGTGTTTCCTGAATAAAATGTTCGAAATTTCTTTTCATTTCATGGGTCATGTCTCAAATTTGGCGAAATAACATAAATAACATGAATATCATTTTTATACTCATTTTATTCTATAATTTGAATCACTTGCAGTTCAAATTTGACTTATACCAAAAATTTGCTTGAAATACAATTAATTAAATAAATATAGCAAATAAATCCAAAAATATACCAAATTTTAACATGGAGTACCACATGTTGTATGTGGGGAGTAGAAAAAATTTCAAGGTCAAAAGAGGAAAAAAACTTATTTTTTTGCCGAGTGTCAAAAAAAGCACTCCGCAAACTCCCCTCTTTGCCGAGTTTCAAAAAAAAATACTCGACAAAGAGGGGAATTTGCCGAGTGTTTTTTTTTGACACTCGGCAAAGCCCCGATTTGCCGAGTGTTTTTTCTTTGCCGAGTGTTTTTAGCTTGGCACTCGGCAAAGAGCTTGTTTGCCATGTGTTCGAAAAAAAACACCCGGTAAATCAAAAAACACTCGGTAATTTTTAGCTTTCCGGTAGTGATTTGTGTTCCACCATAGAGCTCCATTGTGTTAGTTGCAAACATTATAGATTCATTAAGTACCACATTAAATATATAATTACTGCAGACGAACCAATCAATAACAACTTGTACACAACGTCGCTTTTCTGAGTGTACAAATTATACATCTTATGTTTGCACGATCTTGCTTCGCCATTTATATACTCACTTTTGCCACCACGGAAAGAAAGTAATAGCATAACTTGGATGAGAAAGAGCAGCTAGCTGAGGTGCGGCAGCGAAGAAGAAAATAGCAAATACTCTCATCGAGGAATGGAAGGCAAAAGGAAATATTCTATCGCTTTATATCATGGTCATTATAGGACATAGTAGATGGTCAGGGGAAGACCATGGGACCTATATGAAATAAGGAATTGACCTGATGACCAGCTTCACCTGGTGCAGCGAAAGATTGGTCCAGAGGGTGCTCTCGCAGCGCAACAAAATCTGAGCGGACAAGATAGACTCTACTAGCCAGTGTTAGAACTTGGAGGTTAGGAAAATATAGTCGGACATCCTGCTCGAGTTCCATCCATGTTGTCTGGATAGAGGCTGGTACTGTTGTTACCAGCTTAATTTGTGGATCGTGTAATATGAGTACCTTGATGGGTCTAATGTTTCCCATACTTTCTCTTGGCTTTCAGCTTGGATATCCTTCTTTAATCTCAACGAAAAGTTAGTCCAGATAGAAATCCAGACGTTAATGTACATTGAAGCAGGCAATTGACTGGTTACTTGTCATCGCTTGCTTGGAGTCTTCAACTCCTAGTTAGAGTATGCCTTGGAGGAAACAGGGCATTTTAAGAACACACGGGTACTAACTACTTAAGCCATCTTTGAACTAAGTGACACGTGCTCCATGGTTTTGAATCCACTGTCTCATCAGCTTGCAATTGTTTCGTAACCAATCACTCATATTTTTTCACTTGAAGCAGTGCCAATTATTTTCCTGGAAAGTGTAAAGGAAATGGAAAAACTTCCCCTAACCAGGGGCTTTTGGAAACATCTAAACTGTCATGCTGGGCTCTCAAATCCGTAGCATGGATAGAAATATGGTAAATACTAGGAGGCAATGTGGGACAACCATTTTGATTTCCCACTTGACCGATCCGAACAAGCTCATGTTCAGAGGTGAAGCTATTCAAGATGAGTTATTTGGGGCTGTTGCATTACTATTTGGGCATAGAAGTGAAGCAACAGAATGATGGGATTTCTCTCAGCCAAGGTGGCTATGCTAGGAAAACACAGGAGATAGCAGGAATGAGTGATTGCAATCTGTTGGCGTCTTTTCCGGCCAACACACGAATGCGCTAGCTTGCGTGCGGATCAAGTGATCACCTCGTCGGAGCTCCTGCTCCTGGCCAGTCAGACCGGTCCGGCACAGGAACACCGCGAAAGCCTACGAGCACCACCTCAGGAGGGACCCCGTCGGAGATGGTGCGCCTAGGGTTGCTCTGAAATCGGCAGGCCACTTAGAACGTCCTCAACCGCTGTCGAGATGAAGGAGGAGAGCAAGGGGTTGGAAAAAGCTAGGGTTTGAAAATGAAAGGTAAATAGATGTGTTTGTCAATTGGGTCATAGCCCTCAATCGGCCAGGGCCCTTTATATTTATATTTATAGGGTGGGAGGTCTTTTCCCGCAAGGAAGTCCAGCTTTTATCTCCAAGTCGACCAGGACTCTAGTAACTGTCTCGGACTCGGACTGACCAGTGGCCCAGTTGGGGCCACCGGTCAGACTGGTGGGCACACGCCAGATCGGTTATGAGCCTGATCGGTGTCGCTGCCACTTTTGGGCGTCAACATATGACCCCCTGAGTACCAAGAAATAAATTAGGCCTAAGGACAATGAATCCCACCAGCCATTTGTCCTAAGGGTGATATTTCAAAATATTAGCCATATTGTTTCAAGCGTCTTGCCAAACACTAGGATGCCAAACACTAGGATGGTACCTTTTCAAGTACCTCCCATTCAGAGCTCTAGGTAGCTGAAATCCATTCAATATCTCCACCATATAGGAATTTCCACAAAGCACACCTATAATCTTATATGGCTCCTTCCAACTTGGAGACCATTTTCCAAATTTATTGCTCTTGACCCTATAGGTAGAATTGTCTTCCATTAATATTTATGTAGATTGGATTTGGCTTTAATTTGCACACAGTATGGTGGGACAGTGATAAATACTTTCGCTATACCATTTTCTTAATGAAAAGCTGTCAAATGGCATCCAACATGACATCTCTGGAATTTGTTGTGAGTCGAAACTAATTCTATCCAAGTTTCGCCCATTGTAGCGGTAGACCAGATATATAACTCGCTATACTGAACAGAACACGAGGCTTGTTACAGACTCACTTGAAATGCATGAGGTGCATGTATGTGCTTAAATACCATAAAATACACATGCCACATTTTGTCAGCCACCAAGCAGTAAAAACCATCGCACTATTCCATTAAAGCACATATAAAACTGTATTAACTGATTATTTGTCCGTTTTACACAACAGCTGAACAGTACAAGGAGAACCACACAGGGAGATGATAAATAACGTGTAATGGGGGAAAGATCAAAAAATTAATTTCATATGGGACTGGAAGGCACCAGGAAAAAGGCCGACTTCAGTTATTCACTGCAATAACGGGCATATATACAAACATCAGTGTGCTCTCAAAGGAAAATCTGCTGAGAATGGGACAGCAGAGTATCATTCAAACAATTTTTTACTTGCAGCTTCCTCCGCATGAATGCAAGTAGCAGCTAACGCATGAATGCAGTGCTCTCAGATTCTCCTCTTTTTTAGTCAAAAGTCTAAGACCAAACTAATGCATGAATGCAAGTAGCAACATGTGTGTCGGAGTGATGAAGCAAATGATCATTTACATAAGTTTGCCATATAAATTACTACTACTATTGTCTTCTTGGTAGTAGAAATACACAACGGAGAATACAGGGTGGAATACTACTAGTATATCTAGGTGCCACTACAGAACACCATTGTGTTAGCAGTTGCAAACATTATATATTCGTTTCGTATCACAACCAGGGTTCCTAATTTCGGCAAAGTTCCACTGAAATTTCACGAATTCCGGTAAATGTGAATTCTTCTTACCTATGCGTAGCAATATTTCATTTGCATAAGTATATATATATATGTATTATAGACTATAGAGGCTGCTACTAATGTCTTCTTGGTAGTAGAAATACGTTAAAGAGAATGCAGGGGTTGATAGCTACTATAGTATTTACGTCCCACCGCAGAACTTCATTGTGTTAGTTGCAAGCATTATAGATTCCTTCAGTACCACATGCTTATATAAATATTACCCACAAACCTATAGTAACATGTATACAATAATGCGGCTTTTCGGAGTGTACAATTATGTATTTGATGTTTGCACCATTATGCTTCACCATTTACATACTCATTTTTCCAGCATCAGAAGAAAGAACTAGCATAACATGGAAGAGAAAGAGCAGCTGAGGTGCGGCAGCCAAGAAGAAAATAGTAAAAACTCTCAGTGAGGAATGGAAGGCGAAAGGAAATTAAATATTCTATCGCGTTATATAATGAAGGGTCAGTTCAAGGACATTGTGGAGTAATCCAATTGGAGTAATCCATTTTTCGGTGTCATCTACACCTCAAATTAGACATAAGATAAGAAATTTTGGAAATGATGTACAGTAGTGTGAAAGTGGAATTCAAGTTGAAGTCAAGAAATTTTCTTTTGTTGCATCTTCATGGAACCAAGAAGATGGTCAAATCCAGCCCAATCAGCACTATCCATGACACCGAAAAATGGATTACTCCAACTGAAGGACCTCGGGTGGTACAAATCATCAACATAATCCCATGAGCGATGGGCCCTTCCTACATTGATGATTTTGACCGTTTCCAAGGAAATGATGTAGCTAGTCCTGCGGAAAAGGCCACCATGGACGACACCTCTTGATTTGAACAAAGAAACCACAACAATGAATGATTTGCAAAATTAGAGAAACTTTTGAGTAGTTTTCTCCAAGTGATACACCATCAAGAAATCTCAAGATCGAGAAGATAATGTCGTTTCTTGCTACTCACACTCCCCTGATTGTTGCTCTCCAAAAGGTCATCAATTCTAACTTTTCCAGGTCGGCGAAGAAGGGTGGGAGCGTGCCGTCGTTGCCGGAGAAAAATCTGTCAAACCTCTCATAAATCATAACCCAACGACCAATTGCTTCACAGTAAGCAGAGAAATATGCTTCTACTACCGAGTCAGGGCAGTAAGCAAGCTTCTGGGTTTCTGTGACCATCCTTTCACCAGTTTCCCCATTGCACGCTTCCTCATCACTCATGAAGAGAATAGTGATGTCGTGCTCGTGCTGCTGGGGTGTTCCGTTGGACTCGATGGTCATTGTGCCTTGAGCTATGGGCTGGGTAGGATCATAGTGGAATCTGTATGACCTAACATAGCCTCCAGCAGTTGTCTGCGTTCATAGCACAAGAGAAACAAGCTACGTTAGCAGTGCATCTAGCTATTCATATCCAATCCATGTATGGATACATCCGTTGGGGGAAGATGCCGGGGGAGCTCGAGAGTAGCAGGTAGATCTGTACCTATTTCGGCGCAGGCCCGACGAAGTGAGACTGCTGTTGAGACATGGTCTC
This sequence comes from Setaria italica, assembly GCF_000263155.2. Classification (NCBI taxonomy): domain Eukaryota; kingdom Viridiplantae; phylum Streptophyta; class Magnoliopsida; order Poales; family Poaceae; genus Setaria; species Setaria italica. Next base: position 45,004,627 of record NC_028458.1, read on the forward strand.
ATAAATCGCAGCATGAGCAGCTCGGACCTGCACAACCTCTCGAGCTAGATCCTCCACGAACTCGGTCATCTTTTCGAGGCACTCGTGGCCAATCTCGTCTGAGGGTTTCTTGCTTTCGTCGTCGATGGAGCAGTGCGGCACGCGTGCGAGGGGATGATGGGGTGGAGCGCAGAGAGCTGTGCGGGATGGCTAGCACCAACAGTCACTCTACGGTCCGGCTGTGCGGTGGCGAGGGTTTCATACTTGGTTGGTGGGGAAGATGAGGAGCAGGGACTGCTGGACAGGGAGGTGTAGGTGGGGAAGGGCAATGACTGGCCGAGGTCGGAATGGGGGGCGTTTGGGGATGTGCTGCTTCTGATCTCTACCGAAGCGGGTCCTACGCTGTGGGCGTGCAAGTGCCTCCAAGCAGAAAAAGTTGTCAGCTTTCTTCCAGCTTCTCTCCTCTTTTTTTTTGAAAAATCTACTATCCTTTCTTTTACTAGGTTGAAAAATCTAACACTGCATCGAAAGAAACAATTTGATAAGAAGAACAGGACTGGTCACAATCACCCGTCTTAATAGTAAGAGGCTCAGCGCTATGATAGGAGAGTTTGTAACAATTCGGTAATGAACAATTTGGTAATGAACGACCGCTAACCAATCGAGTTTTATACCTTTGGTAATGACCTGCCTCATGTCGGCCTGCAGATACATTGACAAGTACAAGTGGCTTGGCCAAAATAGCCATGTCAGATCACATATGCAAAACGGTATGTATATCCTTCCTAAAGTATACTTATGTACCTAGACATATTTTAGAACTACTGGTGAGCACTGTATCCATATGTAATCTACAACTCAAATTAGACACAAGACAAGAAATTTTGGACATGATGTACAGTATTGTGAAAGTATAATTCAAGTTGAAGTCACGGAATTAAATTTTGTTGCATCTTCCTGGAACCAAGAAGATGGTCAAATCCAGCCCAATCAGCACTATCCATGACACCGAAAAGCGGATTACTCCAAATGAAGGACCTCGGGTTGTACAAATCATCAACATAATCCCTTGAGCGAAGGGCCCTTCCTACATTGATGATTTTGACCGTTTCCAAGGAAATGATGTAGCTAGTCCTGCAGAAAAGGCCACCATGGACGACACCTCTTGATTTGGACAATGAAACAACAGCAATGAATGATTTGCAAAATTAGAGAAGCTTTTGAGTAGTTTTCTCCAAGTGATACACCATCAAGAAATCTCAAGATCGAGAAGATAATATCGTTTCTTGCTACTCACACTCACCTGATTGTTGCTCTCCAAAAGGTCATCAATTCTAACTTTTCCAGGTCGGCGAAGAAGGGTGGGAGCGTGCCGTCGTTGCCGGAGAAGAATCTGTCAAACCTTTCATAAATCATAACCCAACGACCGATTGCTTCACAGTAAGCAGAGAAATATGCTTCTACTACCGAGTCAGGGCAGTAAGCAAGCTTCTGGGTTACTGTGACCATCCTTTCACCAGTTTCCCCATTGCACGCTTCCTCATCACTCATGAAGAGAATAGTGATGTCGTGCTCGTGCTGCTGGGGTGTTCCGTTGGACTCGATGGTCATTGTGCCTTGAGCTATGGGCTGGGTAGGATCATAGTGGAATCTGTATGACCTAACATAGCCTCCAGCAGTTGTCTGCGTTCATAGCACAAGAGAAACAAGCTATGTTAGCAGTGCATCTAGCTATTCATATCCAATCCATGTATGGATACATCCGTTGGGGGAAGATGCCGGGGGAGCTCGAGAGTAGCAGGTAGATGTGTACCTATTTCGGCGCAGGCCCGACAAAGTGAGACTGCTGTTGAGACATGGTCTCATAACTCGCAGCATGAGCAGCTCGGAGCTGCACAACCTCTCGAGCTAGATCCTCCACGAACTCGGTCATCTTTTCGAGGCACTCGTGGCCGATCTCGTCTGAGGGTTTCTTGCTTTCGTCGTCGATGGAGCAGTGCGGCGCGCGTGCGAGGGGATGATGGGGTGGAGCGCGGAGAGTTGTGCGGGATGGCTAGCACCAACAGTCACTCTACGGTCCGGCTGTGCGGTGGCGAGGGTTTCATACTTGGTTGGTGGGGAAGATGAGGAGCAGGGACTGCTGGACAGGGAGGTGTAGGTGGGGAAGGGCAATGAGTGGCCGAGGTCGGAATGGGGGGGCGTTTGGGGATGTGCTGCTTCTGATCTCTACCGAAGCGGGTCCTACGCTGTGGGCGTGCAAGTACCTCCAAGCAAAAAAAGTTGTCAGCTTTCTTCCAGCTTCTCTCCTCTTTTTTTTGAAAAATTTACTATCCTTTCTTTTACTAGGTTAAAAAATCTAACACTGCATCGAAAGAAACAATTTGATAAGAACAACAGGACTGGTCACAATCACCCGTCTTAATAGTAAGAGGCTCAGCGCTATGATAGGAGAGTTTGTAACAATTCGGTAATGAACAATTTGGTAATGAACGACCGCTAACCGATCGAGTTTTATACCTTTGGTAATGGCCTGCCTCATGTCAGCCTGCAGATACATTGACAAGTACAAGTGGCTTGGCCAAAATTGCCATGTCAGATCACATATGCAAAACGGTATGTATATCCTTCCTAAAGTATACTTATGTACCTAGACATGTTTCAGAACTACTGGTGAGCACTGTATCCATATGTAATCTACAACTCAAAATAGACACAAGAAAAGAAATTTTGGACATGATGTACAGTATTGTGAAAGTAGAATTCAAGTTGAAGTCAAGGAATTGAATTTTGTTGCATCTTCCTGGAACCAAGAAGATTGTCAAATCCAGCCCAATCAGCACTATCCATGACACCGAAAAGCGGATTACTCCAAATGAAGGACCTCGGGTGGTACAAATCATCAACATAATCCCTTGAGCGAAGGGCCCTTCCTACATTGATGATTTTGACCGTTTCCAAGGAAATGATGTAGCTAGTCCTGCAAAAAAGGCCACCATGGACGACACCTCTTGATTTGGACAATGAAACAACAGCAATGAATGATTTGCAAAATTAGAGAAGCTTTTGAGTAGTTTTCTCCAAGTGATACACCATCAAGAAATCTCAAGATCGAGAAGATAATGTCGTTTCTTGCTACTCACACTCACCTGATTGTTGCTCTCCAAAAGGTCATCAATTCTAACTTTTCCAGGTCGGCGAAGAAGGGTGGGAGCGTGCCGTCGTTGCCGGAGAAGAATCTGTCAAACCTGTCATAAATCATAACCCAACGACCGATTGCTTCACAGTAAGCAGAGAAATATGCTTCTACTACCGAGTCAGGGCAGTAAGCAAGCTTCTGGGTTACTGTGACCATCCTTTCACCAGTTTCCCCATTGCACGCTTCCTCATCACTCATGAAGAGAATAGTGATGTCGTGCTCGTGCTGCTGGGGTGTTCCGTTGGACTCGATGGTCATTGTGCCTTGAGCTATGGGCTGGGTAGGATCATAGTGGAATCTGTATGACCTAACATAGCCTCCAGCAGTTGTCTGCGTTCATAGCACAAGAGAAACAAGCTACGTTAGCAGTGCATCTACCTATTCATATCCAATCCACGTATGGATACATCCGTTGGGGGAAGATGCCGGGGGAGCTCGAGAGTAGCAGGTAGATGTGTACCTATTTCGGCGCAGGCCCGACGAAGTGAGACTGCTATTGAGACATGGTCTCATAACTCGCAGCATGAGCAGCTCGGAGCTGCACAACTTCTCGAGCTAGATCCTCCACGAACTCAGTCATCTTTTCGAGGCACTCGTGGCCGATCTCGTCTGAGGGTTTCTTGCTTTCGTCGTCGATGGAGCAGTGCGGCGCGCGTGCGAGGGGATGATGGGGTGGAGCGCGGAGAGCTGTGCGGGATGGCTAGCACCAACAGTCACTCTACGGTCTGGCTGTGCGGTGGCGAGGGTTTCGTACTTGGTTGGTGGGGAAGATGAGGAGCAGGGACTGCTGGAAAGGGAGGTGTAGGTGGGGAAGGGCAATGACTGGCCAAGGTCGGAATGGGGGGCGTTTGGGGATGTGCTGCTTCTCTTCTCTACCGAAGCGGGTCCTACGCTGTGGGCGTGCAAGTGCCTCCAAGCAGAAAAAGTTGTCAGCTTTCTTCCAGCTTCTCTCCTCTTTTTTTTGAAAAATCTACTATCCTTTCTTGTACTAGGTTGAAAAATCTAACACTACATCGAATGAAACAATTTGATAAGGAGAACATGACAGGTCACAATCACCCGTCTTAATATTTAGAGGCTCAGCGCTATGATAGGAGAGTTTGTAACAATTCGGTAATGAACAATTTGGTTATAAACGACCGCTAACCGATCGAGTTTTATGCCTTTGGTAATGGCCTGCCTCATGTCGGCCTGCAGATACATTGACCAGTACAAGTGGCTTGGCGAAAATTGCCATGTCAGATCACATATGCAAAACGGTATGTATATGCTTCCTAAAGTGTACTTATATACCTAGACATATTTTAGAACTACTGGTGAGCACTGTATCCATATGTACATCTACACCTCAAATTAGACACAAGACAAGAAATTTTGGACATGATGTACAGTATTGTGAAAGTAGAATTCAAGTTGAAGTCAAGGAATTGAATTTTGTTGCATCTTCCTGGAACCAAGAAGATGGTCAAATCCAGCCCAATCAGCACTATCCACGACACCGAAAAATGGATTACTCCAAATGAAGGACCTCGGGTGGTACAAATCATCAAAATAATCCCTTGAGCGAAGGGCCCTTCCTACATTGATGATTTTCACCGTTTCCAAGGAAATGATGCAGCTGGTCCTGCGGAAAAGGCCACCTTGGACGACACCTCTTGATTTGGACAAAGAAACAACAGCAATGAATGATTTGCAAAATTAGAGAAGCTTTTGAGTAGTTTTCTCCAAGTGATACACCATCAAGAAATCTCAAGATCGAGAAGATAATGTCGTTTCTTGCTACTCACACTCACCTGATTGTTGCTCTCCAAAAGGTCATCAATTCTAACTTTTCTAGGTCGGCGAAGAAGGGTGGGAGCGTGCCGTCGTTGCCGGAGAAGAATCTGTCAAACCTCTCATAAATCATAACCCAACGACCGATTGCTTCACAGTAAGCAGAGAAATATGCTTCTACTACTGAGTCAGGGCAGTAAGCATGCTTCTGGGTTTCTGTGACCATCCTTTCACCAGTTTCTCCATTGCACGCTTCCTCATCACTCATAAAGAGAATAGTGATGTCGTGCTTGTGCTGCTGGGGTGTTCCGTTGGACTCGATGGTCATTGTGCCTTGAGCTATGGGCTGGGTAGGATCATAGTGGAATCTGTATGACCTAACATAGTCTCCAGCAGTTGTCTGCGTTCATAGCACAAGAGAAACAAGCTACGTTAGTAGTGCATCTAGCTATTCATATCCAATCCATGTATGGATACATCCGTTGGGGGAAGATGCCGGGGGAGCTCGAGAGTAGCAGGTAGATCTGTACCTATTTCGGCGCAGGCCCGACGAAGTGAGACTGCTGTTGAGACATGGTCTCATAACTCGCAGCATGAGCAGCTCAGAGCTGCACAACCTCTCGAGCTAGATCCTCCACGAACTCGGTCATCTTTTCGAGGCACACGTGGATGATCTCGTCTGAGAGTTTCTTGCTTTCGTTGTCGATGGAGCAGTGCGGCGCGCGTGCGAGGGGATGATAGGGTGGAGCGCGGAGAGCTGTGCGGGATGGCTAGCACCAACAGTCACTCTACGGTCCGACTGTGCGGTGGTGAGGGTTTCGTACTTGGTTGGTGGGGAAGATGAGGAGCAGGGACTGCTGGACAGGGAGGTGTAGGTGGGGAAGGGCAATGACTGGCCGAGGTCGGAATGGGGGGGCGTTTGGGGATGTGCTGCTTCTCTTCTCTACCGAAGCGGGTAATGAACAATTTGGTAATGAACGACCACTAACCGATCGAGTTTTATGCCTTTGGTAATGGCCTGCCTCATGTCGGCCTGCAGATACATGGACCAGTACAAGTGGTTTGGCCAAAATTGCCATGTCAGATCACATATGCAAAACGGTATGTATATGCTTCCTAAAGTATACTTATATACCTAGACATATTTTAGAACTCCTGGTGATCACAGTATCCATATGTACATCTACACCTCAAATTAGACACAATACAAGAAATTTTGGAAATGATGTACAGTAGTGTGAAAGTGGAATTCAAGTTGAAGTCAAAGGAATTTACTTTTGTTGCATCTTCCTGGAACCAAGAAGATGGTCAAATCCAGCCTAATCAGCACTATCCATGACACCGAAAAATGGATTACTCCAAATGATGGTCAGGGTATAATCATGGGTCCTAAAAGAAATAAGCAATCGGCCCAATGACAAGCCAGAAACTATGCTTCAATGGATAAGATAGACTCCGCAATGCAGTATTTTGACCAGTGAAAAGTAAAACTCCCTCTGTAAGACGTATTTTGACAAGTGAAAAGTAAAACTTTACAAACTTTGACACGTAACAAGTGAAATTATTTGTATATTTAGTGCACAAAATTTACACTAATATGTTGGTATTCAAATAGGTTTTGAGATACTATTGAGTCTTTAGGAATTGATATTATGATATAAGAGAAATGAAGGATCAAATCTTCTTTGAAAAACTTTTCCCCATCCAGAATATGTCTTACAATTCTGAAGAGTTAGGAATTTAAGGAAGGGGACTCATCTTTCACTTCTTCCTCTCTCTCATCTCCTCCTTTTTTCCCCTCTTTTGCAAATTGCAATCATGGATGAAAATTGTAGCTGGAGCATTGGGAGCGCTCCATGGACTACATGGGGGTAGGGAGGCTCCAACCCCCAGCCCTCATGCTGGATCCACCCCTATTTGTGAACAGAGGAAGTACTATATGACACAGTATTTGCATTAACAAATCCTAAAGTAATGTGAATAACTTATGATGTGACACACAAAAACATACGAGAGAGAAATGCCATGGACTAGACCGATTTCATTTGTCAGGCTAACAAAAATGTTGGGGCCATCATTGTTTTTCCAACCATTAGAAAACTTTTTTCGTCTGCCAGCACGACAAAATCAACTAAATTCTTCTGTCCATAGGATGATTTTTGGTTTCATCTACAAGGTAGACGGCCTACAAATATTTTTGTAAATTCATCATTTGAGGGCTTATTAATGTAAATGGCATATTATTTAATATTTTAATAGTAGAAAGCTTAGACAAAATATAGACGGACATATCGTCACTCCAGCCTCCACTGAAAGACCGAGAAGGTGTGTGTCCCCCACGCATAGCCTCTTATCCATCCAACCAAGCAAATTAAGTGTATTTGATATTGGAATCTTCATTTTCCTTCTTAATACTTGCTTATTCCCCTATTTTTATAAAAACATCCAAATTATCCCCTCAAATATGGTCAGAGTCCAGATAACCCTGTATTTTTTTTGTTTAGTTATTCAAATGACTATACCAATTTACCCCTTAATAAGATTTCACTATTTTTTGTTTCTCTTAGCACAAGAGGAGTTTTAAGTTAAAGTTTTGCGGGATGATATTAGGAATATTATAATTTATGTTAAAATATACTATAAAGTTTTCATCATTATTTTGGTAGGAAATAAATTATAATATTGAATACAAACTTTATAAAATTAATGATGAACAATTTATAAAATATTTTTAGCATAACTCATGATGTCCACTATCACCAAATAAAATTTAAATTTAAAACTCCACTTGTACATAGAGACATTGAATCACTTGATATAATTGTGCGAGTAAGTTGAACTAAAATTAGTCATATCCTCCTTGGAATGCAACCAAGCCATAATGATGCACATAGGCCAGCTTGTGTTCACCTCTGGTATTGCCAGCCAGAGTTAGGGCTGGGAGGCTGGCAGGAAGGTTCATGGCTAGCCAGACTTTGAAAAAGGTAGGAGGTGGCAGGTCGGACCAACCATATATGGTGGTGGCATCCAGTGGGCTTGGAACGGGGTGGGGGCACACGCTAATGTTGAGATAGCGTGTGGCAGAGGTGGATATCTGCGGTGTCCATGGTACTGGGATGGTGGCTTGAGGGATGGCAGGGGAGCTCGATATGTCGGTGACAAGCTATAACATGGTGCCACCCAATTGCGGCATTTATCACTAAAGGAAAACACATATTCTTACATATAGTAAATGCTTGGTGTATGTTTCTTCGATCTTCTTCAAGACTATGATGCCGAGGGTTCTCAATCAACGCAATCATGCTCACCAAGCCTGCTGGGAGGAAATAATCCACACGGCCATGCAAACAACAGGGCATGTTTTGGCACTCGCTACCGCTCTCGAAACTATGATCTAAACTTAAATGCCAAAACAAAACAAAACATTAAGACAACTTTAATGTCCTTAGGTCTTCTCCAACTTTAATCTGCATAGCTAGCTGACTAGGATCGGGAGCGACATGGAAGAGAGAGAGAGAGAGAGAGAGAGAGAGAGAGAGAGAGAGAGAGAGAAGCAAATCGTCATCACCTCACTCGTCGCTATAGAGCCCAGTGGGTTGTTATTTGCACGTTAAATGAGGAAGCGAGCGAGCATTCTGCTCTCCCCTCTCTTCCCTCTCATGCGTGAATGGTCTTCAGCTGCTGCAGTAAAGATGAGGACAGGAGATAGAAGGCTTTGAGAAAAAAAAACTATATATCTTACACGTGGGACCCACATATGTGGTGGCATGTAAATAGCTAGCAGTTGGCTATTTTCATTGGACACGCCTGATATTATATGCACATGTATGATTGATGGTAGTTCAGAACCTTACATTTATTACACGCAGAGGCGGATTCAGAACGGGGCTGCGCCCCGGGCTGAGCTGTTGAATCACACCCAAAACAGTCTAATCTTGTCTCCTAAGCCTCATTTTGTTAGGTTAAACACCACATATGTTAAATGGACTCCATGATCTCACCCCGGGCTGCAGCCCGGGCAGCCCGGGCCCTAGATCCGCCCCTGATTACACGCACCACAAAAATAACAAAGTATATACGCTTGGATGGTATACTGTTGTACATATTTGATGGTAGCACCATCGGTCTTTCATCCCCATAAGGTCGTTCATTTGTCCACCATCGTAAGAGAGAGCAACATGTAAAATGGAGAACAAAGCATGGGTGAGATGCAGCATCGAAGAAGAAAAAATAACAAATATTGACGTATAGGAATGGAAGGCAAAAGGATATACGCTACCGCATCATGTTGTCCTGTCCCAAGTTTTTTTAGGACTATCATCAGCGCCTTCGAAGTGGAGAGTGAGACGGTCCCCCGGCCAAGTTATCTTCTGCAACGACATAGTACAATTACTCTCGTTCCAGCCCTTTCGACAACATGGAGTAAGGCAGTGTATGTCGCTACCAGCAGGATTGCTATATCTGAGTGGGTTGTGGTGTGTTCCCTATATATAGGAATAAGAGAATTAGTGGCTTCATGGGCCTATTGTTTTAATATACTGTTTTCTCTGCTTTCAGCTTGTTTTGCTTCTTCTGTATTGAAAGCTCACAACAAGAGTCCTGAAGTTAAAATCCACAGATGCACGACTTAATTTGATTGTCCAAATGGCATAACTGTTTTAGACTTTCCTACTTCTATTTAGAGTATTTTTAAAGATAATGGAACAACAACTAGGACTTTTTGCATCTTCCTATTTAAAATTTTGCTTCAGGGAGCAGAGGCCTTTAACAAGTGTCATGAACTGATGTGGCCCTAAAAAAAAACTGTCATGAACTGAAAGATATATACTCTAACAGATTGGTCCACCTCTGAAATATTTCCACGTGTGCTTATTATTTCATTTTATTAGGACAAGCTTTCGAGAATAATTACTCTATCAACCACACTTTGTAGGGCACAAATTTGACACCACTAAATTCGTATAAAAAGTACTTTGTAAAAAAGTATAGTTTTCTAACACATAAAAGAAATATTAGTTGAGTAATTATTTGTCAAAAGTTTTGTCCTAAATAAAAGTGTTTTAAGTAAAAAAACGAACTACTTGCATGTCGTATTGGCCTATTGGGGCATCTCAAATGTTTCCGACTCAGCTAGTTACATGCCTACTTAGAGCATCTCCAGCATTACCCTAACAAATCTTCCCGACTGGCCAGTACGGGATGTCTCTTTATCTCTTTCATGGTTATTGGTTGAGATAATTTTGAAGTCATCCTTTGAGTTATACTACGAAAGGGCTACTCACAAGGCCATCGGCATATGCTGCGAAATGGAGGCAAACTTACACGTGACGAACTTTGATTTACAAGTTAGTTTAATCTTGACAGTATGAGTAACAAGAATACAGATTTTTGAGGAACAGTACAAATATGGTCTTCTGTGACGAATACCTCGTGAGATTATTAATTGTAGCTATTCGTCATTAGGGCATTCTATTTTATGATGTTCTAATAGGACAACTACAATTTAATGATGAAAATAAGGTGTTCATTGCTCGGAGACCAAATAGAAATCATACTAGTCTAATGCCATGCCGTGACCAAGATAATTTTGTCATGAAGGACATATTTCTTGTAGTGTTATAATTTTATGACTATGTTGATTCATCATAGATATATTTTTCCAAAAAAAGAGCTTGTTGGCGTGTTATGGTGGGTCTACAACCTGAACAAGTGGGTGCAGCTGCCACCTTGTCAAGTGGATTCCACATGTCCTTTTTTTTTTCAATTTTGCCCTCTCTTTCTTTTCAGCCCAGCATTCTTTTTATTCTGGCTTGATCAGCGCTACCCAGCCATACAGCAGAGGGCCAAGCCTCGACTTGCAAACTAGGCCACAGCCTATTAGCGGCTTGTACCAAAATGCATAGCGCCAGCAAAATAGGAATAAAACTGTGGAGAGCCTGTACAGGACTCGAAGCCAACCGAGCACCCCGCCGCAAACAGAAATGGGCTACAGACCAATAGCAAAGACGCCTCTAGTAGACTGGAGAACCCGCGACCTGTTGAGCATTAACAATTACACGTACAACTAGAATAACAATAAGTTGTAGAACAACTTTGAGAAGTTCCTCGCAACAATAGCTTTTCACTTTATAATTTTTTTAAAAAAACTTCAAAGGGGTTTATCTCACTCATATGAACTCAAAAGTGGATAGTTCTTTTTGTAGTATTCATATAAAACCATACCCTACCATATAATATAATTATAAAGAAGTGCAGAAGAAAGAATACTTGAGTAATTAATGTTGCTGTAGTACGGAGGAGGCTTTGTTATGACTAATCTAATTGCAGTCCACCTATTAAACATTCCTTGCCGCGTGTAAACCTTGTTTTCAATTTGCGAACCTCTTTTAGCACACTTTTATGCTACCCATACATGACTATTTGTATTTTAATGGAGGCATTTTAAATATTTTAAAACACATATTCTTCTTACACATAGTAGCCTCGCGTTCCCCATCCACATATATATGCTTGATGTATGTTTCTTAGATCTTCAAGACTATGATGCCGCGGGTTCTCAATATATGTGATCCTGCTTATCTAGCCTGCCGGGAAAAAATCCACACGGTCATGCAATCAAAAGGGCATCCTTCGGTACTCTTTATTACCACTCTAAAGTGTAAAGTCTAAACTAAGCGCTAAACTTAACTGCAAAAACAAAACATTAATTTAATAATAATTTTAACCATGCAAATGGCAACTTTAATGTCTTTTTTTGCGGAAGAACAACTTTAATGCCCTTGTATGCATGCATGATTAAAGTTGAATTTATCTGTGCAAGGTCGCAGTTCAATTGTATACATGGAAATAATAAAAGTTTACAACCTTACATTAATTACACAAACCAACAAGTAATTACTACTATATACGCTTGGATGATACCATTATATATTTGATGGTAGCACCATCTTTTTTCCCCATAAGGCTGTTCAGTCCACCATCTTAACCGAGAGCATCATATATAAAATGGAGAATAAAGCGCGGGCAGAAGCGAAGAAGCAAAGTAACAAAATGTTCTTGAATAGGAATGGAAGGCAAAAGGATATATGCTGTAGCATCTTTGCATCGTCTCACGAGTTGCTCTAGGACTATCTTCTGTGGACTGAGCCTGGGATGCGGGAAGGACTCAAACAGTAGCTCGCCAACATATACTCTTGTTCCAGCCCTGTCGGAGCGATCTAATATAAGCGATATATAGGAATAAGAGAATCAGAGTGGCTTCATGGGCCTATACGTAGATGGCCAAGGCATATGGTGCCACCGCTCCAGCTAGTAGTAGTTGACTGCACGGCAATGTGCACCAGCGAAAGATGGCCGCTGCGGCTCCGTGTTCCTCGGCTTCAGCTGGACTGTGAGCTAGCGCACGAGCTATGCAATTGTGCTGGACGCGTTTGTGAGCAGATCGATCGGTCAGGATTCTACTAATATAACACCCGAGCCATTGTAACTTCCATTAAACCCGAAGGGCGTAAGGAAACGAACTAACGAATAACGATAAACTCACTTGTGATCAAGTTGGTTTGGGTGGTTCGAGTGAACTTCTTCTGGCAAACAACTTTGGTCATGCGAGCCTGAAGAAGGAATCATTTGGTTCTAACAATCCTGTGCGTGAGAAGTTGATGAGTCCGATAATGAGATTTGCTGTATCACCGCATCAGAGTGATTCTGGTTGTTGCAGATAAAAAACACTACATGCAGGGTTGGGGGACCGGCTGATGACGAGCTTGTTTGGCTTATCTGGTGAGCAACCTTGTTGTGGGTTCTTGGGATCTTTAGAAATCCACAGCTCTGATTCGACTGAGCAACTGAAGTTCGTAGACGCCAATGAGCAAGGTGGTGTAGCGGAGGTCGTAGTGTGTGCGTGCGTGTTTTTGCCGGTGCCATCCAACTATGACCATTGCCTGACCCGTGCTGAGCCTAGTCACCTTCAATTTCTATCTCCATGCTAATTCTAGGTTGAAGTGCGCTCGCGGCAGCCCGAGGGGCATGCGTGCATAGCTGGATCATTGTGCTTTCCATAGGAGTAAACTGGTGGGTTCCTAAATCATTCACTGCCGTAATTGGGCAGGCATTGGTGTACGAGAATTTCCAATAGGTCGCCGTAGAGAAGGATACAGGGGACACTAGAGCTGCAGTATTGTCCCATGACATGGCGAGGCGTGTTTTCCAATTGTGTATGCGAGGCTGAAGCAATGAGACTTGAACATATGTATGTGGACGGAGTGAAGTTCGCATAGAAATGGATTATGCATCATTAGGTGACCCTTAATCACATTGTTTCAACGACGACGGCCATATGTTGCCAAATAGAAGATCAGTCTCAGATTTCATTATGCGTCTATGAACAAAATAATTTATGCAAGTTTTTCAAGAGGTCGAGATACATCATGTAAACCGTGAGCAGAATACTCCGGCATATTTGTCAGAGCAATTTTCAAGGAGAAATATACATACACTTCTATTTGGTTAAGCCATGTCAAGTGCCCACTTCTATTTGCCCGACCGGTTAAATTGAAATGTAAATCTCTCCTTATTAGTTATTACATATATTGCTCACAATTTTTTGAAAATGACAACTGATGGACATGATTTGAGTAGTCTGTATGAGTAACCCACTAGTAGTGATTGGTTTGTGAGCGCCATCCCAATATAGCGATCTGTGTGCCAGCCCCATCCCAAGGGCTTTTTGTGGGGGAGTTCACCACAGCATATTTTGGCCCTGTTTGTATACGCTTTTCTGGAACTCGCTTATCTGGCAAGCAGGCTTATCAGATAAGCCTGCTGTCTGGAGAATCCGCTGTCTGAATAAGCTGGGTGTATGGCAATCCTGATTATTTTGTGTCGATTGTCTGTCCTGACTGGTAAATTGACCTGAATGCCCTCGAGGCTGATAATAGCTCATTTTTATTGTGAATATGAGGAGAAGATAATAATTCTAATATCTTTGAAGCTTGTTAAATAGAAATTACATTACTATAATTAAGTGATGAGCAAACTCTGCGTGAAGCAAATCCTAAAAGCATTAAGTGGTCAGGTTACCTAAACAATGTAACTATTTTTCACTGAGAATAAGCTCTTCAGTCTTCCTCCAAACATGCCAAATTATTCACACATATAGCACTAGTACTTGACGAAATTTTAGGAAAAAGTTCATCTCCATCACAAATTCCTCTCTAACCGGCGGCATAGGTAGAGGCACCACCTTCTCAACCGGCGGAGGCAGGGAGGAAGGGCAGGGGCGGCGGGCGGCGAGGGCCAAGCCAAGGGGCGGCGACGGAGGCAGGAAGGCGGAGGCGGAAGGAGCCGGCGCCGGTCGGAGGGTGGCGGGCGGCGGGGGCCAAGCCTAGAGGTGGCGATGGAGGCAGGGAGGTGGAGGCGGACGGAGCCGGCGCCGGTCAAAGGGCGGTGGGGGCCAAGCCCAGGGGCGGCGATGGAGGCAGGGAGGCGGAGGCGGACGGAGCCGGCGCCGGTCGGAGGGCGGTGGGAGGTGGGGGCTAAGCCCAGGGGCGGCGACGGAGGCAGGGAGGCGGAGGCGGACGGAGCCGGCGCCGGTCGGAGGAGCCCTGCAGCCCGGCGGAGAGCAGGAGGTGATAGCCATGGAGGGAGGCGAAGGGCGTTGAGGAGGCGCGGGAGGTGGCGACGCCGGCGGAGGGCAGGAGGTGGCGGCCGTGGAGGGAGGCGGAGGGCGACGAGGGAGGCGCGGGAGGCGGCGGCACCGGCGGAGGGCAGGAAGCGGTGGCGGCGCCGGCGGAGGGCAGGAGGCGGCGGCCGTGGCGGGAGGCGGAAGGCGTCGGCGGAGCACGGAAGGCGGCGGCCGTGGAGGGAGGTGCCGGCGGAGCGCGGGAGATGGCGGCCGTGGAGGGAGGTGCCGGCGGAGGGTATCGGGGGAAAGGAAGTTCGCTTACGTGATAAGCGTCTCCCGAGCTGCTTACCAGAAAATCGGAGATCCAGTTGTTTTGTGGATTCTGGGCTAAGCCGCTTGTGTGCTAAGCGGAAAATAAGCGAGGCGTTTGGGTGGGATTTTCGCTTATTTTCGCCCATGAGCCGCTTATAAGCAGATACAAACAGGGCCTTTCAAATTAAAAGGCAAACAAAGGTACAGAGGTTCAGGACATACTTACAAGAAAAAATGGGTGGTGGGGGTGGGGAGTGTGGAGGGATTACATTACAAATTCTTACTTTTAGAAAACGGAAAAAGGAGATGCATTTGCAATAACTACTCCACAGCTGTGGCAAACATGCGTCTGCAAAGGAAAGAGTTATTTTCCCTAGACAGAGCAGACTCGATAAGCAATGTGTTTCTCTACTTTAAATTAGCTATTTCCCATATCAGCTTCGTCCTTACTAAAATGTTCTACCCCATCGCACAAAAAGACTATCTTAAGTAAAAATATCTTATGTTTGAGGTCAATAATAGAAAATATTATCAATTTTTATATACTAGAAAGACTAAAAGCATCGTCTCATAGTACCACAAACAAGCTGTAGGCGACAGCAATAGTTCCTATTGCCATGTCTGTAGTCTCCCATGATATGGTTGACGACTTGTCGAACTTCGGCTCTGTCAGCTTACTAGCTAAGTTAATCTGCCCTTCAAGGGGCTTCATATTTCCTAATATAGTCTCTTAAATGTATGGTGTAAATGTGTAATGGAATAGGGATAGAGGATTCAATTAATAGATTATATTTAGAATTGGAAATTTTCCAATAATCTTCTCACGTTTCCATAGCATGTTTCCTTGCGTCAAGGATAGAGGAGATGAGTGAAATAGTGACCACAAGACTAAGTATTCTCCTCTTTCTTGAACAATCTCTCAGGCAATGTTAGCTTCCATCAACAGTTTGCTGGACAGAGATCAAGATTCGTGCAAAAAAAATACGACTGATAAAGCTCCAGCTCCTGCTTAATCTAGTCATTCGTGGCATCTTCTGGATTCGCAATCAGATTGGCTAGTGTCCACATACTCATTTTTCTAGTTTTAATAAAAAGAGACATCGTGTATATTAAACACATAACAAAAGAAGGAGCCCAATATTACTTCATGGATATATGGACGTAATAAGGTACAAGTTTTGGGGTTACAGATCCTGTACAAAGCGCGGATACTATAGTAGAGAGGTTGCCCCGGCATGGGAGTGCGGTGACACGCTCGGATGCATGTACAACATCAGTGACCATTGACAAAGGAGGAGCCATTGTTGATCCAGCTGATGACGCCGGTGTCTCCTAGCAAATTTACCGGATACTATTTGGTAACCAGGAGAAGAACTTCACCGTCTGTCACACCCGATTTTAAAACAAAATCAAGTGCTACCTATATGTATGTCAGGATCTAGTTTCATATATATAGTGACATCATTAGTGAATAACAGCAACAATATCACGTAAAGGAATATAAATAAAGACTTGCGAGTCTATCAGAGATATACAACTCAATAATGGAAATGGAGGCTCCAAACTTCACAAGCAATCGGCTGGGGGTTGCGTACGTCTAGAACTCAGCATCATATTAAGAAAACTTCACACACCTTCCTCTTCTGAGCAGCAATAAGCAAGGGTGAGTACACTTATGGTTGGTACGTAGCAAGGCCACAAGAAAGAATCAAAATAACGATTTAAGTCCATTTTCAAGTTTATTAATCATATGAGGGTACATGCTGCTCTTGACCGTGAGCACGGCTGTTATAATAGTTTTTACACTCTACAGATGTTGTACACTTTCACCACAAGTCGCGTAAAAGTTCAAAAGAACTTTGGACCCAACCATGCTATGCAAAAGTAGGCACTTATCACACTAGCAAGGTGAGATTGCCTAAGGACGCTACGAGGCCTTTACAAAAATTCTCTAGTAGTAGTAGTCTACTAAGGATTCGACAATTGCGTGTGCATAACACTCCCCTAAGGTGAGTATCTACAAAGAGAATACCACTCATAGGAGCGAGCTATACCCCATCACAAGACCCCCTCTTGCCCTTTCGGTAAGACCACCCCAATCCAGAGTCTCTAATTAATTAGCCAAGACCAGAGCCCGTTGGTCTTATGGTTATACTGTTTTCCTAGGTGGTCACTCCATGTTCCAATTAATATTATGTTGGTATTATAAATAAGCATAGATAGAAGGGTGGTTAGGGACACTTGCCTTTCTCCAATGAAATGTTACTCTTACTGCTCTTCAACTCTTACTCTCTTGAAACTCTAAATCTTTAAATCTTTCAAACAACGATCCTTCTACTCTAAGCAATCACCGGCACAAACATACAAAGCAAACAAACAAGTACAACTAAGAACAATACACCAAAACAAAAGAAAAGCTTTAAAAGAGCGTACTAAAGAATAGAGCTCGATTCTAAGATCGTGAAGACACAAGAAACACTTAAAATGAAACTATGGTTGAAAAGAAAAAGCTATCGAGAGATTTGAATTATAAAAGAAAGAGAAAAGCCTACATGCTTCTTATATTTTAATAAAGAAAACAAGGTAAGGATATTTTAGAGAAATATCCTTAGCAAGTTATATTTATATTTGAAAAGAGGATGTAGAACTTAGTCAAATTTTATGTATAAATATTCAAGTACAATTTATGCAAATTAAACATTTAATTTGAAAATAAAGTATATGTAAACATCTAAGCGATATAGCTTTATGATTCGTGTTGAAGTAACCAAATTATAATTCAAAAACACATTTATGTTTATACTAGCCAAATTAACATTTAATTATGAAAGGTTGAGATATAACCTATGTAACTTTTATTTAGAAAGCAAATTGAATAAACATTAATCAATTTAAGTTTGACTATAAAAATCGAGATATAACTCTAGTTAGCTTTTAATTGGAAGAATTATTTAGATAAACATTAATCAAATTAACATTAGTTTATGAAAAACCCATGTATAACCTAATTGGATTTTATTTAGAAAAGGATATGAAGTAAACATTAATCAAATTGATGTTTCATTATGAAAAACGGTGTGTAACTCTAAGTAGCACACTTGTTTATCAGGCATTAATCAAATTAATATTGAATTTATTTTTAAAAACATGTATGAAGGAAAACATCACCACTAACGTGTATTTTATGTTATTATGAATCTAGTGTAGAAACGGATCTAATCGTGATTAATCGTCGATAACAGGGCTAGCAAGGTTCTAAAGATCTAATCGTGATTAATCGTCGATAACATGGCTAGCAAGGAAGATTCTCAAGAGACAAGAAACAGTGCTCGTAAAGGTCCAAGGTCAGGTTAGATCTGCAAAAGATCATGGAAAGGGCTCGGTTGTGGTTATGTACTCTTTCCAGGGGGTTTTCTGCTAAAGACGCAAGACACAAGAAAAATGACGAGAGATATCTAGATCCCTTAGGGGCCTAGATGCAAAAACAGAGGTTGACTGGGCTCAGGCGCTGATGTGTCGCACACGTGGCGATGACGGGGTCCACATGCCTACTGACTACGATTATGTAGGAAATGTGGCGTTGTTTGATTGGTTTGCGAAGGGGTAAGTTGTGATCTAATCTGGGCCATGGATATCGGATCTAAGGGCCACCAGATCATCTCCTTGCTCACGCACAAAACGACGGCAGGTCCTCACGGTGGCGCCATGCTCGAGCTTCTCTGAACGTGACCGGAGCATCACCGGAAAACTCCAGACCGGCCTACAGTGCACGGAATTCGACGGGAAGCGGCAAAACGGAAAGCCCTCGGGATGAGGACCTCACCTAGGGGGTCGTGGAGGGCAGCAGTGGTGCAGTTCGGGCTCGGGGCGGACTGGACGTCGAGAGGCGATCTGTTCTTCCCTGAGATCAACTGCAGCCACGACACGACGACGAGACGCGGCGGCGTGATTTCCTGGCGGTCCTGTGACGTCGATGGAAAAGAGAGAGATGAAATGAGGGTTGAGATGGCCAGACAGAGAGCGGCCATGGAGAAAACGCACTGGAGATTGATGTGCTCACTGCAGTTCGTGGGCGAACAGGGAGGGGCGAACCTTGTCACATTCCTGCGTGGTCACGGAGGCAGATCAGCAGGGCAGAGGCGGCATCTAGCGGAGAGGAAAGGAGCTACGGTGGCGGCAACTTACCGAGGCTGAGGAAAACAACGGTGGCGGCGTCGGCTCTCGTCTGCTCCGGAGGCGGCGGCGCTGTGCGTGCGGGGCAGGAGCGGAACAACAGGGGCGCAAGAGTCCGGGCGCTCGCTCTTTTATAGGCAGGAGAGGCACGCACTGGCGTGCTGCGCACGCACGCCGAGAGGCGGCAGCAGCGGCGCGCCGTGCTCGGCCTGGGCACCAGCGACAGCTGGGCTTAGATGCGCCTGGCGGGCCGTCATCTGAGCCACGGTCGGGCTCGCGGGTACGGGCTCGGCCCAAACTTATAGGATAAGGTTTTCCTTTTTTCAGAAATCATTTCCCGTGCAAAGAAAAATCCAGATAAAGTTAGATAATTCATTTAAACATGAAAAATACTCTGAAAATCTTAAAAATTCCTGAAAATTTTCTAGAGATAATTTGGGACACTTGGATTTCAAATAAAACACATAGAGCACGTGAAAAGGGTTCTAGAGCCTTGAAAAAATAGATTTAGTTCTAGAAAAATGGAGAATAAATTTCAGAAAAAGATGGAAAATTCTCAGAAGGACTTGTCATCATCTAAGCGTATTTTAACACCTTCTGCACTCAATAAACACCAAGATGCATCGACATGAATGCAACACACACACAACTATTTTATTTAATTTTGAAAAACAACCAATTATTTTTCCTATACTAAATTTCCTGTCAAGAAAAATAAAAATTGGAAAAATTTTAAAATCATGAGAATTTCATTGTTTAATTGTTTCTTCAAATCACATCCTAAATCCAAAAATTTTAGGGTATGACACCGCTCTCATACAATTCTGCAAAATCCTTCGTATCCGTACATAATGGACACTTGGATGTAAGATCATAAATTTTTTAACAGTTGACGGCGCATTTTTTTTCGTCAGTAAGATATCAGAATTATACGTAGTGACATGAACCCTTTTGCTTTGTAGCGAGCGTTGCACTTGCCCATTTCCAACTGCCCTTGGCCAAGCACAGAAATTAGCAACTAGCAGCATACCAGAAGTGTGACCTCGGAAGAAGAAAAATCGTTACTAAATGGTTACTAAATGGGTTTACGAGGGACATCTTGGGAACTATCCAGCTCGGTACTAATGCTCACATTATTACTGGGCGAATACACAACCGGTACTAAACCTCGGGACAAATGCTTAATTTTACAGTAGTGTAATGAAATTAAGGTTTGATAACTGATGAGCCTAATTCAAAGTTACAGGCAGTATATGAGGAAAACAACTTTTACGTACTTTGTTATCTTGCTTCGTGTCCATGTCTAGGCTGTTATGGAAACATCCAGTACAAGCTGTCCGCCATCCAGTACGTGGAGGTCCATAGGCAACAACATTCGTGGGTGGGTAATGAAGCCAAGAAATATTGTGACTGGACTAGTTCTGAAGGACTACGCAGAACAACGAAGCTTTATTCTGGCAATCGTTATTCTTATTATTCCCTACGACTTCTGTATTCCGATATATATCATCGAGGCCCTCCTGTTCCAGCATTCTATCAGAATTTTTACACAGAAGAGAAGTTGTTAATTAAGATAAGGTTGATATGGTTGATGGAACCTAGCAGATGCGCCATATTCGTATATATAAAGTCGTCAAGAGATCAAGGTTGGTAGCAGGATTAAGTCTGGCCCGTCGCCATATACTAAATGCTAGTACTATGGTAGGACCTCTTATGTTTGAAATATAAATGGGACACTGATGCAAGTGCCTTCGTCAGCAGATAAAAGGAGATGTCTCCGTACCACCAAAGAATTTCATGTTTCCACATGTATAAAATATATCCA